>NC_142134.1:73325000-73633467 GCF_024610735.1 Ursus americanus | reverse complement strand
AGTGTTGAGGGTCATCTTCACGTAATTCTATTCATTGCCTCCCACTATTATGTTAATCTGCATATTTTAACTTCTTAAATGAGAATCTATCTATCTATCTATCTATCATCTATCTATCTATCTATCTATCTATCTATCTATCTATCTATCTATCTATCTATCTATCTCCATTGCTTAACTCAAATTTACCTGGGCCATTTGTTAAAGTATCCTAAGTAATACAGGCCTGTCTATGAGCTTCTGGAAAGTCCCATTTCACCCTCAATTCCACACTGATCACAACCACAACTACACTTTTTTTTTCTTTCTTCCCGTTAAATGAGATAGAGAGACCCTCCCTCTGTCTAAGATGGGTATCTTAGATCCCTTCCCTCTAGAACCTTGTTAAAGTTCGTATTCCATCAATTAGCATTTCCCCTCCCTTTCTATCCTCCTCTCCTTCTTTACCTGCCCTCTTCAGGATATAAATATATTCAAGGCTTTCCCACCCTAAACATGAAATCCCAAATGATGCTCTCGTTCACCACTTCAACTACAAGACTAAAGACAAATCATGGAAACCAGATAATCCACAGCCCAGAAACTGTTGACATTTTTGAGGGGATGCACAGTTATTGGAAGGAGTCCTACTGGTTTTAGACATGACAATATTGACATTTTCCTCCTGGAAAGAAGCAGAAAAAGTGCCATATTGGCAACTGGTAGAGAAATAAGAAGGAACAGGCTAGTGTTTACATGCTCTGCAGTTATACATGGAACATGCTTAAAGGTATTGGTGGGGATTTTAAGAGGATAAGGTCCATCGATGTTCACTTTCCCACTGTAGAACTTGTTCAAGAAAAATTCACCCTTGTTTAAATCTAAAATGTCACTGGTTTTTAAAAACAGACAAACCAGAATGGATCTTCAGGGTTTGCTTGTGGCCAGACGTTGCCCGTCCATTTTATACAAGCATGGAAAGGTAAAGTACTTCTGGAAGGAAATGTGAAGGAATGGGGGTTAAAACTCAGGTGCTTCCATCCACGGGCTGTGTTAGTTGTTAGTCCTCATCTCCCTCCCTTCTCGTTAGGCCAGCAGAAAGAGTTGACAGCACATCTTCTCTGGTTCTTGGTGTCTCCAGTTTTAAATTGGCTGCAATATATTCTCTACTCAAAAAAGCAGCCCTGAGGGCCCTGGGACAGTTCAGAAATGACCTCTTTATTTTCAAATTCAGTTGACTTACATCGACCCCTCATTTTACCTAATTCATCTACTCTGTTCAACACTGCTAAATGTTCTTTTCTTCAGAAAACTTTATTTTCTCTCTTCTTTCACTTTCCTCTTTTGCCAGTGGTCCTGGTCCTCTTTCTATCTGGTCCCAGTTGTGGTGGGCTGCTTCTCACCCTTTCTTGTCCATTAACATTAATCCGTTTCTCTGGATTTTGTCCCTGGTCCCTTACTATTCTGTACGAACTCCCTGGGGGAAATGCTTGTGGCTTTCACCCCACCAATAAACTTCCTCCCAGTCCCGATCACTCTCTTGGTCAATGGTTTACCCTATGAGGCATTTTGAAACACACGTGTGGGTCTATTTTTTATTTTCGTGATGAATGAGGGAAGAGAGCCACTGATATTTAGAAGGCAGGGCCCAGGGAGGTTAGACATCCTGCAATGCATTAGATGGTCCCTCCCACATAATAAAGGACCATCTATGTTCTGCATGATTTGAATGTCCACTTTGATATTCACGTAAGTAAAAAACCTGATTGTAATTGTGTGGACCCAGAACATATGTCAAAAAATCCCAAAGGATATTTTTGTTCATTTTTAGTATACTTTGGATTCCCAGGAATGCAATGAATGGGCAAATTGAAAAGTAATTGTACTTTTCTTTTTCTCTGGCCTTTGAGTAGTGAATCTGATCACATTTTGAAAAATCACATTAACGGTGGCAATGTTGTTTGTACAATTTGTCTCTGACACACCTGTGTCAGTCTCCATTGAAAAGGATTCTACTTATTTATAACCATGTGTCTCATTATCCCGTATTTCAAAATGGCACATATTTAAAAAGCCAACAGTGTTCAGTTAGAAATTATACTAACTTAAAAAAAATCTCAGTCTGTTATTCTTGCCTTCCCTAGTGTGGCTAGCCCTGGACACTAGAGGAAGGGAAGGGAAGATATATAATGAAAAGTGGTAAGTATTAGAGACACCTAAATCACATCCATTAGTTAAATAGCATTTATTAGGTACCAGGCACTGTTTTAAGGACCTGGCATATCTGTACTCAATCCTCACACTAACTCTAAAGATACTTATTATCACTGTTCCCATCTTGTAGCTGTACATGTCACAGAGGTGAGGTCAGTCTCCCAGGGAAGATAGCTGGTAAGTGTAGACCTATGATTTGAACCAAGAGTCCATGTTCTTAAATCATCATCTATGCTAATTCTGAGAGAGCCAGCATCACCAGGAAGGAGCTCAGAATATGGGAGATTAGTGAAAATCTGGAGGAGAGCAAATTTCAGCATTCCAGAAAGTCCTAGAGAGAGAACACCTCACATCGAAGAAGGGTCTGTAAAACCGGTTTATTCCAGTACATCGAGACACAGTGGATGTTATTATGATTATTAGCAATTATTAATAATTATTAACTAAAGCTTAAATCCACATCTGTGGCCTCTTTCCACATATCCAAGAGTTCAATCTCATACAAATTATGTTCAGTGCTGTGTTTCACCTACTCAAGGGGCACTCCAGAAACTTCTATACACCCTTCATGTTGAATCCTTTCGTTCTGGTGCATTATCCCCAATTCTGCCCATGACTTTGGTTCTCCTTCCCAGCCCCAAAGGATTAATAACGTGTGTGACCAGTTTATCAAAGCTGTTTTTTCTCTTGGATTCTATCCCCCTCCCCATCACAGACTTCCAGTAGCCTGGCTGAGGTGCAAACCTTTGGACTTTCATTTAGCTAAGATGAGGCCAAGAATACTGCCTGAATTTCTTCTATATCCCACAGAATGAGAACTGGTCGAGTGGGTGACTCTTAAGATTCTTTCTTGCTTTAAGGATGAGCAATTTATTTTTTTCAGTTTGCAAATGGTCCCATAATTTAATTTAATAGTGTTTATGACAATATGTAATAAATACCGTAAAAAAGTATAAGTCGTTCTGGGTGTGTTAGCTCATTAAAATGGATGCTTGCTAGATTCTGTAGTAAGCTTTAGAAACATGGTGCTAACTCATGTAAATTGCCATGACAAATGTGCTTTAGGACCAATAAAGTGTGTCCTGATTCATTAATAGTCAGATCCAACATCTCCCTGTTGGTTCCCAAGAAAAGTCGAGTGGAGATCAGTGGAAGAGAAATTGCTGCCCGAATTCTGCCAACCTTCAGGCGTCCTGATTAACATGTGTGGTTTGGCGGCTGTCTTTTGTGACATTATGCACCTGCAGTACTGCCCTCGTGTTTTTGATCCTGCAAGCTCGAGAAAGGCCACAGAGCTCAGCACGCTCATCCTGCCAATGCCTGATGTAGAGTCTTTGAATTTATGCAGACTCCCCAGCCTCCTTCTGGCTTAAGAAAAAAAAAATGCTTTCTGGGCTCAGAAGGGGGCTGCCAGATTAAGCACAGCACAGGTGAGTGGCAATGGAGCCGGTCCAAACAGCAAACAAGCCTATCTCCTGTCTCAGAAGCACATAGGAGCCACGGGCATAAATATGCAATAAAGCTGCACTGAGGGGAGGCAAGCTCATGTTTTATAATGTATTTATGTCTTACACAGCATCTGAGATTGTAGGCACAGTTCAGACTGGGCTGATGGGGTTTTTTCCCCAGGAAAAAAAGCACCTCCCCCATTTGCAATTTTGGATTGTAGGAATGACTTTGCAAGATGTTAGATACGTTGAAATATACCTTTGTTTTTGCTTTTGCTCTCAAGGTTTGCTGATTAATTTTGCTTTATACAAACTGCTTCGAGAACAAAAGATTGAAAGATTTGTTCAGCAAAACCATTGTCTATGCAAGGTCTCACTGTTTATACTTTTACAATTTACCAAGTTGACCTTCCCGATTGCATGGAGGTTGACTGAATCTGTGAAGCATTTTAAGGTTTAACACACAAGCATTTTTTTTTTTTATTGAATCCTGATGAAAAATCTCCGAGAAGGCATATTTCCCAGTTTACAAGTCAGAAAAATGAGACTCAGGGTAGCTAAGGAAATTACCTAGCATCATGGAGCAAGCAGGTGATAGACATGGACACTCAGCTCATATCTTTTTATTTCAAATCCCATACTTGTCTTACTTCGTTAAAGTGCCTTTGGCATAGAGGGAGAGCTTCCTTTTTCTTTTGGTAGTTCCTCCTTCTAATTTTCACTTCTTCTGGGGGGTTGACCTTGATGAGCAGAATCTGTCCACACTGACACCAGCTCATGTTATTGCGTCTTCACAGAAGATAGTCAGATACATGCCGGATGACAGTCAACAAGCAGCCAACTTTGTCTATTTGTTGCAGAATTCAGTATGCATCTAGGAAGATAGAAAGAGCTATAAGATTCAGTTAGTCAAAATATTTTATTAAGTGCCTACTACGTGTCAGGCATCTGGTAAACTGCCTGTGGGACTATTTGGAGAAATAAGACTTTTATGAATATGTACGTCCATCCCCCCATCCAGCCCCCATCCGATCACCCATGCATCCATCCATTCATCCTATCATCGATCAGTTTAAATCATTTAAGTGTGACATCATATGTAATAGGGCCCCCGTCAAAGAAAGAAAAAAAGGAGAAAAAAAAAAAAAACCTCAACAAACAAAATCAGTAAAACCCCTCTGGGCTTAATATATTCAAATTAAGATGAAGAATTATCAGGGCGCCTGGGTGGCACAGCGGTTAAGCATCTGCCTGCGGCTCAGGGCGTGATCCTGGCGTTATGGGATCGAACCTCGCATCAGGCTCCTCCGCTATGAGCCTGCTTCTTCCTCTCCCACTCCCCCTGCTTGTGTTCCCTCTCTCGCTGGCTGTCTCTGTCGAATAAATAAATAAATTCTTAAAAAAAAAAAGATGAAGAATTATCTTCTTGAAGCATATAGCCCCCATTTATGCGTTCTTCATCTTAGTAAGGGCCAGCTACTCACTTAACAAATTCATCTCCATAACATGTGTTGAATTTTTATAGCGACCACAGCTAGAATTACCTTGGCATATTGGACCATTTTTCTTCCATTCTTATGGCCTATATTCCATGCCAATGAATACAGCTGGCCTCCAATATACTCTTCAGAGTTTTAATTCCTTTTCTTTCTAAGATGCAGAATCCCAGTCAAGAAGGAAATGCTTCACCAGTCGCTGTGAAAGCTTTCTTAAATGCAGATTTACTGCTGTTTCTAGTTATGACACAGCTATCCGCCTGTAGTGGTACACCTATTTAGTGTAATTGAATACTTAAAATATGAAATATGCTTCATAAAATGCAGGTGTAAAATCAATTGCAGCAAGCCAAGTTTTTTAAAAAAGCACTCCACCAAGATTTATTGGCATTGATTTTATTTTATTTATTTTATTTTTCATTAGATTTATACTTCAATTTCACCACTTCAATTTCTTGTTAAGAGATTGCATAAAAATAAGTCTTTATGCAAAGGTCTCACTTAAACAAGGGATAGGCACAAATCTGTGAATGCGTCATGGTAAACATGAATTATTTACCCCAAACTGAGGCAACGAATAAGAATTGTTAATGTTTACTGGGTCTCTATTAAGTACCAGACATGAGGTACATATGTATTATTAATCATTTACCTTCACAACAGTTCTTTAAGTTAAAAGGCACTTTGACCCCGTCTTACAGGCAGTCAGGACTCGTGGAAGTTATGTAGTCCGTCCCAGGATACTGAGCTAGTCAGTGCAGAACAGGGATTCAGAGCCAGGCTGTCGGAGTCCTGCTATTGTTCTTTGCCTTAAGGAGTCTTGGACTCATCCAACTCAGTCTTTACCTAATATGAAGCAGCAGCTTACACGTCCCCTTTCTATTAACTTCTTTCTTCAGCAAGGACAGAAACATCCCGGGATTGTTTAAGACACATGAGATATCAAAGTAAGCCACCTGCTTTCTTGTAACTAGAAAAGTGTTAAAACAGACATTTCTAGGAGGGAGTGAAATATAAGAGTTGGTGGGACCCTGGACATGCCATTTGGAAGGACAAATAGAAAAGAATAAAGTGAATTTTTGACTACACTAGTAGCCCATGTGTGCTCCGGTTAAAGTGATGAGGGTTAGTATATAGTAGACAAGGTTTTACTGAGGGTACAGGTGGACTTCCAAGTAGTTTCAAAAGGTAAAAAGACAACTCTGAGGAAAAAAGTAGGTGGGTAAAGACATCCGTGCGTATTGGAAAGGCTGGGAGCAGTGGGCTGGTGGTGTGGGGCTATGTTCCTCTCACAAGCTATGGATTATATAGGGAGGCATGATCTAATATCCCCATTTGATCCTGGACTTCAGTGGACTGTGGCTTGGCTTCTATTACTTGATGTTGCTTCTCTTTGCCTGCTTCCGGAAAGTTAGGCTCTTAGAGAATTTTTCCCCAACTTTGTCACTTGGCAGATGAATTTCTTTCCTAGGCCTGCTGTAACAAAACCACAAACCTGGTGGCTTACAACAACAGAAACACTGTCTCACACTTGTGTCAGCTAGCAGCCCCAAATGGAGGTGTTGGTGAAGTTGGAATGTTCTGGAGGCTGTGAGGGATAATCTGTTCCAGGACTCTCTCTTTGCCTTGGCATGCGGTGCTTCAAAGACGTATCACTCCAATGACTGCCCCCATCATCACGTGGTTGGCTTCCCTCTGTGTGTCCCTGTGTCTTCACATGGTATTCTTTATGTCTGTGTCTGGATTTCCCTCACTGTATAAGGTCACCAGCTATATTTCATTAAGGAGACCTTATTAACTTGCTTAAATTTGAAAGACCCTATTTTCAAATAAGGTTACTGTGCAGGTACTTACTGAGTGTTAGGACTTCAACATGTCTTTTTTGGGGAACACGCTTCAAGTCCTAACAGCACCGTTAGTGAATGTGATGATCACTGCTTTCCCATATGCCAGTTTTCTAGACTTTCTAACTAAGAACCAAGACAGGATTTTCAGTACCAGATTTCACTGGCACGATCTGATGCCAGGCCCAGATACAAATAAATTTCTTCCCACTCTATCATCCTGGGAAATTACTTTCTCACTAATACTGATGGGCTTCCCTGAAAGGCTATGATATATGTTTCAGAGAATGGGCCAGTGAAAATGAGGGTAGGGGCCACAATTATTCCTCTTCGTATCCTTGGTAACGTATAATACCTGGGACCAAGTACACACTCAGTAACTGTTCTACAATTGCATGAAATTGCACAGAGCCTCAAGGCTATTGAATATCAAGGATTATTTTGAGAAATCAGGTATCTTATCATTAATTTTTAAACTCCCTTCTTAGTACACTCTAAAGCACACTCACCTTGGACATTGGTTTCCAAACACAGTTCTCGGCAGTGGTCTGCCATTATCAGGTGTATCACCTAAAAGAAAAGTCTTCCAGATGCCTTACTTTTCTGTTCTGAAGCACTGTCTTTAGAGTATATGATATAAGACCAAGAGAGCTGGTTTCAAAGACCAACAACCCCTTCATTCACTGGCTTCATGATCTTGGGAAACTTAAATTAACCTCCCTAAGCATCAGTCTGTTCATCTATTAAACACAGATTAAAAATAGCATCTGTGAAGATTAAGTGAGCAAATTTATGTAAAATATTGGAGAATACAGCCTGGTAAACAATAACATAAGGAATGAGTAGGTTTCTGTGGTCAAAGTTATTTCAGGCTCGAGGCTTTGTGTGTGGTTTCACATTTAATGCTCATAACACTTTATGAGGTCAGTATGACTTTTCATCCCCATTTTACAGCTGAAAAAACGGACATGGGGGTTTAGAAGCTATCTCAAGCACTCATGGCTTCAGAGGAGTAGGAAAGGGACAAGGGCAGGTTCAGTCCAGGCCTGTTTGACCCCAAAGCTTTATTGGTCATCTCCTTATCCTCTTTAATATGTTGTATTATTTTAGATAATACAAGACAATATGTTCTAGCTTAACATCAGACGGAAAAAAGTGAGTCTAAGTTTAAAATGTTTATTTCCATGTGACCCCTCAAACAGTAGTAAAATAGAAGCTAGTAAATAAGCAGCTAAACAACAAGACTGAGTTTCCTTGGCAGGCGATGGACGGAGCCTGGATGTCACATATGTTTTGACTTTCAGTCCAGCTCACGCTCTTCTCCATGATGCAGCTGTGACTATCAGAGCTTCTCTTGGGTGGAAGAATGGACCCCTGGGCAACCATATGCACCCAGAAATAGCAAAGTTCCAAATGGGGTACATCTCAGTTTCAGTCAGAGGAGGATTTTAAGCAACTCACCAAAGCACAATATACATTCAGTGACCAAACGCAAGTATGGAAAGTAGGGTGGAGAATCAGGTGATTGAGTTGCCAAACATCAACATGGGCAATAGATAACGTATATCTAAACTCAAAAATGGAGGCCAGAAATCCAGGTTAACAAGTGTTGATGAAGAGGCTACAGAAAGAAGGAGGGGCCCTCGGAGAGGCCATTTGTGAATGACCTCTGGCTTCATTGTATGTCCCCGGAATCTCTTTCATAAAGAAGCAGCTCATAAAGGAGAAGGTATCAACATCTCCTATTGTGTACTGTGAACCAAAGTCATTTCTGGGAATTCCAGTTTCAATGGATAGTTCTTCTCTCTTCGCTGGTCTGATCACCCTGGGGGGATGGTCAGCGCGAGGTCAAAGGCATTCATCTAGTGGATGCTACAAAACATACATAGGACCTAGTGATCTAGAGTAGAATATGTGATCTTCCCTTCCTGTAAGCGACCAGAGCTTATGCGGGGAGGGTCTCAACAACAAGCTGCACCCTGTTATTCTAAGGGAATCCACAGTGAAAGAGAAGAAGATGTATGAAATGAATGTGGATCCCAGGTGTGTACGGGTGGACTTAGTCTCTATTATCCCAAACATCACAACAGCTAGAGCTCTAAATTTTATAAGTCTACTTCACTGCAGGTTTTAATGGAGGAAGTGATTAAGACTGAATTTTATGCATGTTTGGGACTATTTATTTGGAAAGAAGTTGAAACAACTTTGTTTAATGTAGATGGATGACTAAGTCAGGGAGAAACTTGGAAGAGGGTTATTGATCTGTTTTTTCAGATTAAGCAGTTTAGGGAATCAGATGGTTTTGAACAATCCAAGTCTCCAAACCCTCAACTACATATTTACATTGTTATGGCTGAGATATGCATTCACCAACTTATGGCTGTAAAAGGAGAATATATATTTCAACTCTGCTGCTTTTTTTGAGGAAGTACAGCCACTCAGGAGCAAGCTGGACATGTGGGTTGAGCACAAGGAGACTGGAGACTGTACCTAATTCCTGTCACTAATTTACGCTGAAGTCAGTGGAATCACAGCTGTCAAAGAATTATAGAGCTCTTCAGTGGCAGTGAAAACCTGATTTCAGAAACAATTTGTAGTTCTAATGGACGTGAATTATGTCTTATGTTTAGACTCCAAATCTCAAGATGTATCAGTCATTTAGCAACGGCTTCACCTTTGAGGCTGAGCTTCCAGAAAATCTCACTGGACCAAAAGCGAACTATGGTTGTCAAGAAGATGGCATAGTGCAAAAATTTGGGAGATGGGTACAAAAGTCCCAGAAATACCCAACAACCTGTAGTTATGTGACCAGATTCTGAAATGTTGGGTCTATTGCATTTTTGAGAATATATTCCCTTTCATGAAACGACTGACATGGGGACTTTGAGCCACCTTCAATGATACAGTCTTGGAATTAGCATGGTAATAGTGCCTCACAGAATATGTCATTTTCAATAATTGTATTCTGATGGACTTGATCGAAATTGATCAAGGACAATCATTAGGTTTACAGAACAAGCACACTCCTTTAAGAATAAGATTGACTAGGTTTATTTAGACTGTTTTTGTATTACTGCTACGAAATCTATTTGTTTAAACAGCTAACAGCCTCCTACTTTCCATTGTTATTGATCAAAACTTCATGAGGATTTTTGATCCAGAGAGCTACCATTGAGAAAAGAATGTACATTTGTGGTAAATGCTATGATTTTGTTGAATTGCCAAGACCGGTGACCATCACTGTTGAAGAATTTACAATGCCGACTGCTCTGTACTTGAACTTTCTCATATTGCCACCTACTGAGAGTTTTTGGGCTTCCTAGATGCTGCGGCACAGCTGTGCACTAGACTTCACCACCTCTTCTGAGTTCAGAATCTGTGTTTTTTCTTTCTGTTGTTTGCTTTTAATCGGAAGGAAGATATCTATTCCCTATTTAGCTTCGTTTCAGTTTTCATAATCATAGACCTGACAAAAGTTTACTTGGTTTCCTAATAACTCTGGAAAGTTCAAAGCAAAAACCATTCAGAGGCCGCCATCGGCATTTTAGAGAGTCACTGTGAAATAGTCCCTGTGTTGCCATGGAAACGTAGCATCTCAGAGTGGGTGAATAATCTGGATTTCAGAGCCTGCTTCATTCTTTTATTAAGAATGTTGTTTCAACTACAATGGCACCAACTGGGTGAACTATAACATCTCATCTAATGTAAATATCTTTCTTCTTATCCTTCCAAGTTATGGGAGCAGCTGACCACATTTCATCCTTGGACTCCAGTGAGGTTTAAATTACACAAGCAAGAAATAGTTACTACTCCAAATGCCAAAGATTGTTGGGGGTAAGGAGAGATCATTCAGAATCAGCATTAATGACCATCAGAAATTAGACACAGGAAGATGAAATTCTAAGCCCCCAGTGTGTTCTGAAAAGTCATATAACTTCCTTGCTTCCGTTGGTACCCTTTTGAGAAGGTCTGGGATGGATGATTGAGGAATAAATAAATGGAAATCACTTTTTCAATTAACACAAGACAGGACAAGAAAAGAAAATCAAGGGATGTATTCCAATGAATATCGAAAGTAAGCCAGAAGGAGGATTTGGTATTTACTTTAGGGTTTTGCTTCTCATTGTGTCAAAACTGTCATAGATTTAAGTACAGATATAAGATTTTTTAAAAAGTGGAGGAGCTGCCTGAGACAGGCGGATGCGTAGAAAATGTCATGTGGAACTCAAGAGCAGAGAGCTGGTGAATAACTATGTTCTCCTTCTCTGTGACTGCGGTTAAACTATTGTAAAACTCCGTGTCTTAGTAGAGGTATGCAGACATCCTTCAGAGTTGTTCAACTGCCAAGCCATGGGCACAGTACTGGGCGCAGCTGGAACAAGATGGAATTACTTTCTCTCATTTACTTTCCTTTCTTTGCTGCAGATCCAGACTCATGCTGGATCCAGCTCCAGCTGCCCCTCCGGCTACTGACAGCTCTTGAGTTTCGTCCACTTTCAAGACACTACCTGGATTCCCTGAATCAAATAGGTAAAAATACTAGGTTAGGGCTCTGAATGATCTGGTCCAGGTTAGATACATAGTCCTGGTTGAATCATTGGAGCTAAAAGTTAGGTATCCTGATACAGAGAATGTCTGTTTCTCTTTGTGGTAGCCACGTGGTAAATTAGAGCATCTCACAGGATTCTGGGGTGGGAGGCAGTCCTTTGGGTGGGCAAGCACTCCTGTTCATCATGGAATGGAAGACGAATTCCCCTCTTTTTGACTGTTATTAAGATTAGTGCACACTTTGGCTCCTACCTCTAGAAGAAAAAGTAAGACTGCATGGTGCACTATTTGTGTGCTCTGTAATGTTCATGAAGCAGGAACCCCTCCTGTCTTGTTCATCACTACACATCACCCCCTAGAATAGAACCTGGGGCTGTGAAGCCTCAACAAACGTATATTGAATTAATAAATAGGTAAACAGTTGGCTTTATTCTGTGTTTTCCTATTATTTTATTCTTCTGTTTCCTTACTTACTAGTACTTTGTCTTGTTGTTATGTACGTAATTTTGAAATCCACCTCAATTCAAAAGGACAAGGAAGGGGATTGTTGGGATTCCAGGTGGCCATAAATAATAATACTTCCCTTTCCATCCTGAATTTAGAGCCATTGAGAGTAAGATGCAGGAGAAAGTGTGGAATAGAATATGACTTTGGGTTTGCAGCCAAGTAGACTTGCTTATACTTCACCTTAGAATTTCATAGACTTGTCAACCTAGTTATTCCTACAGGTGGGCAAGCCAGGCATCCCCTGGAAGGGGCCAAGCACAGCCTTCTCAATTTCTTCTCACATGTTCACTATTCAGGCAAATCACCAGAAGAGAGATCAACACTCTTTGTCTACTGTAAGTCTCTCCACATGGAAACTAAGGCTTACAGGGGGATGGAAAATCTTCCCTAACGGGTATAAAGAAATGCAGGAAGGGAGGAAGGAAACAAAAAAATCTGCCAGAGAAGAATAATAAGACAAAACCAAGATCTGATCTGGCTACTCCTTTGAGGTAGCTAGCATCAATGGCAAACCTCATTTTCCCCAAACCCTATCTCTCTCTACTTTGGAAACTGTTCTCTTTCCTATCTTGGCTTTGGATTTCTGTCCCAGTGTCTTAATACCATTGCTCTCTTTCTGGGACAAGCGACATTTAAACATTAAAGCAAAAACTGGCAAAGATATCAAGCCTATCTATCATTGCCAGTTCAAACAGCTATTATCCCAACTTAGCTATAATTGCTAAACAGTTTCAAAACCATGTGGATGAGAGGAAATCTGTGGTTATCACTGGCGACCCATCCCATCGATATAAGAATCACTAAAATCTTTTTATTTTTTCTGGGTTTTACAACCGGGAGAGTAGTTAGGAAACTAGAATTATGTCAACTCAGTCAACAGATATTCATTGACTTTCTACTATATATAAAACATGATTTATCTCTAATAGTGTAAAGTTATTTTGGATTTATACATATATTTTCAAAAAAGACATTTAAGAGCACAAAATGAGAACATCACAAGATGGCCCAGGCTCAACTTCCAGATAAGTTATATGACCAATATATCAGGATAGAGGAGAGAACAAAAACAAAAACCAAACCAAACCAAAACAAAAACTTCCTTGTGCAAAATTTTACCTGTTGCAAAATAAGCACAAACTTATATTCCAGGAGCACTGGAATTTATGGGGTAATTAAAGAGGCATAAAAGACCCCAGTATTTGCTAAACTCTAAATAATTAATTAAAGATTATTCCCGAACAGTGAAAGAACATTTACATATGAGTCTATCAAAAACATCCACAAGTGTCTAACAAGGAGTGTTCTCTCACAGACTTCAAAGTCCATGAGTCCTTATATCTTTCCTAACTAGTAGTGGGGGAAATAAAGGTTTAGTTAGGCAAAGAGTGAAAACAGCTGCAAACTAGGGTCGAAATACCAGAGGACACAAGAATTGTGCTTTGAATTTTGCTTCAGGATTTTTTTTTTTCTGAAAATATCAGTGCAAATATCGTAAGTTAATTAATATTTTTACAATTCTAATAAAAATAAGGTCTTTCTTTAAAAGCTGACATTGACTGCTAAATTCTCTGAGACTCAGCAATCCACATCTGGAAATTAGGTATTAAAGCAAGACCTAAAGGCTCCTACCAGAAAATCCAAGCGATAAAGTCAATTGACCTCTAGAGGGCTCCCTACAAACCAGATCTTTTTCATGAAGTGATCTCAGACTTCTTCCCAAAGGTGGTTTACACAGATTAAATGAATCATGGAACACTACATCAAAAACTAAGGATGTACTGTATGGTGACTAACGTAACATAATAAAAAATTAAAAAGAAAAAAAAAGCTTTTCATTTGGGGGGACTCATGCCTGCCTTACTTCTCCAAATGACAAATGAATCTTCACGGGTCTTCAGACACAGTTTGGTATGTTCCAAATCTCTTTTTTTTTTTTTTTTTTAAGATTTTATTTATTTATTCGACAGAGATAGAGACAGCCAGCGAGAGAGGGAAGACAAGCAGGGGGAGTGGGAGAGGAAGAAGCAGGCTCATAGCGGAGGAGCCTGATGTGGGGCTCGATCCCGCAATGCCAGGATCACGCCCTGAGCCGAAGGCAGAGGCCTAACCGCTGTGCCACCCAGGCGCCCCATGGTATGTTCCAAATCTTAAGGCAGGACATTTGCCATCTCTGTGGTGCTGAACAAACTGGGAATTCCTGATGTGTCAATTTACCTCTGTACCCAGCACCAAGCCCAGTGCTTGCATAGAAGCAAATGACAAGAAATGTGTGTTGATTTGAAGCAATCCTTTTTATTTATTTTTTATTTTTTAGCTCAAATGATTCTTGGTAAATGTTATTAGCATAGGATGGAGCTGAAAGTAGTAAAAACAGATTTGAGATTTTTGCAGCTTATAATAATTAACACTTACTTCCATGCACATTATCTTACTGAAGCCTTAAAATATTAGCAAATTAGTTTTTATTATCATTTACATAGATTACATGACTGAGTCTAAGGAGCTTGATGTAATAAAGTGGAAATTCAAATTTAGTTCTTTGATTTCAATCTCAGTGACCTTTTCATTGACTCATTGCTGCTTCCGATGATCCAGATAATGAAGGGACAAATCAGTAACCTTTCAATAGGTGTCCCTTGGTGGACAGAATGAGGCATCCTAAAAAGGGAGAAGGCACCAGAAGTGATCCTAGCTAATTGGTCATAACCTTGGAAAGCTTGTTGACTCAGGAGGGGAATTAGGTAGTGAGGCCTTGATGCATCAGCTCCTGGGGAGACTGAGGACCTCAATCCAACTGTTTAACTAAACAGGTGCCAAGACCAGAGACCTGAGCCAGAAAGGGGAGTCATTTTCTTGGTCAACAAACCAAGAGAAATAAAAAGACTGCCAGGATACGACCCAAGCCACAAGATGGACCTGGTCAGAGGTGAGTAAGTTGGAAGTGAGAGACCATCAGGAGACTTAGAGGAAGCAGTCAAGACAGGATCTAGTGGACATGACTTTGAACCCAGGTGATTGGGTGTAACTGAAAAGTCCTAGTTTATTCCATATGTGCTGTTTCTATCTTAATGATGCAGTGCTCAGAACAGGAGAAAGAAGAGGGGATATCAATTGTTAATCAAAAAAATGATCCATTTTATTCCTATTTATCTGTTGATACCTGGAAGTGAACCTGGGGGATCATGACCCAGAAAAATGTATGGGTTGATAAGTGGCATATGTCTCTGTTTGGAAATAAGCATAGGTTGGTAGGACTGTTTCTAGACAAAGACCTGAGGCTGATAAAGGATATTAAGAGCTGAAATGGACAAAAGATAACAGGTGAATGGGGGCAAGTCCCTGAAGGTAAATGATGCCAACCTTGCAATTTTGCTTTGGACTTGTCTTCCTGAGTTTTGAAAAGGCGATAAAATATGGTGGTTGTGAGTACAGATTACCTAGGTTTGAATCTGGTCTCTATCACTCACCAACTGCATGCTTTGAAAAAATTTTGTGGAATGATTTTAATTTCTCTTCTATAAATTGAGATAATATAGTTAGTACCTACTTCATGGGCTGTTGTAAAAATAAATAGTCCTAGCTTAAAGAAGAGATTTTTAAACTTTAAAAAAGTCCTAGTTTTAATTTAAAATAATTATGCAATATATGTGATTCATTCAGACCAGCAAACCCCCAATAATTTTTTGTTATTTTGGGAGAGGCACTCTAATGGATGAGACGTTCTGGGAAAATATAGTAACTTCCACCAGCAGAAACCTAGATTGGATGTCACACTCATAAGACACAGATATGTCTGTCTTCAGGGTCTATAGGAAATGTCTGGACTTTTTTACATGACATTAAGAATTTACAATATATTAGTGAATCTTCTACCCAGATTGCTAGTTCACGCTCCAAATTACTGTCCCAGGGGAAGGCAGGCACCTGTTCTAATTTATCTTTTATTCAACAAATAGTTTTAGAGCATCTCTCCTATGCCATGGACGGTTCCAAGCATTGAGATACAGTAGACAGAATTCTCTGCCCACAGGGAGCTTCAGTTCTAGTGGGATTCACTTGAATACTTGTTAATGTTCATCTCTATGCTTCCTGGCTGTTGTGGAATTGCTGGAGAAAGGAAAATGGGTTTAACTTTCTCTCTGGGTGGTGAGGACTTTAAGCCTTTCCACATACTTACTGCCTTTGAATATTTATTGATAGCAAAATAGGTGAAGTTGAGCTTCTTCTTGGTTCCTGCTAACCATCCAGCTACCAGAAAGGAGACGTGAAGGGGAGTCCAGATCCCTAGTTCCACCAGTGAGCTGAGCCCGGGACCCTCCCTTGTCCCAGCTGGGCATGATTTCTACTGGCACAGAGTGAGTCTTGCTCTGGGTTTCCGGTGTCCTGTCCGGAAAGCCTCTGACCAGTCATAACACACCTGAGACGGTGCTAGCTCAATCCCCAGAAAGCCGATGTGCACCCAACACAGACGTGCTGTCCTAGAGTGGCGATCTCCTTGGGGCTGTCATGGGCTATCAGCAGAAACTTTTGTTCTGTCTTCTCCTAAGGTGGTTGCCTTCCCAATTTCCCTGCTATGTGTTCTGCCTGGCACGTTGGCATCAACCTGGTAAATACTGATCAAACGAACCCAGGTAGTGGGCAAGACGATCGTAGGGGGAATGTGGAGGAACAACTGATAGTTAATATGTTGATGTTTAATGTTTTAGGAGAGATATAACTTAAATGGATAAATGAATAAAGTTTTAAGTTTCAAGGCCACCAACTTCAACAGTGGTACACATACAATAAAAAAACCCAAACCAAACCAAAACAAAACAGAGGTACAGAACTATCAAAGTTTGGGAAATACTGACCCAGTGGCTAATAATACAAATTGTATAGTTTAGCTGGCTGGGTTTTAATCCTGGTTCAGACCCAAACCAGTTAAGTGAGTTTGGGAAACTGCTGTCTGGACTTGAATTTCTTTAATTAAAAATGGGGCTAATAATAGTACCTACATCATGGGGTTGCTATATGGTTAAATGAAATATGAAACATGTAATCCATGTAAAATGCCAAACCCTGTATCAGACACGTGTGAATATTCAGTAAATGATGATTATTAATCATTGCTATGATAATATAACCACCACTCTGTCAACTGGCACTTCTTATTCTAAGCACCACTGAACAGAGGGCTCAATTGGGGTAGGCACAGGGCTGTGCCAGTGGAATCTACCCATAGACATGCCAAAGGGAGCCTGGGATATGAGGGCAGAGCATCACACAGAATTAAAGAGAAACTGAGGCCTGAGCAGAAGATGTTCTGTTGTCTTAGCTAATAAGCACGTCTCCCAGGAACGGAATGAAAAGACCGGGACCTCTTCTGACATTCTCAAGACTACTTTGCCATGTCAATTTACTTTAACTGATATACTACATCCCTTAAAAAAATCTGACCCTGCTTCCTGAATCTTCGGTAGACAAGTGCTCAGTCCATACTCACTGCAAAGAAGCAGGAATTCTGCAAAGCAATAAAGAGAACACACACATAAGTAAGATGAAGCTTTGTTTAATCATAAAATCTGAAGTTGGTTAGTCATTACATTGCAATCTAACCTGATCTAAACAAGGCAGTGCACATATGCCATCTAAGCTTTTTTCTCTTCTAAAAATATCTCATTACCATCCATAGGAATAGTTAAATATAGATACTTTGTTTTTATGGCCTTTATTTCTGAAACATAAAAGGTTTTATGTTTCTAATCCCTAGACAATTTTTCATGGTATTTCTGTTTATACTGCAATCTACTTTCAAGCCATGTTTGGGACGGAAAATGCAATGATTTCAGGAAAGTCTAAAGGGTTTTTCAATTATCGTGAGTGAATTCTGGGACTCACGGAGTCATTTAGCTCCTCTGATCTTAGACAATCACTCTGCATGACAGGAGTTTCTCGGGTTAGGTTTTTACCCTCTTGGTTTCTTTTGAATTCTCTGTGGTGGTTTTCATTTCCTTTGTGTTTCTCTCTTGTTTATTGCAGTCAGTTTCAATGCCGTTTACCTAGACTGGTTTTGTAGCAATAAAGCTCATTTGAATGAAGGTTTTCCAACATCAGAGTTTCATTATGAGGAAAAGTAACAACCTTGTAGTCACTTCCAGTGACCTCAGGGTGGATTTGGACAAAGGACCCAGACATGAAACAACAGGGTAAATTTCATGCAGGTTCCTCCATAGGCAGGGTGACTTTGTGGTGTGCAGCCTGTGCCGTTACAAAGGTCACACTTAAAAGAGCCCTGTCCTTGCTTTAGTGTTCTTTTGTCATCATCTTGTAATTCTTAATAATTTTTAAACAATCCTCTAAGACTTACGAAGCTGTGGGCTGCCCCACCTCCAGGCTTGATGCCACATGATGCCTCATCTGCTTATAATGTCACTGCCTACTTCTCCCCTTGCTCGTGAACTCATCACAGCTCGTGGGTCATTCTCTGCACAACTTTTCTCTCTCTTCTTCAGGCAGAGTTAGTCACTCAGTGTCTCTGTGTTCCCATGGCAACACATGCCCACTGCTGGGATTGCACTTTCTATTCCACACCCCATGTGCATGTGTGACTTTCTATCTGTCTCAACCGTGAACTCCAGGGCACAGATCAAAACTGACTTTATCCTTTTGTTTCTCAGGAATAGTTCCTGATACGTGGCCGAGCTCCTTCAATGTGTGGTAATGAGAAAAATTTCAGCGAGCATTCGCACCAAGCTGGGGCAACATGGAGCTTTTCATCGCCACTGCACAGTGCTGTCTGCACAAGATACCATTCTGTCTCCCTTCTTCGTATTTGCAAGATCCTCGTGTATCTTGTAATGCCCAAAAAAAGGTCCCTTCTTCTGGGAAGCCTTCCTTGAATGAAAGAAAGATGGATTATCTTTCTCCTCTGTGGTTTCTCTACACACAGTAGGTGAAAATTCCAATTGAGCAATTTAGTTTTATTATCTGACACACCATGAGTTGCCTAAGTATCTTTTTCTTTCTACCACAGGGTGTGGAAGAGAAATAAGAGACCTATAAGCTAGCTGATTTTTCAGCACAAACTTAAATTGTCTGGTTATATTAGTTTTATGGGTCCAGCTAAACTAGAACCCATAATTCTTTTCCAGATAGGCAAGAGAAGTCTTAAACTTTAAGATAAATGAGTCGCTCCCTTAACGTCAGCAGGTGTGCTGATTACTATATTTAACAATGCAAGTAGAGCATCACATTTGGCACGTTGTGTATTCTTGGCTCTCTTGTGGAAGATCAGTTGACTGTATACGTTTGGATTTGTTTCTGGACTTTCTGCTGTTCCATGCTGCTTGTATTACTCTAGTTTCGTAGTATGTTTTGGGATCAGGAATTGCAAGAGGCCTCCCACTTTGTTCTTTTTTGCTCAACATTCCTTTGGCTATTCAGGGTCTTCTGTGGTTTCATATGAATTTTAGAGTGGTTTTTCTATTTCTGCGAAAAAAAAAAATGCCATTAAGTGGTTTTAAAAGAAAAGCCTTACTTCACTTACTTCCCCCACTAACCCTGTCTGATAGGCACCACTACCACCATATCTGGGGAAGGAAACAGAACTGGGGAAAGCTGAAGATCTTGTTTAGTGTTACTTGGCTGAGAAGCAAAGCGATAACTAAGCAGATCCCATGCTTTCCCCAATAAATATTTGTGAATATTTGGGGGTTGGGGTGAGGGGTGGGGTGGGCTGAGGCAGGGTGTTACTTGTGCTAATAGGTTGAACCTATTTTTAATGTTAAAGATTCAGAAGGCAAAAAACTCATTCTCAGTTAAAGGGTGCCAACTAATTCCAGTAATAATCCTTTACAAGTCTCTGCTTGCTAGAGAGTGTTAACTGTTTAGTAGCAGTCATTTTTAACAAGCCCATAACACTGCCATTACATGAATTATACATGGCTTATAAAATGATTATTTAGTCAGTGGAAAATTAAATCCGTCAGTGTTTTCCAAATCTGAGCTAGGACATTCATCAGAAAAAACTGTTAAATTTTTAATCAACTGTACTGCGGTTGATGTAGCTATCAGCCTAAATTGCTCTTTCTCTGTCATTCCTCTCGTTGCAGAATATAGTGTAGAATTACCAGCTCTACGATGCTAATTGATTTTTTCTTGCAGAGATTTAAGACAGAGTGACATGCCATTCAGCATTAAAATAAAAAAAAAAGTTGCATGAGCTTCAAAGATACATTTCACATATACCGAGTGGTAATTTAATATTTTAGGGTTTTTTGATCTTTCTCTTTCTGACCCAACACCTCAAACCCAAGTCCACCTCAGACTGAGATCACACTAAATACTCAGAGCCAAACATTAAAACTAAGAAATTATATAGTGTGTTGGGGCGCCTGGGTGGCACAGCGGTTAAGCGTCTGCCTTCGGCTCAGGGCGTGATCCCGGCGTTCTGGGATCGAGCCCCACATCAGGCTCCTCCGCTATGAGCCTGCTTCTTCCTCTCCCACTCCCCCTGCTTGTGTTCCCTCTCTCGCTGGCTGTTTCTATCTCTGTCAAATAAATAAATAAAATATTAAAAAAAAAAAGAAATTATATAGTGTGTTAAAAGATGGTAAGTTTATAAAAAATAATGCAAGGAAAGAGGGTGTCTACTTGCATATCAATAATATAGCGGAGTAAAAGAGTAGAGTCCCCAAATGCCCAAGAGTGACTAATGCTCCCTACGAACAGATCACTCACTGGACATGTCTTGCAGTCATCTCTTTATGATTTAGACAGTTTCTCGCTTTCTTTATAAATCTCTTCTTCTTCTTCTTCTTCTTCTTCTTCTTCTCCTTTTTAGTGCACTTTAAGTTCCTCTGATGACAATCTAGGGTAATTCTTATGGTTTTCTTCACGGAAATTAATTTGTTTATTAGTAGAACCTTACAAATTTGTCTTTGCATCCATCACTATCTTCACAGATAATAGACAGAAGTAGACACAGGCAAAGAAGGGAAAGCATGGCCCTAAAAACACTCCTCTGCCTACAACTCTGTGTCAGAGGCATAACTGGAATTGGGAATCAGAAGGTTCCGTGCCCACCCATGCCCTTGACCCAGCATTGCCAATCCCAGGCCCCAGCTGGCATCACGCTGTGGGTTTCTGCACAGTTCCAGACCCTTTCTGGCTTTCTAACCCATGACTTCTCTTTGGCAGTAACATGTTCATCTAGACTTGTGTTTCCCACATTCAAATGTGCATGCAACTCACCTGGGAATCTTGCTAAAACGCAGAGTCAGATTCAGTTGCTCTAGGGTAGAGCTTGAGAGCCTGCCTTTCTAACGGACTCCCAGATGACGCTCATACTGCTGTTCCACTCTGAGGAGTGAGGACCTATGAAAAACATCTAGAACAGAAGCATCCAGGGTGAAAATCTTGACACCAGTCCTGGGTCGGGACCTTGTACTATTTTCACTAGGCGTGCTCAGCATGGAACACCAGCGGACTGAGCAAGCATCCAAAGTCGATGCTGTAAGAGGCTGGCAGGAGTGAGGTGAGGGAGCAGGAAGGACAGACATTTCTGCACACTGTTCTAGATGCGGCTCCCGGCCTCATCAGGAAGGAGGAACAGAAGTCATTGTTGTTCCTTCCTACTCTTCTTTCCCATGAGCTCTGGCGTGGGCTCTGTCCACCTGGAGGAAGGGCCATCATTGTCATTGTGAAGAGACCTCTCTTATATGCTCAAGGCCCCTCATAGCCTGATCCCAACATTTGTGGTCCCACCATAGTCTGGAGACAAACATTTACTGTTTCCCTGACATACCCTGCACTCAGAACCTCCGTACATGTGTGAACCCTGTTCCCTCTAACTGGAGTTAGTCCCTCTTCCCTGCCTGATGAGATCTTGTTTATTTTTCTCGATAGAACTCAGATGAGAAGCACGCTCTGTCCCCTGCCTGGCCACTCCTCACACGGGTAGAAGTAAGTCTCCCTCCACTTGCTGGGGTGGGTGTCACGGTGGTTCTTCTTGCTTCCGTTCCCACCAACCCCACCCCACTGCACACACCATTCTGATTTCTGAAAACTGTAAATCAGATGATGAAAATCTCCCCTTAAACACCTCCTGCTCCACAAGTAGCCCCTCAAACACCTCAATAGAAGCCAATCTCCCTGCCCCGCTCTGGAAGTACCCATACGACATGTCCGTGTATGCCTCTGGGACTCTTCTCTAGACATGGATCCCCTCCTGCACAGAGGTTCTGGCCGCACTAGTCTTCCACCTGAACCTGTAGAGATATGAGCTTGTTCCTACCCTGGTCATGGGCTGTTCCCTCTGCCAGAATGTTCTGCCCCGGAATCTTCATTGCCCAGCCTCTTCTCATTCTGGTCTCAGCTCATTCCGTAAACCTAAAGCTGATGTGGCCTCAGGGCCCAGGGCTCTCCCTGTGTGTTGTCCTGCATTGCTTCCATCACAGCCTTTATGAGTTCCTGTCATTTTCTTGTTTGCTTCTTGTCTGTCCTCTTCTATCAGAATTACTAGTCCCATGAGAGAGGGGACTCTGCCTTCTCTGAGGAACCCTGTATTCCCAGAGTCAAAGCAGGTGCTGGGAAGATGTTCCATAATATTGGTTAAATCCCTGAATGTTGAAACTACTGAGCAAAATGGCAGCCCCTTCAGAGAGAGACAGATCTGTCTTTTATTAGATACTGAACTCCTCTAAGCCTTCGTGTGCCCATTTATAAGGAGGAAATAATAAGAGTCCCGCCCTTCAAAGCTGTTGTGAGAAGTAAAATCACATAACACACGTAAAATGTGGAGCACAGCATGGCATAAGACACAAGCTTACTTAATGAAGCTACGATCTTTATTCTTACCAACAAGCCCTCTATATACACCAGAGGAACATGGGGCTCGGGGGATGCCGGGGGAGTGAAGGCACCTGCCTCCAGACCCACAGGGGAGCCTCGGCCTTCTCTCTTAGCTCCAGGAGAGATCACAAAGTAGGGAATGTTTATTCAGAGGATCAGCTTGAACGTTAGTAATTATCTGATTAATGACCCTCCCACCAAGGGCTTCTGTTCCAGGATGATGGGTTTAAGTGTATCTGGACTCAAGGGGAAGATCTAACCTGCTGCTCTGTGAATGGTGAAATATTTAAATTAGATGTACGGAGTGCTGAGGTAATTACGTGTGTGGCGAACATATGGCGGAGGCTATATTTCTCCCGCTGAAAGAAACAAGTCCAAATATGTAACGTACACACATTCTCCTTCCTATAAATACACAGATTGGATGATGCCGTGGCGACATTTTGTTAAGTACCAGAATCCCGGAGAAACCACTCGAAGCACGTTATCAGAGGAACAGATGGCCAGTGTCCCTCCTGGTCTGAAGGTATTTCTGGCTGCCATGTGATTATTCTATCAATAAAGCCCGCTGAGAGGCAATGGCAGGTAAGCAATCAGTTGCATCTCTGACTTTACAGAAGAAGGTACTGGAGAAAAATTAAAGGCTGGCTACTTTAAAGATAATTCTATTACAGAACCCGGGGGCTGAGAGGGGCCTTGCAGACCCGTCAAGACCATCTGTTCTTTCTAGGTGAAGCCTCATTGGATTAAATTCAGCTGGACTTTTGAAGACCTTCAGAGGACGACTCCAAAATTCGATCGTGACATCTGTGGCACTGTTCAAAAACCTTGATTGTGTGGACTCTGCCCACCCAGATCCCACTCCCTCAGCTTCTTCTCTCCACGGCCCGCTCACCCCGGGAACATGTTTCAGGCCAAGCAGCCCGCAGTCAAGTCTGTTTCTGGCCTCAGGTGGGGACTCATGAAAGGAGGTTCTGTTAACCAGGATCCAAATATCGGCCAGGCGATTGAAATCACTATGTGCTTTTTTTTCTTTCTTCTCACAACTGTTCAACGAGACACATTTCATTATTTTTTTTTTTATGGGATGAGGCTTTGAAGTCCAAGATGTTAACTATTCAGCCAAGGTGACAAAGATAGTAATTGGAAGTAAGAAGTGTTCTCTGCCTCCTTGCCGCTCCGTTGGAGCTGTGCCACGGTCTTATCCTTTCTTTCTAATTCCTTATGCTCGATACCTCTGTAGAAAGCCCTTCCCAGAACCAAAAGGGCCACCATCGACTCTCTAAAGTAGAACATGAAACTCACCACTGTGTGGGTGAAAGATAGCTGTAGAATGAGAATCCCTATGTCCTATTCATTCATGCATTCATTCATTCATTCATTTCATTCAACGTGATAATGGAAGTGAAGAATCTTTTCCATACCTGCTCAACCTGTCATTCTTTAAATGTCTCTCTCAGAATTACTGTCCCCCTCCCCCATTTAGTTACTTAAGCTTCTGAATCATAGTTTCCAGGGCTGTAAAATAGAGAAATTACCTACCATAGTGCGTGGTCGTGATTATGACAAAGTGCTATCTGTGAAGGGCTTGAATCTTTAGCCAGTATGAGTACCCTTTTCTCTGTGTGCAGAATAAAGTAGGGTGTTGGCTCTTCTCACGTTCATTACAATCCCTCTTTCACTACGGGAGAAACATGTGGCTTCTTTCCAAATTCCTAGGGCTGGAGTTGTAAGAATTTCTTACAGTTTAAGCTCTGTTGGTCTCATTCACTGATGTATGTTCAGAACCAGAGTGGGAGTGGGGCCAGTTTCAAGCAGGTGCTTAATGGATTTTTGTTGAAAACACATATTGATAAATGGAATCTGAAAGGAAAATAACATTTTTTCAGAAAATCCTCTGCTCATTAGTTTTTATAAAATAGAATTTTCTTCACACATTAAAAATAGCTGTTTTCCAATCATACTTTTATGATTTTTATCCTATCATGGTAATACTCTCAGTCATTTCTAAAGAAAACTGGGGTTTCCAAACTGCCTAAAATTTTTTTCTTTATTTCCAAAATTCTCTTTGTTCATGCATTCAAGGAATAACCAAGAACTCTAACTTAAAGAATTTCAAAGAGAGAGTGGCTTTTTATTTTTGTATTTATTTTAGAAATTGGTAATTAAGATAATTTTAGTTTTAGGGAAAAAAACAGTCTTATGTAAATGAAAGTACACCAGAGACTTTTAAAAGACTTGTGTTTCTGTGTCTTTACAATTACTATTTGCCTTATGTGGAAAGAATGTTCATCAGTAGAGAATTTTAAACAATTCTGCTAGAATTTTATTGGCAAAGATACCCTGTTTGCATACTTCTGGTTGCCAACTTTGTTTTCTCCTCGACAATCAAATTTCTTTCTGAAATATTAACTATATCTCTATTGTTCACTTTGGCCCTGCCATTCACATTTCCTATAGTGACTTGGACTCTGGGAGAAGAAAAGTATTGATTCTACCTGAGGGCAGGATGTCACAAGCCCTGGGGATAAAGTTTTGGACAGATGGCAGTGGTCTTGGCACTTCTATGGGGTCGCTGAGGAAGTTGGCCCTGACATTTCATCGCTCTGGGCCTTGGTTTCCCCACTGGTAAATTGTGTAAGTTGGACAAGTGATTCCTCATTTTTTCTCTAACATTATTATAAATGCCTCCCTCTCTTTTCTCCTATTAAATATAACATATGTTCATGGTAGAAAAAGAAACTTCAGGGGGAAAAAACTCATGTGAAATTACCATCTTTCTATTTATATATATATCTATGCATATGTAAAAGTGTATATGTGTGTGCCCACACACACACACTCACACTCCCACTCACACACATTCCCTTATGAAAGCAAATGCGATTAGTTATAAATGCCTTAGAGGCCCTTGGACTAATCAGAATAAACATTTCAACCCTGTCCTTAGGGATGCTGCTGGCTTTGTCCTTCTTTTTTATTTCACTTTTTTGGAAATAATTGTAGATTCTTAGGAAATTGCAACAGTAGTGCGGAGAGGTACCATGTGCCCACCCCTCCCCCAGTTCTATGGCTGCAGGAAATCTGGTTCTCATGATGCACAGTATATAATCCTTACACAGTCCTGTTGCACACGTAACGTCATTTTAGAAATGCTAGCCCAAACTCTATGAGAAATAATTTTGCTGCATTGCAACATTTGTGCGCAGTTCTTATTATCTCCTGCTTTACCAAACATTTTGTCCAAATTTCAGTTTTTTTGAAGTCGCTTAGGTCAGTTCTTTGCTTCCCCAGCCCCTTCAGTGTGATTTTGTTATCTGTTGTAATGTGAGTAAATTCATTTGATGTTGTTTCTACTTCGCTTTGGATTCCTCTGCATTCTGGTTGATTTTAATGATTTATTTTGGGGGTTTGTGAAAAATTCCTGTGCTCCTAAGAGTAAGGGCTACACAAGGAGGTTCACCCAGAGAAGTGGCCATCTCTGCTTAGAGCACCACTTGTTCCTGCTCTAAGCTCCTGTCCAGCCTCTTCTTAACTATCCTTTGCATGTAACCAATCTCTTTAGTTTTTGGTTTATCCTCCTTGTTTAACTTTTGCAAAAATAATGTGTTTATGTTTTCTTATATCTTCTTTTTTTCTTTTATCTTTGCACTTTGCTTTTTCCATTTAATGGTAACTTTTGAAAACCACATCCTATTAATCAAAAGAGATCTTCCTTTATTTTCGGTTATAGTTACATATTATTCCATTGTGCGGATGTACTGTATTTTTTCAATAATTCTTCTTTGAGTGAGTATTTTGGTCATTTCTAATACTTTGTCATAACAAGCAATGATGTAATGAGTCATCTTGTGCTTCTCCGTGTGTATTCCATGCTGCAGATTGCTAGGGATGGAATTGTGGGCTCCAGATGTAAGTGTGTAGGGAGTTTTGTTGGGTCTTGCCAGATTACCCCCAAGAAGGGTTGCGTTGGTTTGCATGTCTGCCAGTAACGTTTGAAGAGAATGTTGTCTCACAGTTTTACCAACAGGATGTATTATTCTACTTTTTAAATCAATTTTATTTATTAGAGTAGCTTTAGGTTCACACTGAAATGGAACAGAGAGTTCATATACTCTGGGCCCCACACACAGGTGGCCTTCCTCACTAGCCATATCCCTGACCAGAGGGCTACATTTGCTACAATTGGTGAGCCTACCCTGACACATCATAACCAAAGTCCATAGTTCCCATTAGGGCTCACCCTTGGTGTTGTATATTGTATGGGTTTTGCCAAATATATACATATCATTATATATTATACTATATACTATATGGTATATACTATATCTGTATCTATATACTATATCTATATAGTATTATATAGAATATTTTCACTGCCCTGTAAATTCACCATGCTCTGCCTAGTCATCCCTCCTTCTCTAGCCCCTGATGATCACTGATCCTTTAGCTGTCTCCATAATTTTGTCTCTTCCAGGACGTCATATAGTTGAAATCATACTACATAGTCTCTTCAGATTTGCTTCTTTCATTTAGTATTATGCATTTAATGTTCCTCCAGGTCTTTTCATGGCTTGATAGCTCACTTCTTTTTAGCATTGAAGAATATTACGTTGTTTGGATGTAGTTTTTTTTTTTTTTTAATCCATTCACCCACTGAAGGATATCTTGGTTGATTCTGAGTCTTGGCAATTATGAACAAAGCTGCTATAAATGTCTGTGCTTAGGTTGCTATACGGGTGCAAGTTTTCAATTCCTTTGGATAAATACCAAGGAGCATGACTACTGGATCGTATGGTAAGAGTATGTTTAGTTTTGCAAAAAAAAAAAAACAAAAAAAACAAGACCAAAAAACTCCTGAACTGTCTTCCAAGGTGGTGGGACCATTTTGCATTCTCACCAGCAATGAATGGGAGTTTCTATTGCTCCACATCCTCATTAGTCAATATTTGGTGTTCTGGATTTGGGCTATTTTAATAGGTGAGTAGTGGTATTTTGTTGTTTTATCTTACAATTCCCTAAGAACATATGATGCTGAGCACCTATTCATATGCTTATTTGCCATTCATATATCTCCTATCTTCTTTGGTGAGGCGTCTGCTTGGGTCTTTCACCCATTTTTAAATTGTGCTGTTCTTTTTCTCACTTAAGAGTTCTCTGTATACTTTGAATAACAGTCCCTTGTCAAATATGTCTTTTGCAAATATTTCCTCCCAGGCAGTGGCTGTCTTTTCATTCTCTTTATAGCGTCTTTCCCAAGGCAGACATTTTGAATTTTCATGAAGTCCAGCTTCTCAATTGTTTCTTTTATGCTTTTAGTGTTGGACCAACAAAGTCATCACCATGTCCAGAGTTAGGTGGGGTTTCTCCTATGTTATCCTCTAGGAGATTTACAGTTTTGTATTTTGTATTTTTGTTTATCATCTACTTTGATGTCATTTTTGTGAAGGGTGGAGGTCTGTGTCCAGATTCCGTCTCTGCATGTGGATGTCCAATCATTCTAATACCATTTGTGTTTTCCTCCTTCTAAGTCTTTTGTCAATATGAGAAGTGAAAAATAATAACTCAGCATTGTCATAACTTGCATTTCTTTGACTACTAATTTGAAATTACTAACATAATATAATAAAAAATATTATAATAAAAAATAAAGTATAAAAAATTAACATATTTTACAGAACAATGTTTATATATTCTTCTGAATTGCCTGTCCATATGATTTTTTTCTATTTTTCTATTATTTTTGTCTTTTGTTCTTAATTTTTTAAGAATTCCTTATATATTAGGTATCTTAATCCTTTGGATACATTACATGATACAAATATTTACTCTTTTTCATCAGTTAACTCTTGATTTTGATTATGATATTTTGTGTTATGTATTTTTATAAATTTTCTGTAGTCAGTTTTATCAATCTTTTCTTTCCTGCCTCTAGCTTTTGAGTCATAATTAGAAAGCCTTTCCCTAGTCTGAAGTTAAAAAGGAATTCACGCATATAGTACAAGTATGGTTCCATATTTTATATTTAGGTTCCTAATCCATTTAGAGTTTATTCTTGTGTATGGTGTGATATGAATGTAATTTTATCTCCCCCCCCCAATCCCAATCCCCTTGCACCATGTATTTAAAACTCCATCTTTGTCTGGAGTTTGTCTTGATCACCGTGTTCTCAGATCTACTTTCTGCTGTAGAGTTTTTATCATTAATAGAAGTGAGATCTTATACTTTCCATTTGGTTTTGCTTGAAGAACACTGTTTTAAGTATGGAACTTTTATAATCTGATTGCCAATGAACACTTGCTTTTCCTTAACATGACAGCTTACCGTGGTGCTCACAGGAAGGGAAGGCTGTCAGATCCTGGCTGTCTCAGTATCTCAGCCTGGTACTCTGGGATTGCAAGCTGGAATGATCGGATGGGTATCTTAAACACCCTTTTAAGAATGTCCTTTGCTGTTCACAGTGGCCATCAAAACCATCCTTCTCACATTAGGAAGCCAAGGCCCTTCCTGTATAACAACATCCCCCTCCCCACAGCCCCTCAACAGTAGCCTATAGGTTGTAGACTATGGGGGATAGATTTATTGTCTGCCTTGTGAACTGATATATCTCAGGGTCTGGTACAGCGCCGTACACACTGTGGGCAATAAATTAAAGCTTTCTTAATGATGATGGAGTGGAAGAATGAATGAATGACTGATGCATTACTGTTACATTATTTCAAGTCCACTGTAGGAGCAGCTATGATGTCAGCTTCCTAGACATGAAACACCTATTTCTCAGCCATATTTAAATCAGAAAAATGATATTTCTGAATATATGTTGCCACTAGGGATAAATGATCTGTGGGTGTTAAAACTATGGGTCAGGTACTGCACAAGATTTCACTTTTATTAGCTCACTTAATTCTCAGTACAGCCCTACAAAGTTGATATTTTCAGCCTGCTTAACAACAGGCGAGGGGAAGTTCAGAAATTTTCAGTGATTTGAAAAAGACGGCACAGCTACAGAATGAAGTCAGGTCTTTGGGCTTCAAGTGCACTCATTTCTTTCTTTCTTTTTTTTTTTTTTTTTAAGATTTTATTTATTTATTCGACAGAGATAGAGACAGCCAGCGAGAGAGGGAACACAAGCAGGGGGAGTGGGAGAGGAAGAAGCAGGCTCATAGCAGAGGAGCCTGATGTGGGGCTCGATCCCATAACGCCGGGATCACGCCCTGAGACGAAGGCAGACGCTTAACTGCGGTGCCACCCAGGCGCCCCCAAGTGCACTCATTTCTTAATAGTATATTGAGAAGTGTTTAGATTCCCCCACCCTCCACAATGCAGAACCTAGGAGAGTATAATGATAGTCACAACTGCCCATGACCCACCCCCTTGCAATGAATGATGTGTGGTAATTTACTATTTACAAACTATTTACAAACTCTTTTTGGGAAGGTGTCAGAACTTTGCTGCTTCTTACAATATTATTCACATACCCTGTTCTGTAGCAGGTAATAAATAATTCAGACTGAATTTGGCAAGAGCAAATGTTTGTCCTTTCCCACTTTCTGTTGGCTTGGGAGGAAATTATTTTCCCTCTTCAATTGTTTACTGAACAAAAATGCATTTACATTGTTTTCTAAGCCAGCTGTACGGTCTGGCCTATTTTCTCCCATTGCTTCAATGAATAAATTGTGCAAAATCTCCTTGTTCCAGTAACAGGAGATCCTGCTAAGAAAACATTCAGTTAGACTCATACAATAAAGCACACCAATCTGACGTCTGGGTCAGATTTAAGAAATCAATTCTCCCCTGCTTCCAAAGAAGTCATTTTATTCTGGAAGACAAACTATCATGGTACAACCTGGAAAATGAAAATCTTTATTTAGAACCACTCTGGGTTTTCCGATGGGTCAATAGTTGTATTTAATATATGTAAAAATAGGTCAAAGGCAGTTTCAAGTAATAATATTTTCTTAGTCAGGGCTAACTGAGCCCCTCCTGATAAGAACATGATAAAAATACCATGCATTTGTCCAGAGCATTTTATTTTCAGCACAGGTGGTCCTGTGTTTGTAGGCAGCTGTAATGCAGGGGAAGGAAGACTGAAAATTATTTGGATTTGGAGTTAGACATCTTAGGATCAGTTTCCAGGTGAATGACCTGTTAATCACTTGACTGAACCCTTTCTGAACGTGTAACATGTGAAAGCTTAAATGAGATTTGCAAACGAGAGCCTTCTCTATGATCTAAAACTTCATATAAACACAACACCTTGTATTCCTATCATTTTTCTTGTATTTTTTTTTTCTTCCCATTGACTTAGGTAGGTAGGTAAAAAGTAACACCTACAGTAATTTACTTGAGTCACGAGCAGGGGGAGCCTTCTGGTTATGTCCATTTTGGAAGGAGGGAGCTGCATTGGAGAGGGAAGGAACTCCGATTTCTCTGGTCAGTCCTTCAACAATTTTTGAATGCCATGATGAGTCTTATTCTAGGTCCTGGAAGGAGGTTGAAGAAGACTAGACTTGCCCAGTTTGCCACAATTGCGGTGCTGCATAAGCTTCGGGAACTACCATAAAAGAGTAAATCCTAATTCCTCCCCTCAAGGCCCTCACACTATATTAAGGGAGCGGGATGAGAAAGGCTGACACACAACTAAATCATTGTTACTGGTCTGACCCATTTCCCAGGCTTCTCTTATTTTTCAGATTCTTGGCTGACATCTCCTTTGCTTCCATTTGTGTAAAACCAAATTCTCTCTTGAGTTCTTCTTTTCCTTACACCAACTGGCCAAGAATTACAGGATCAACTCTTTTTCCAAACAATAGGGAGAGAGTAAAGCAACGTGCTCAGTCCACTTGTGGCCCACAGTGTCGAGTTGTGGTTCTTTTGCTGCTCTGTGTTGTCTTCCTTGCTACCTTTTGTGTCCCTGAGTGTATAGCTCCCAGAACTTTATGGTTACAACTCTGGCTGACACTCCAACCATGGCTCTAAAAAGCACAGCAACTGTGTAAGAATCACTGCTTAGAGGGCGTTTGTCTTTCTCCCATGAGCCTCCAGGCTCACACCATCCAACATGGCAGCTACTTAAAGGCAAGAACACTTGAAATGTGGCTTGTCCAAATTGAGGTGCACTGCAAGTAGGAAATACATCCTTGATTTCAAGATTTAATACATAAAAAGGAATATGAAGCATCTCATTATTTTTATATTAATTATTTCTTAAGATGATAATATTTTGGATACATTAGGTTGAATAAAATGTATCAAAATTATGTACGTTTCCTTTTATTTTTTTAAATGTGGCAACAAGAAAATTAAAATTATGTTTATGATTTGCATTGTATCTCTATTGGATTTTGCTAGTTTAGTTTTTGGTGTTTTCAGCTTACTCTGCACACCCTTTCTTCCTCTATGATGACTTCCCCTGTGGGGGCCTTTGAGTCCTCTATGCCTAGTAGCCTTCTTGCAACCATCCTAATTTATCAGATACACTCTCAAATTCTGGCCCCGAAGAGAGAAAGGGTTCAGAATCGATCCTTTTCCTCTCTGGATGTTTCTTCGTTCGTGTGCAAATTTACTGCCCCTGCCTCAGTGCCCCCTGGGCATATCTAGGGGAATTTGGAGGGGCTACCTTGTCAAACCCCTCCCCTACACAAGCATCTACTTCTCTTTCACTGAAAAAAATTAAGAATTATTCTAGGGATTTCTCTCAGAACAGAGATAAGTTGCTGCTTTCACCCAGACTGGGGTACTGGCACGATGTTGGAAATGCTTAAAGTGGCCTTATGCACACACTCACACGCGCGCGCGCGCACACACACATATATAAATATATATAAAATACATAAATATATATAATATATATATAATTCGCGTGTGTGTATTTAAGGTTGCCCTCGAAGGGCAAACAGGTTTATTGGGGACACAGGCGATCAAAGCTTGAACTTGGCTATACTTCCCCATTCATCCTTCTTGACGGCATAGATTGGAAGAGCCTTTGGCTGCATGGTAAGCTCATCTGCTAGACATTGGGCGGTGGTCTTGATGCTCCGAAATGACCCCACGGGCACCTGTGCACAGCCTGATTCACACGGCGTAGTGGGGACACGTCCACGGCCTGACGCTTCCATGTTCGAGCTCTCCCAATTCGGGTTGGGTCCTCTAGGAACCGCTGTTACTAATGGCATGGACCAGGACCTGTGGGGGGTTCTCACCAATGAGCAGACGGATGATCTCAAAGGCGTGCTTGGCAGTGCGCATGGTCGTGAGCCGTTTGCCATTTTTAAGGCGGTGCATCATCACTGAGTTGGGGCGGCGCTCCACAACGGGGCACTGTGCCTTGGGGAAGCGCCCTGCACCATGGGGCAGATATTGGCATACTTCTCCTTCACTGCTATGTAATCTTGCGAGCAAATGCCATCGATCTGCACATCATGGATGCACCACTTTCCAAAGAGCTTGATGTCAGAGGTCTCCGCGGCTGCAAGGGCAGCTGTCTCCCACTCGGTCGTCCTGAGGACGCAGCCGGGGCGTCACCGCCAGCCTGCACCACGTGCTGCCCTGACACAGCAGGAAGAGGAAGCGGGTAATTTATAACGCAACATGGCAAGCCACCTAACTCTATTTCATTCTTACCATCTGTAAAATGGGCATGGTACTCGATGCCTATTTGGTTAAAAAAAATCCAGAAAGTGGTTGGGAAATCATATAACATTTGGAACCAAAACCAAAAAATAGAAATTAAAAAAAAATCAGGAGATGAAACAATCATGTTTAAATGGTGTCCCCTGTACATCAGCCCATCTCGGAGAGAAAAACAAAAACAAAAGCAAAACAAAACTGATGGGATTAAATCAGCTAGAGATGCGGCACCCTCAGAAACATCAGAAATGGGTGAGAGCTTCGGGCATACCTACCTGTGTGTGCGAGCATCCAAGCACGGACAAGGGGCTTACTGCAGGCTAAACAAAAGCTCTGGTGATCCCACAGCCAGACCCCCGTCCTCCAATGAAGCGTACTCCACTGTAGCAAAGTCCTTAAACCTTTAGAAGGGTTTTAGTGTGGATTACAGCAAACCTCTCAGTACATCTTTCTCAGCAAGGATGTTGAAGCACCACTGGGGTGAACTTTAAATATGGTCTTATTAACATATCTCTTCCTCTAGTTCGGAAAAAGCAGGAGGCACTCAGAATCCTCCCAGAACGTGGAATGTTGAATCCTGGATGTGTTTTCATTATGAGTGCAAAATGTATGCAAAGTGGTCACCCCTGGGATTCAAAGCCACTACCCAGGGAGACTTCTGGGTTGGGCAGGTGAGTTTCTGAAGCCAATTACTCTGAAAACGCCAGACCGCTTTTCAGTCTTAAAAGAGACGTGGCTACCGTGTGTCTCCTCACTAGCTACAAAGTGTGGAGATGTTAAAAGTAGGTCCCAGTTTTTTAAATGGGAATAGGAATGAGGAAGGGGCCTTGACTCTATTACACTGTTTGGCTGTGATATCCTAGGAAATACGGAATTTGACATATACCTTCAATGGTTATTAAAGGTTGGGGATGGGTGGTGGTGGCAGAGGGGGGTGGTCCAAAACCCTGGGCTGAGACCACCAAGGGGCTAAAGGTGGATAAAAAAGGCCCTTTTGCTCAGAACGATCTGCTCCTACTGTAGCTTCTTCTAAAAGGAGTCATCAAGGGGCGCCTGGGGGACACAGTCGATTGAGCAGCCAAATCTTGAGTTCCGCTCAGGTCCTAATCTCAGGGTCGTGAGGTTGGTCTCCAAGTTCAGTGTGTGACTGCTTGAGTCTCTCTCTCCCTCTGCCCCTCCTTCTGCCCCTCCCTCCTACATGCTCTCTCTCTCTCACAAATAAATAAATAAATCTTTAAAAAATAAAAATTAAAAAGAGTCATTAAGTCAAATCTGTGACTAGTAATCCTAAAATGGAAATGGAAATGCATGTCTGCAGACAGGTATTTAAAAGAGCATTCATAACAGCTTCATTCATAGTACCAAAAAACGAACTAAATGTTCACTAGCAGGTGAATGGATACAAAAGTGTGGCATATATATTTGTTCAGTGGAATACTACTCAGCCATAAAAAGGGACAAACTATTGATAAATATAGTAACATCAATTAGTCTCATAAGCCTTATATGTGGCCAATAGAAGCCAGGAAATAAGATTAAATGTTACATTATTCCATTTATATGATGTTCCAGAACAGGAGAAACTGAATTATGATGACTGGTATCAGAGCAATACCTATGTCAAAGGGGCAAGGAATGCCTGGAATGAGGTATTAGGAAGGAACTTTGTGGAATGCTGGAAGCATTCTGTGTCATTTCTGGGGTGGTGTTTGCACAAATGTATATGTTTGTCAAAACTCATCAAAATGTACATAAAGTCTGCATTTTATGGTATGTAATTTATACTGCTGTTCATAAAACAGGTAGAAGGAAAAAAGCCGTTTTCCAAGTTTAAATACAATTTCTTTATATCACAGCCATCATGAGTTTATGGGTTCAAACTGATTTCAAGATTCATCCATACATGAGTCTTCTTCTCCAAGGCTTTTAATACAAGTTCTGTCCTCCACTGTTTTCCCAGGCAGTGGGGTGAAAAGGAAAAGTAGCCTGAATGTGAATGGGCTTTACTGACATGAGAAAGGATTTGCCCAACTGTTGCTCTTAAAAGACCAGAGAACAATTCCCCCTCTATCAGATACCTAGTTTCAGAGCCTGTTTTAATGATAATTGCCCTGTCGTGGTTCCCTTAGCAACTAGCAACTAGCATCTGAAATAGAATTTGGGGTTTGGGGAAAAAAAATCCTGAATTAATTGGGTCACTTTTCCAAAGCGGCCAGCATCTAGAAGAAGCATCTTCCATTGCGTCAGAATGAAGGTGAAGACAACATAGTTTTACAAGACAGAAATCAACTGGTTTCGCCACACGCTTTTTCACTGTCTTGATAGTCGGTTAGCAAATTTCATCCAGCCTCTGGCCTCTGTTGATTCATTATATTCACATGAGCTGCGGATGAGTACGTACGACTGGATGTGGACCAACAAAAGTGAATTCTCTGCCACGCAGTTTACGATTTCTCAAATCCTGAGAAAGTGAGCAATCTCATGTCAGCTGGTGTGAAAGTGTAACGTGACCTCAAGTAAACTCTAGGAGAGCATGCGTGTTCTAGTAATAATGATTAATAATACTATGTATGCTCCAGTTTCTAGACTTTGATGAATTCCTTTCTCTGACTCGCAGTGATAAGATGGTGCTGATGATGCTGATGGTGGCCGTGGTGGCGATGCAGCTGTTTAGAAGCATGTTGGCTACCAAGTGGAATGTGGGCGGCAAATTGATTGCCTACACTAATTACACGCTAGAACTTTCATCTTGTGGTTGGAACCTCTCTGTTCTTTTGCTCACACTGTCCACGCTATTACACCCAACATCAAGACTCTGTTCTTTGCCTAAATGACACACCCATGCAATTTTGTCTTCTCCAGCTCCTAGACATACCCCTTTCCTACCAGTGAGCCTTTTCTCTGCACCATCACACGATCCATATATGCTTATTCTTATACTAGGAGAGCTCTATCTCACATGAATAATAAGCCCCTAATTAAAAAGGACCATTTATTATCTTTGTGTATTTTCTTTTTTCTTTTCCAATATTAGTTGAGTGCGTAGGAAGCACAAAGCACTGTACTTGACAAATGTAAAAACACACACCTGTTAATAATGCCAGTGCATTAATATATGTGATGTAGGTAGAGATAATAAAGTTACAGAAACACTATGGTCATGAACAACTGAATTTGCTAAAATGGCTATATTATTGGATATTGGTTTTCAAAAGTTCAGAAGACGGCAGTGAAAGTTTTTATTTTAAGAGAAATCATTGAAAGAATCAACTGACCTTGCTCTTCTCTGTCTCAAGTCAGAAAATAAACAGTGAAAGTGTATCTTAGTGGTTTGCAAGTGATTCAGAGCCGGATGCTCAGCTATTAGGAAGCCATCGATTGGCCTGGAGGAAATGAGTTGGCTGCAGCATGAGATATAAGCCAATGCTCAGGATTGTGGGGTCAGGGAAGGGTGCCAAGGTGCACCACATTTCTCGGCAGGAATTCAAACGCATTGCTAAAGGCCTGCTCTTATTCTGAACCCAGGTTTTCTAGCCTTGGCAAAACTCTTACTTTGATATTCAGTATATTTCATTCAATCTCTCTGTCTTTCGAGATTCTTGATATTGGTATAAAATCTTCCTCTTTGATTACAGTCTCCAAACCCACATTTTTAGGTTAAAATTAATTCACGGCTTTTAGGCTGATTATTCTTTTAGGCTGACAATCAACCTTGTTCAGAGACTCTATTTTCAGAAATATCTCTCACTCTAGAAAATAAGCAAGTTTGCCAAGAGTATTGCTCAGTTTAAAAAAAATATATTGGTGGTTCAAGAATATCAAAGCCATTAGCCCCTCTCACCAGACTGCTTCAAATAAGGTGTATTGAGAAGGGTCATGGCTGAACGGGAAACCAGCAGGCACCCTTCTATTCTGGGCTTGACTTCCATGTGACCTTGAGCAATTCACTCAATGTTTCTGCAGTTCAGTTTACTCAGGTTTTAAAAAACTGGAATGATAATACCAGGATGTTATGGAGAGTCATTAGATTAGCAAGATGCTTTGGATCCTTGAGACACAAACTGATGTAGAAATAGAGGATATTCAAGACTTGGCTCACAGCAGTGCATCTTATGGTCTATGTACTGTATTCTCCTTTATCTTTCCTCACTGTTTTCAAGCTCCATGAATTATTCCTTTCAAATACTCTATTCTATTTGAATTGTTGCTTGGATACAAATGGTGCGGTACATGTACACTCTAGTGAAATCAGTTCATTTCAATTCAACACAAGAAAGGTCGAAGTCGAAGGAGCGCTTCTAGAAAGTCAGTTATTAGTTGGACGATAATCCATAATCCCCCTAATATTAAAAAAGTCTCCTGGCTTCTCTCTTTTTCCTAAACATAAGGAATCCAAAGTTGTTTTACTAACACCACCTCTTAGTTGCCAAGTGGTTATTAGCTGCTGGGTGTTTTCTCCACACTGTGCTTGCCTTAACACATGTTGTCATCACAACCCCATGAGGAGTATCTTACTGTTAGCTATCCTCCTTCTATAGACCAGAAAATGGAGTAAAATTAGCAACAACTCAGAATCACTCAAGTTGGCAGGAGCTTAACTGTCCTTTGGCCTTGGGTCTCTTAGCTTCTAACCACTAATTGATACTTCCCCCAAACTTGTGATTGTCAAATGTGCATAAATTTTGAATATTTGACATGCTTGTAAAGATGCAGATTGCTGAGACACACATAGTTTGTCCTGATACGTTGGCTTATTTATTGCATATTAGAAACACAACCAAGGATTGAGAGTGAAGTGCTCTGCTGTGCATTCAGCGAGGACCAAGGGTCAGAACGAAGACCTTATAGGGACCCAATAGGGGGCCCTCCTGTTGCCAGGTTGAGGTAAGCAGATGGGTGCAGCAAACCCTATGATAGTGTTATTGGTGGTTAAGCAAGTATGACTAGAGCCTCAACCCAACTCTTACTCCCATTAGCTGCTGAATGGCAATGGTAGACAGCAATAGGATGGTCATTAGAAGTTAAGATTTCTCATCCTCAACAGTATTGACATCTTGGGCCTGATCATTCTTTCTTGAGGGGATTGTTCTGTGCATTATGGAACATTGAGCCGTATCCATGGCCTCTAAACACCAGTAGTATGCCCTCACTAGTTGTAAAAATGAAAAAAAAAACAAAAAAACAAAAAAACAAAAAGCAAAGCCTGCAGACTTTGTCAAATGTCCAAGGGACCAATCATCCTTGCATGAGAACCACTGTCCTATGTTCTATCAGATAACTTAAGACATTGGGGAGGTCCAGCTATGGAAGTCCATTTTCTCCATAATCCTTCTTACTTGAAAAGGATCTGTAAAGAATTAGAGTTCAATAAGGCCCACTCTCTGCTCTTAAGTCCTCTATATTCTATTAGAGGAAATACCACATTTACATATATACAAGAACATAAAATACCGCTGGCTGGAGACGAGGTTCCAAGGGTTGTGAGAATGCAGTGACTGGTGCCCACCCCAGACTCATGGAGAAGCCCTGCCTGTAGGGACTGAGGTAGCCAAGAAGAGACAGAAGACTAGTCAGAAATGAAGCCTGAGAACCACGATTTGGAATAGCTGTGGCAGCCAAGGGAGGTGTTTTAGGGACAGGGGCACATGGTCAGAGGGAGGGACAAGGGATGTGAGCAGCCATGAGCCTTGCAGGAGAGACACCGCGGTTGACAGGCTGGCGCTGGAGGGCTGTGAGCTGAGGGGGCAGAAGGCCCGCGGCAGGCTGCGAGAGGTGACGGAAGATGAGCAAGTGGAGGCAGGAAGGAAAACCACTGAGGGAAAGATTTGTCTGGAAAGGAATGAAAGTTACAGCCCGAGGGTGAAGCAGAAGGAAAGGAAAATTGAAGCTGACACATTTACAGGACGGTTCCAGAACAAGACAGGCTGGCTTCTATTACATAGTAAGGGTGTAAAAAGCTGTGCGGCCTAAGTAATGGAAGGACTTTCAAGTCAGACACGACACAAAGCCGGGGGGCCGGGGGCGAAGGGGACAGGAGGCGACTGGCCAGAGCTCTGGTCCTGATCGTTGTAAAGCACTGAGAGAAAAAGTCACAGGGATGGGTCTCCCTTTCTTGCTGGCACTTCCTTGAGGAATCACAGAATCGAGAGGCCTTTCTGCTAAGGCGTTTGTGAGCCAGATGGCTCTTTAAAACATTGACCTTTCACAGGCCTGTGGTTAATGCTGTGCTAGAAAGAAGTTTATTAACTGCCTCTCTGGGACAAAGCAAAGCAAAGCAAAACACAACACTCAGATCTGTAGCGTTCGCGGACTTCAGTGGTGGAAATACTCCCACGGGGCTAATTCTCAGCTACCATCCAGAAGCCGTTGAACAGGGGCTGGGGAAGAGGTGTATTCAGCGGGCTCTCGCTAGCAAGTGTGGCCGGTTTCGAGCCCGTGCTAGCTGGCTTCAGCACCAGTGTGGCCGGTCTCCTTGAAGTCACACCGTCCGGAATGCCATCTCCCCAGCACCCGTGCCTTGACTAAATGCTTGGGCAGAATGAGAACTTTCAAGGTAAGGGCTTTTCAAGTGCCCACTTGTCTCAAGGTAATAGTTTCCCTCTTTTGTGACTTTGTATCCGTGTACGGGAAGGCTACATGCAGGCAGCAGAAGCTGGTAGGACAAATGGGACCCACCAAAGATTTTTTAGAACAACAACAGCAAAATAAACTAATAGGGGAAAAGCGGACAAAAAGAAAAATGGCTCCTGTGGGTAGAATTTAAATTGGGAGCTTTTACTGTTTGGTTCTTTGGAGAAGACTTTTTTTTTTAAAGATTGTATTTATTTATTCGACAGAGATAGAGACAGCCAGCAAGAGAGGGAACACAAGCAGGGGGAGTGGGAGAGGAAGAAGCAGGCTCATAGCGGAGGAGCCTGATGTGGGGCTCGATCCCAGAACGCTGGGATCACTCCCTGAGCCGAAGGCAGACGCTTAACGACTGCGCCACCCAGGCACCCCTGGAGAAGACTTTGATTTCATGCATTTGGACAGAGTAGCAGCTATGGCGTCTGTGTTGTGCTCAAGCAGTCTCAGGGTGATAAACGGAGGCACTTCCAGCCCTCAGCAATCTGCAGTCCTGGAAAGGGCTTAAGAGGGAATGGTTTCTAGCCCCTGAGAACGAAGCAGGGAAGGGAGGGAGGTCGGGGTGTGTGGCTGAATTTACTGTATCTGGCTCTCCCCTGCCCTTCCACTGAAGTTACAATGTGAGGCTGAGACACACTGTGGAGACTTCCAACTTCAGGGAAATGGACTTGGACAAAACCTTCCCATGTCCTTGTCTTTGGTTCTTGTTCATTACAGCGCTCCCGGGAATAAACCTTCGTGCATTAGTGTCCTCAGTTTACAATCCAAATGGCCACACATGTCTGGTCCAGTTGCTCACGCAAAACTCTTTTGAGGGGTATTTTTTATGATAACACATTTTCATGTTATCAAAACTTGTAAAAAAATTAAGAGCAAATGATGGAGGAAAGGGAAAAAAAAAAACCACCTATAGCCCGAGAGGTACATATGTAATTCTGTGTTTTTCTTCCCAGTGTTTCTTTCTGTGTTTATCTTTCTACTATGTCATTTTACTCTCAAAGGGTTTAGAACAATGAGGTGTGTTTCTAGTTGATATCCTCCTTTCGCAAAGAGATATTGATCGGTAAATGCCAATGAGAAATAAACTCGCTAGCATACCCTTCTTCTTCCCTTTTCTGTCCCCGGCTCTGTAAATTAAAGATAGGAGTCCAGGCTGGTGCAAAAAGCCAGAATATTTAATTCCTTAATTTGAACTCCAGGAAGGTGTGTGGGTTGGAGAGCTCTCTGAGAAATAAAAGCAGGGCTTTTGTGTTTGTTTAGTAACTGGGTGATGTTGAGCTACCCTCATTAGGCCCGTGCAGGTTTAATGATGCTTTGCTGAGGGTGCATTGGAAGGTCCCTGCAGAGGACAAGGAATTGTTTTCCTTGAAGATTTCTCAGGCAATTGTAACCTCTTCTCTGTAATTGCCCCATTCGGCTTTGATGTTCTTTTAACAGCAAAGGGCATTCCTAACGTGTGCGTGTTTGGCCTACCACCTTTCCTCTGCTGAACCCTCAGTGACCTTTCTTGCTGGGGTGCCTATTACTACTTCTCACTGGGCTCTGCACTCAGGAGTGGTGGGGGTCATGAGATTTTCATCAGCGTGCCCCTCATAGCACCTGTCCCAGTGGCTAAAAATGGGGACAACCTCTGGCATGTTCAGGATTTGGCAGTCTACCTGGTGCTTTCAAAACCATTGCTCGATCTATCATCACACCCCCAGGACGGAAGCAGGAGGGGGTTTTACTGGGGAGAGGGACAGAGGGGAAACCCGAGTACTTGGAATGATATCATGAAGCCAGTTTGAAAGTAAAAGTCAGTTGGCATTTGTCTTAAAGATTTTATTTATTTATTAGAGAGAGAGAGAGAGAGAGCACACACGAACAAGGACAGGGGCAGAAAGAGAGGGAGAAGCAGACTCCCCACTAAGTAGGGAGCCCCATGGGGGACTCAATCCCAGGACCCTGGGATCATGCCCTGAGCCGAAGGCAGACGCTTAACTGACTGAGCCCCCCAGGTGCCCTGGCGTTTGTCTTAAAGCATTCTCACCACCGTGCTTTGCTTTCCTCTCATCTTTTGTTTATCAGAAAGGATCTATTATGTATTTAGACAATACCTTCTCTGGTGGAAGATTTTAAATTGCCCTTTGTAGCTGTGGTTTAGTCGCACAAATCGGGAATTACTTGCTATGTATCGTCTGTGTAATCTCGGCGCTTCCCTTACCTATTGAGGTTAAATGATGGGTCAGATTTGTGACTCAACACAGCGTCCCTCGTGCCATGATGGCTGGGTGGCCTAATCCAGCGCTGGTCTTTGCAGACTAGTGAGGAGGGAGGTTTCCAAGGACAGTCCCATCCAAAAGCTCAAAAGGGTGACATCATCAGATCAGTCCCTTGGGAACCAACGCCTCTGAATTTAAGGTACAAGTCACATTTCTAGATCACTCCTCAATCTCACATGCTAGCAGCAAGCAATTGTACTGTGATGGAAATAGAACTGTACTGGGCTGGACTAGAATTGGATTGGGAAAGATATTTTCATGGGCAATGAGGTTTATAAATTTTCATGAAATAAAACAAATAACTTTCTCCTTTGACTTGAGCTAGAGATGGTGCAACTTCTACTCCCATGATCCATCCGTGCATCAGGAAGTCAATATTTTTTTTCTAATATTTGACAAGACACTCACTGTCTTATCCCTGACAAATCCAGGGAGACTTTGCTGAACGTTGTGTGTGTCAGGGAGGTGGGGAGAGGTGTTGAGGCATTCTGGTAATAGGAATCGTGTTATTATTCCACAGCAAATGAGCCTCAGAGCGATTTTCCTGATGTTCACAATTGGTCAAGGGTAAAGATGGAATTCGAATCCAATTCCTCTGATATCAGGCCTTCTCGCTCTGAATCCAATTTCCTGTCCTCTCCAGCTCTGTTGCTGCCTGCATAGAGAGTGTTCAATAAAGGTTTGCTGAACGGGATTGAATGGAACGGCAGGCCAGAGGGAGTTTTAGATCTGCCTTCCCAATAAAGGCAATTACCTCTCCACCAGATTCTCAGCTTTCTGTTCTGTCTCTGAGTTCATTTGATAAGAGACTTGATTTGGGCTTGTTTTAGCAGATAAGTTCAGTTAATATTTATTTTAGGAAAGTGGGATTAGTGAAGATAGGTGGGGAATGAATTATACATTCTCTGAGCAACCGAAGGTCGTTAGGAAAACATGCAGCTGCCAGAGATTTCCAAGTGAGACAGGCACAGAGAGGGCTGGAGGCAATTTCCAAATGTTCTGGTTTCTATTTATTGGAATCACTTTGGAAGTGCTGAACTGGAGGATTGGGCTGTTAATCCAAATAAAAGGGAACTTTTTAAAAGGGAAAGTGACACGTCTTTAAATGTGGATAGGACCGCTCCTAAGGATGGTAGACAAGGCAGGCGGGGGGGGGGGGGGGCACAGGACGTTGAGTATTTTGTGTGGTCAGGAAGTAAGTGTAAGAAGCCAAGAAGAGGGGGATGAAGTAGGGAGAACAAACTCAAGTAGCAAAACAGGCCTGGCAAGGGCAGCCATTCAAATGCAGAGTCCAAAAACTGTACACAACTCATTTCGAATAATATTAGCACTGGGCATTTCTCTGCAGGGGGACAATCTCCTGTAGAATAAAACTGGAGGCTGAGGTTGGGCAATAATAATACGGAATAGGTCACCCTTCATCCTCCTGACCCATATGCCAGGCACCGTGCTAAGTACCTTGCATGGCTTAGCACATTAAATACCCGCAGCAGCCCTATGTGCTCGGGAAAAGCATACACAATTTACAGACGAGGAGGGGCGTGCGGCTTCAGCTCAGGTCATGATCTCAGGGTCCTGGGATCAAGCCCCATGGGGGGCTCCCTGCTCAGCGGGGAGCTTGGGTCTCCCTCCCCCTCAGCTGCTCCCCCTGCTTGTGCTTTCTTGCTCACTCTTTCTCTCTCAATAAAATCTTTTTTTTAAAAATTTACAGATGGGGAAACACACTAAAAATGTAGTTTCTTTGCCCCAATTCAGAAGCCCAAAGTGGCCAAATCAGATCAGAATGCAAAATCAGACCCACTTGCTGTCGCACTGTTACTGTGTGTCATGGGTCACAGTACCTGCTAGTGAGTGGTGTGCTTCCTCGGAAAGGAGCACAGAGAACAAGTGTGAATGTTTCTGGAGCGTCCTACATGGAGATGGATTTGAAGCACTAAAATTTCCAGGGTTCTTTTCTATCATAGAGAAACCTTCATCTTTTGGAAAGGAAATATCCAGTTCTCATCATTGAAAGGGGTTAGGTTGAAGAATTGTCTTCTTTCTCTATTTAGGACTGACTGACTCAGGAACAGAGCAATGGAGACAGGTGGGTAGGGTCCCCCAGGCTTTCCAGTGAGAGAGAGCTGGTAAAAACAGAGGCAGGAGAAGGAAGATTGTCTGGGTGTTGAGCACCTGCTGTATGCCAGGCAACGTCCTAAGCACCGGGACACAGCACATGCAGCAGAGAACAAAACTGTAATTTAGAAGGAGCAGAAGTTTTGGGGGTAAGCAAGTCCCAGCACTGTCACTGACTAGTTAAGTGATCTTGGGCATGTTAGCTAACCCCTCTGAGCTTTTGCCCCTTATCTAATATGGACTTAACGAAGCCCAGCTCTGAGGGTTGATGTGAGGAGTAAATAAGAATAAGACAATTCACGGAAGATGCCTGGCTTATGCTAGGCACACATTTCAATAGTAATGCTATTTCTACACATCATTAAGGATTTCATTCTCCTTAGAAAACCTGTGTCCAGTTTTCTTCACGATGTCATAAGGTATCATCTTCTTCTGTGTCTCCTAAGTATTCCACAGAATCTAGATGCTTCACCTTGTTTCCTGGAGGACGCTACATATCAATGGATTTCTTGAGTTTTCAATTCCATGTTTCCAGGCTCTACTCACTCCTCTGCCTCCTTTCTTTCCACAGAGTATGGTTGGTGTAATGGTTGATTCTGTGTGTCCACTTGATTGGGCCACATGCTACCCTGACATGTGATAAAATATCATTCTGGGTGTGACTGTGGGGGTGTTTTTGGATGAGATTAACATCTGAATCAGTAACTGAGTTAAGCAAATTGCCCTTCCTGGTGTGGGTGGGCCGCAGCTAATCAGTTGAAGGCCTAAATAGAAGGAAAAGACTGACTCTCCTGAAAGTTAGAGGTAAGTCCTCCCATTCAACTCCCTTGAGCTGGGACATCAATTTTTTCCTGCTTTTGGACTTGAACTAAAACATCCATTCTTGGTTCTTGATCCTGTTGGCTTTTGGACTGGGACTTACACCAATGGCTCTCCTGGTTCTCAGGCCTTCAGAATTGGAACTCTGGAACTCTGGCTCTCATGGAGCCTTCGACCTCCAGCTTGCTAACTGCAGAGTTTGGGACTTCTCAACCACTATAGTTGCATGGGTCCATTCCTTGTAATATATATCTATATATAACACAAAATACTATATCTATCATCGTAATTACATATAAATAATTATATTATACAGTTACATATATAATGATATATACTGACATGTAATGTATAATGTAATTATATAATAAAACTACATATACTTTATATTATATAATTATACTTATTATATGATATGTATTTTATAATAATTGTATTAAAGTATATAATTGTATATTAATCATTAATCAAATTGCACATTAATCATTAATCATATATCAATATAAGTTGATCATTATGTTACTATAGTTACATAATCACATTTGACTCCTGTAAAACTTAACCACTATCGGTCAGCTGTGGATGAGAAGCCCTACTGATAGCAGAAACCCATAAACATATATTTTGTATATTATATATATTATATACAGTATTCTTAAAATAAACTGGAGAAAAAATGTTTTATGAAAATCAAAGGGAAAAGAAAATACATGAAGAGTATAGTACTGTGTTTATCAAAATAAAAAAAGCCCCCATACGCGTGGACCTGTGCAGTTCGAACCCGTGCTGTTCACAGGTCAACTGTAGTTATGTAACATATAATACAGTTCTACAGAGTGTAGCTATACTGTGTATAATAGCACTGGTTCTATGTCTCTGAAGAACCTCGACAACACAGTTGGGGATGCTGAAGTATATAAATGGCATCTCTCCAAGGTTATGTTAGCACCCAGGAGAGAAGACAAGGTCATTGCCAGCTCTCCTGTCCCTGATTCCGGGCCCCTCCTGTAGAATTCTTCACTCCGCTGTGTCCCAGTAACAAATGCACTTCACAGTTAAAGAAGAAGGAAATGCAGATGAGGGGTCTTTGTCACAAGATGAGATGAGACCTCACTTTGGCAGCCTTAACCCTAAGGAGACGGAGAGAGGAAGGTGGCCTGACAATCACCGAGGGGAGGGGCACCGCCTACCATTCACTCAGCACATACGGCGTCCCGAGCATGCTCACACGTGTTCTTTCTTTTAATTCTTTCAGAAATCTACACTGGGCTTCCCTGTTAGATGAGAACACTGAGACTCAGTACAACCTAATGCCACGGAGCTGGGAAATAGCAAGGTCGCTTCTGCCTGAATGCAGAGCTCCCCTTCTCAGGGACAGAAGACAGACTCCCTAAAACTGGGCAGAGGTGTGGATGGAATGCACCCTGAGGAGGAGGAGAGGGTTGAAGACAGCCTGAGCCTGTGCGAGATGGCTGGGCTCTGTGTCCTGCCCTGATCGGAGTCTTGCATCCCCAGTCCTGTGGCTATTTATCACCAGCCCCATATGCCCATGTGGTACCCATGAGTCTGGGCCGATGCCAGCGCCTGGCAGGAAATGCTGGTTCAGCAGCCAGGCGCACCTGCTCCAGCAGCTTGCCAAACCCTTTAGCTGTTGGCTGCTGGGCTGCGCGATTATCTCCCTGCAGACCCCAGGCCTTCGTTCTCTTTCCACGGAAAAAAGGAGCACTTCTCTCTTCTCTCCCTCTCCCTCCCTCTCTTCCTCTTCTCCCACCTTTCCTCTTTCACTTTCTTTCTCCTTCTCACCTCCTCGAGTTTTCTCTCCCTTTCTCCTTCCCTTCCCTCTTTCTTTTTGGTTGGACTTTGTTCTCATTTTACAAAACAAAACAAAACAAAAACAAAACAAGAACAAAAACAAAAACAAAACCCAAAAAACAAACAAAAAAAACCCCTCTTTTGGATGTTTTTTGCTGCAACTTGCACTCAGGGCTCTTTCTGTGCAAAAGTCCTGCACCTCTGGCTTCCACTTTTCATCCCTAATTCGGTACCCACGTTCCTTTGCTGCTTTTTCTTCCTGCAAAATGTGTACCAAGTCCTAAACACTGGTGTTTGCTCTGACTGATGCTCTGCTGTTTGTCATGCAAATAGGATTTCGCTTCAAACATGATTTTAATTTGATGGATGTTCTGGTTGTTTGTCATGCAAGCAAGAGCTTGCTAGCAGAACGGTTTTTTTAGCCAACTCTGGTAACTCCCACATTCCCACAGTTACTCTAGTCATTTAGTCCTGTTATGTAAAGCCCAGGATTTGGGGGAAGTAAAACCACTTTGATTATATTCATTAAATTCATAATCCAAAACATTTTCACATACCCATATGAATGCATCTCTATAACACATTTTTGAATGGTTAAGAATAGCAAAGATTCTTGTTCTTTTTATGTATCTACATACATGTGCACACATACAGATGCAGGCATATGTACGTACATGGGCGTACCTGTGTGTGTGTGTGTCTGTATATTTCGCTGCTATGCTTCTGCAATGACTTCTTATTCATATTTATGAAAATAATAATGTCCTTTGTTTATTTATAAAAGACGAGATCTAGATCCTGATGCTCAGTTTCAGATGTGGAGAGGAGCATCGATAGCAGGTTCTGGGGTTACTGGGATGCTGTGTGCCCACATGGAAAGATGCAAGGAGGCCATAACAGGTGTAATGCTCGGGCCAGAGGTGCAGTAGGAATAGAGACATGTGGAGGAGGTCAGAGGTCAACCCCAGGGCAGCAGGTGGGGAAGGCCTCATTAGCTCAGGATAATTTCATACGGAGATAAGATCACCTAAAGTGAATTCCTAAAAGTGGGACACATATTTTGGAGAAAATATTAAAAGCAATTTTGACTGGGATAAGGCATGACAGATGAAACTAACAATTATGAAAATAAGTTCATTTTATCTTCTCTTTAAAAATATTAGCTACTAATGTAATCAGGACCTAATTCTTAGAGTGAGCAAAAAAGGGATCAAGTGAATTTCATTGTTTTGGAGGTGGGTGCGTGATTTTTATTATAAACACATGGTATTAGGATAATATATCCTTCACTTTCCAACTCTCTTTCATATCCTGACCTTCAAGAACATGGTTTTAAAAATATTTAATATTTGGGGGGTGCCTGGATGGCTCAGTTGTTTAAGTATCTGACTTTGGCTCAGGTCATGATCCTGGGGTCCTGGGATCGAGCTCTGCATCGGACTCCCTGCTCGGTGGGGAGCCTTCTCCTCCCTCTACATACTGCTCCTCTGCTTGTGCTCTCTCTGACAAATAAGTAAATAAAATCTTATAAAAAATTAATATTTTTTTCATTATTCCAGGTGTTCTTCTGGATCAAATTATTCTCTCTTGAAATAGTATAAGGTTATCTTTTGAGTTTGTCTTTTCTTTGTTAACTGATTTAATTGCCACCCTCTTGTGTATCTGGTTTTACAGGAGAACGTGGACCCTCTCCAAGATCAGTGTTATCACTTTCATCAATTTAATGAAATTGTTTGCAGATGTTGCAGCTCTAATGCCGTTACTTTGCACTGTATTCTTCAAGTTGGGAATACAATATCAAAGCAGCAGATGCGTTTATAACACCTGGCCGTCCCTGAAAGTCTAAGCAACAGGACACCGATATAAATTGAGATGGATGTTAGTGTTAGAAAGGAGACATGTGTGAACAGTGACTCACTGGAAACATGGCTATTTCATTAATGAACACTTTTTCCTATTATTTTGATAGAAACTATATAACTGTGGGAACTAGAACAGGAAGAACGGAATAAACTTCAACATCTTTGGCCCAGAATCATGTCTACGTGCTGCGTTGTAGGTTGGAGGCAGGAGGGAAGGGAATGCTCAAGGTCCAAAGATAGAGGAAATCAGCCAGAAAGCAGAATGTGAGGATAAATGGTTTCTTCCACAGGCCCTGGATGAGGTTTGCATTTTCTGAATCTGGCTTCTGCTGGCGGCTGATGTAAAAGTGATGGACACCCAGGCACTGTCATGATGCCCTACCCCCCCTCCCCCGCCCCGCCGAAGCAAACTGAGCTGGAGATCAGCGTGCGGGAGTGTTCTCAGGGTCCACACCTGTGGCAAGGGTGGGAAGGAAGCAGAATTTGGCAGAGGGAGATGGTGATTAGTGACACAATCTCATCAGAAAATTTAGCCAACCTTCAGAGGCAGGGATGACCCTTCAGAGTTGTGCCAAGTTGAGAGTGAGGGATTCAAGTCCAAATCCAGTTCATAGCCTCACATTGAGCAGTCGTGAGTGCAGACAGTCCAGGAGGGTGAGGTGAGTTCGGGCAGATGCCCTCTGTAGCGGAGGCGATTCCTTTAGGGAGCTGGTGGGTGAGGCTGCCTGCTGGGACAGTCCTTGAAACATGCATGATAATAACAAGTTATAGTTCTTGAAAGTTCACTATGTGTATAGTCATGAGTTAAAGTAACTTTGCGAGAATTCTTTTTTTTAAATTACTATAATAAAATTATAAGAAAGGTGCTTTTATTAGGCCTATTTTAAAGATAGTGACATTGAAGTTTCGTTAGTAAGTGGAAGAACACTAAGCCTACGGTTTCTAGTCCACAGCTCTGCTTAGAGTACCATTTACCAAACAGCTGTCACGCACAGTGTCCCTGTCACCTAGGCAAACCACATGAGCTCCCCTGCTTTAAGTCCCACACTGCTCATCTCGAACACAACCATGTCCTTCCGTCACCGTCACTCAGTGTGTCTTACACAGCACATGTCACCTCTCTTGCTCCCTGTCCAGAAGGGGTACATATGGCTCTATATCGCGGACAGGAAAAACGAGGTTTACTCATTCAAAAAGTAACTAATCGACATTGTTCTCTTCCAGGAAAGGTGCAAAATTTAGGGACAGTCAGTATCAAAAAGCCAAAGTCATTTCCCTTAACGAGGCTATAGCCTGATCACTTACAAAAATTAGGTGACTTTCCCAAAGTCATTAACATGGTGATGGGCAAAATCGAGGTTGAAGTTAGGACCCCCTGACTTCAGAATCTCTGTGCTTGTCCCATCTGAATCTTGGGTCTTGATTAAAACCTCCTCTCATCTGGACATAAATGGAGGGGCTGCTCCAGAGAAATTCGCATCGGGTGCTCCAGTCCCCACACTGAAGGCATGGCAGAGTCACCCACTCATCAGTTCTGACCTCATGCTTGTGTCCTCCTACCTCAATGCTTAATGCTTTCCATTGTCGGCCAACATAATCAACAGAATGGAGCTCACTGGAAATAAGTAGTTTTGTGTCTAAAAGTATGATTTGGAGTTTGGATAGAGGATTCCAGTGTAATGCCTGCCTCCAGGCAGGAACATGACCTGAAATATCTTTAGCACTTCTATCCCACCCCGTGTGGGTACTGTCTCTCTTTGAGAAGGGAGAGGACTCACTGAAATGAGAAAAACTCAAGGATGAATGTATGTGATACAGATTTCTAGGCAGACCTGAAACAAGTTAATGCAGACTGCTCTCTCTAGAATGGATTTCCATGGGTCATTACTCTACTAAATGGACACCCTAAAAGTGAGTCCTTTTCTCTTTCTTGTCGGAGGTTTCCTTGGTTGATGGAATATAACTAGTTTCCTAAATCTCCATGAATACATTTCAGTTATGACAATTGCGTAAATCTTCTTCCTCAATTGTCTGAGCTAAATATGTAAAAACTATCAACACTTACATAACAAATGCAAGAATATAGATATTCTGGGTCAGGAAGATAGGATATAATCACTAATTCTAATACATTGTAGAATCGTGGCTGTGCCACCACTTATGAATTCCTTGTTTTAATGCCTTATATTAATCATTTTCACTATATTAAGCAATTTTAAAGTAATGGTGTAAAGAATGAATTCTACCATTACTGATGTCCTACTATGCACAAGGGAATATGCAAAGAATTTTATACGCATGCTTATATTTACTCTTCTAAGCCTGAAATCAGATCAAGTTACTCAAGGACATTTGGATATTTTGGGCAGAGCTAAAATTTGACCACGAGTGTGTAGGTGACTACAGATTTCTATTTCCTCTAGTCACACTGGCTCACTATAATCCTTATCAGTGTGGAGATAGTTAAACCATTGCTATACGGATCTTCCTTTCATAGGTCTTCTTGAACATGAGGGGGCTCTTAGCATTTGGGTAGTAAGATCCTTTCCTTGAGCTCCTACCATTGTCAGGCATTGGACTTGCCGCTATGAAGGGAAAGAGAAAACAGACACAGATCCTGCCTACAAGGGCTTTATAATGTGGAAGGAGATAGCACTTTACCATGTGCAAGTCATATGGCCAAAAATATATGCAAAAATATGGCCCCAAAATGGCTTATATTATCAAATTCCATCATCCTAATCACCTTGTGAGGTAGATAAGAACTGGTGTTTTCTGCCTACTTTGAAGTTTCTCAGTTTCCTCATTTGGAAAGTGGATTCCATTTGGTACAGTATCTAATACAGGATTCCCATATGCTGCCATAAGTAGCAGACCTTACTTCTGGTCCAATGTAATCTCATGTGTACATACCCATAAATTACCATTATAGAGTTAAAAATACAACAAAAAAGTGTCCTTAAAGTGTTATGTAGTCGGAGGCAAGTTAAGGAAGAAAGGAAGGAAGGAAGAGATGAAGGTAAAAAAATAAAATATACAATATAAAATTTTATTGCAAGTCTTCTATGCATGGGATATTTGGTTTGTTCTGATTTTACAGAGAGAAAGAGAAGGCACAGAGAAGTAAACCATTTTTCTCAAGATTTCATAGATGGTACGTGATAACAGTCAGGAGCGAAATTCAGACCCTTTTCACCCCCACCCACCACCCAACACAGCTAGCCCTGGAAAAGGGCACACAGCAGAAGGGGAGGTTATTCCTGGGAATCCGGAAATATTGCAGTGTCAGCTCTTAGGACAAAGACTAAATTCCTCTTTTCTTCCTAAATGTATGTCATTGTGCAGACTGATGGCAGGCAGCAGTGAAAATCAAGGGATTAGCTTTATTTGATTACAAAACTTTGGTCTTTTTCTTTTTGGTTCGGCTAATATCATTGATAATTGGATCAGACTCTGGATAGAGCAGAAAATAAAGACAAGTGTGCTAGCAGAGATGTCTTATATTTCATTGCTAAATATAAATGTTAACAAAGAAAAACCACTTCCTTTCATTTGGGGAATCAGTGCTTGCCACACAAAAGCTGTAATACAAATCAAAGGAGGGGTTTATTTATAGGTAAAAATGGAGTGATCACAAAAGCAAAGCATGGAAGCTGTGGTAGGGTCTAGTTCTATTTTCTGGGTATTTTTGGCTCTCTTCTTTTTGGGTACATGAAAGAATAGAACTTCCGATAACTGTGAAGTTAGGTAGGACTAAATAAATGCCTTTGGCCAATGGATCACGAGCAGAGGTGATGAGGGACAATCATGCAATTATTAGTGCAAGACTCTCCAGTTCTTTCTTTCTGTCCAGTTAATTTACCGGTAATGCTTGAGGTGGTGGCTGCTTATTGGCCCAGGATTTTGAGTGATTCTAATGAGAAAAGTCCCCACCCACATTCCCCCACCTCTGTTGATCTTCAGTGTATTTAGTGTGAGTCAGAAACATGTTGTTATTTTAAAGATTGAGATGTGGGGGTCATTTGTTCTTCTAACATATCCCAGTCTAGCCCGGCTAGATCTAGGCAAAGTCATGGGACACACAGTATAAATGTTTGTATGCTTTTCGACAATCCTTTTTAATATCAGCCTTTCTATGCATTATTTTGAGGGCTTCCTGAACTCAAAATATCAGTCCTTGAAGTTAAAGAGTATCCTCTTTCCTTTTCCTTAAATCGTCTCTATATCTATCTCTGACGGAGTCAGAAATAGAATAATAAATCTGAAGGCATTATTTGTGAATATTTGACTTTTGTTTCTGGACGGGTATAAACTGGGAATAAAGTCCATATTCTTACTATATGTGAAAAGCATGCTAGTCAAAGGTATCAGTTAACACATGATCAATTTAAGATTTTTAACTCTGATGGAATCACATGGCCCAAAGGCCACATTGATCAGTGGACTTACTATATAGTTCTGATTTTCAAATATTGTTGAGTAATTTCATTTATTCTAGATTTCTCCATCCTGGGAGACATAGTAAAGTATGATGCACTGAACTTATACGCACGTTTTGATATGAAAGTAGACTACAAAGTGATGGTTTTACATGATTTTAAACCAATATTTCAAATTTGAGAAGAAAATTTACAAAAACAAAAAAACATCTCCAGGCAGTTCAACTTAAAATCAACAAGCACAAAAGATAACACTGCATTCTTACCACATGCATCTCAGAGACAGAGGGAAAACAATCTTGTCTTCAACAACTTCCAAGACTATGCAAAAAAATCTCAAAAATGTATATCTTTGCATCAACCACTTAATTGTTAACAAACAAAAATAACAGCCACCAGGGATTGAAAACCTGGACTGAGACCCCTTCTGGGAAATAGAATCTTAGGGTAATGACTCACAGGAGAAGCAATTCTTTAAAAAGAAACCTTGGTAAACTTTAGGATTTGAAAATAACTTTCCTTAGATCTAGGATAGTAATATTCAAGACTGATAGAAAACTTAAAAACACCCACAACTCTCTGCTAAGGTTATCTGTTCAGCACCTTTTATTTGTAGTTAATTTTAGGCAGAGAATGTCTTAAAATGCACAACTACATGTAAAATATCTGTTCACACACACATGTGCACACATGCGCAAGCGTGCACACACAAACACACACACACACACACACACACACACACTCTAATCTTTCCTGACTTGGCTTTTCTTTTGCTATGCTTTATCCCTTGTTTTAAATATCTATTTGTTTTGTTGGATCCATTATTATAAACTTTCTCAGCCTAAACTTTTATTTAATTATTTTTGTTTTCCTATTTAATTCTATCTTTTTGTACCTGTGCTTGAGCCCTTTTTGCATATAAAATGCACAGAGGCATACTTTTAAAAGGGTATGTACACATAAATCTACCCTTACATAATTTATAATAATTTTTTATACCTTGAATGCTTATTGATATCTTTGTATCCCCCTCCCACTTTTTTACCCTTTCCGCTAAGATCGCCTGTCAAAGATTGTTTATAAAGGTCTTGGGTATAAGTGAGAAACATCGGAGAACTAGGATATTAACCCCTTTTTCTGGCCCTATGGGGACCAAATAGCTTTTTAAGCATCCCTATTGTGCTTTTAACTGATGTTGAATTTTCAGTATTTGCAAACCTATTTTCTCTCTCATTTGCAAAATGGAGATAGTACTAGTACTCAGTTTATATAATTGTATTATTTTAAATAAATGGTTAGAAGACATAATGGTTCAATCAATGCTGGTTATCATAATTGCTATCCTCCTTCTCTTCCTTGTCTTTCACATCATCATCTGTAATCTTTGCATCATTGGCTCCTTCAGGTTCCCAAAGAGATGAAGGGAGGGAGGGAGGGAGAGAGACATTCTTCTCAAAGTAGCCCTCCCTAATTACCTTTCTCTAGGCTATAATTCTTGCTTATTATATTCAAAATATCATGAATATATTCATATTACATGTATTTTTTCATTTACCCAATTATTGTCTACCACCTCTGCCTAGAAATTTAGTTCTATGTAAGCAAAGACTTTCTATTCTTTCCACTTCCCAAAGCTTAAGGGAGTGCCTAGAACTAATAAGACTTCACTAAGTATTTGCTGAATAAATGAATATTGACTTGAAACTCAATTGTTTTAATTCTATGGTCCATACTTTCTCCTAGTGTACAACAGTCCATATTACATGCTATAATTCTCCAGGCTATCCAAAAACTATCACAATGTAGTGGAATTATCAAGGAAAGCGTGTTTCAGATTGGTACATTTTGAGATGATGTTTTGGCTGGGTCTTGGAAAAGGAACAGATTTTTGATTGGAGGAAACCAGGTAGAAGGAGATCATGAGCACAGAAAGCAGCATCAGCAAAGACCTGGAGGTACGAAAGGTATGGCATGTTTTTGAAACACTGAGTAGACTACAGTTGTTTGATCAGAGTAGTGAATGATAAGAGTGAAATACCATGCCAAATTAAGTTGGATGTTCTTTTAATTTTAAAGTATGTAGCTTATGCAAATAATGAATCATGGAACATTACATCAAAAACTAAGGATATACTGTATGGTGACTAACATAACATAATAAAAATTATTATAAAAAAATAAAGAATGTAGCTTATATTCAATAGGAGAGGTAGTTAAAAGTACCTGAAATGGTTGCAAGAAACAATTTCAACAGAAGGAGAAGTTGAGGATGACCTTTAGCTTTCTTGCTGATGTTTAATAATAATAGATGCTGGAAGCACATGAAAAGAAGGGACAATTTATTGATAACAACTCCCACAAAGCATCAGGCAGGAGGTAGAAGAAGAAAAGCCAGGGTCTCTAATATACTCCACCCAAATATAAATAAATTATAGATTTATAAGGAATTATAGAAATCTAGAATATGACAAAACCATCAAACTAATGCAAAATCAGTGAAAAATATTATAGAATATAAGTAATGATTTAATTCACTCTGCAATAAGATAGAAGATGTAACTTGAAAAATCAAGATAGAAAATAAAAAACAAACAAAAACTATTATATTGATGATGTAACTTCAGTCTTGGTATCCAGATAAGTTGGTTTATGTTAACACAAGTACAGATCCTACTTCCTTAGATCACATTTTTCTTGTTCTATAGGTGTTATCATATTTCAATACTGTATTTTGTGGTTCCTTTCTCCATAACTTTGGATTTCCTAAAATAATGAAAAAATAATGATCTTTCTATTTTAGTTAACTTTCCCTCATTTATAAACTAGGGAATCGATATCTTGCATCACTGCTAGCCTCTACCCATTTTCTCTATGGTTAATCCCTCTTTTCTCCCATTTATTATTTCTTCTCTATCTGGCTAGGAAATTTTGGCAGAAACTGGACAGGAATTGCTTGTTTCCCAAGTTGAACACATGGACAGCACCATGGACAGCACCACAGCCCACATCATGGCCTTAACATTTAGTTGTGTTGGACCAATCCACCTCACTCATCTCATTCTTCTCTTCTTCGCTTGATTCTATTTCTCCTCTCACGTAAATTCTAAGTGTGTACTCCCTCGAGCTTACCTCATTGAGACCACACAAAAATGTAAGCATAGTTTAAAGCCATGTCTTATCAACTTAATTGCACATGTTTGGTTTTATTGTTTATATTTTATAATTTCACAAAAGTTTGCTGGATCATAACTTGTTAGATAAAAAAAGTGTACAAATCTTGGCAGGAAAACGCTAAATGAGTCTGCAATGAGAAATGTTATTTAATTAATAGACATTATTGGCCCTTAATTTGTGCTAAGTTCTAAGGGTAGGTACTAAGGGGAGTGGGAGGAAGAGGAAGAGGAAGAAGAAAGAAGAAGGAGGAGGAGAAGGAGAAGAAAGAAAGAAAGAAAGAAAGAAAGAAAGAAAGAAAGAAAGAAAGAAAGAAAGAAAGAAAGAAAGAAAGAAAGAAAGAAAGAAATATGGAAGGGGGGAGGGAGCTAATGAGGGATGGAGCAGGAGAGGGATAAGAGAAATAAGATTCAGTCTCCACTGACAGCAAGAAACCTTATTATAAAGATAAGATTGACATGTGTAAAATTATCTATCATACTGGATAATCTGTAATTAGTGCTAGAAAAGCACTCATTTAGATTAGTTAGAAAAACAGTGAAGTTGCTAATATGAATCCATTACAATTATATATCATGTTAAAACTTACAGATTATTTTCATCTATACTTAAAACTTAATTTTAAATCTTTATATCTGTAAGATCTATATCTTAGATGTCATACCCTATTTTACAAATAAGAGACACTGACACTGGTGAGATCAAATGACTTGTCTGCATTTTCAGAGCTAGTAAATAAGAGATTTGGTTCTGAAATATAAATCTTACTATCAATATTTCTCACTCTATGCCTTCTTTTTTTTTTATATTGCCCTTCTGTGATATTTTGTCCACATTTTAGCTTAAAATGTTTTGGTTATTAGTTTATCATCAACAATATCTGCCATCCTTGTCAAGAATGCAAGAATACTGCTGGTCTTCATTTGTGAACATTTGTGTAATAAAATATGTGTAAAAACACAAAAATAAAAAAAACAAAAATTTACCTTGTAAGACCACATGGTTTTTCTAAATAAACTTTTAATTAGCATTTACAATGTTCCAGGCACTGTGATAAGCTCTCAGAATATAGTGTTGAACAAGATAGAATTCCTTTATCTTTAAAAGCTCAAATAAATATGAGAAGGCAGTGAATATTATCACTCTATTATAGAAGCACAGGACATGTATCAGGAAAGGCACAACAGGTACTATAATTCAATACAGATGGCACCCTGTACTCGTGCAACCTTGAGGGTGACTTCTTGATTTTGTATCTTAGGAAACTTTCTTGTCTCAGCCTCATGCAAGCTCTGATGGCAGTGATGCTTATTTTGTTATACTGATACCTGGAATATAAATGTATATAAATCATCAGCAGTAATTTTCAAAAAAAGTATAATAATGGGTGAGGTAGAAGAAAAAATATAATAAGTTATGTACAACTTATCATATTACAACTTCCTTTTTAGACCACAATCCACGTTTCCTCTATTTTCTGCCAACCCCTTGGATAGTTTCTTCCTCATAGGGTGATGCAAATATTTATTCCTAAATATTCCATCTTCATTGAGCTGTCATAGTTTTCCATTGACCAGGACTATTGTCAAGAGAGCACTAAAGTTACCCTAATGACTTCATTGGTTGCCAATCAGATTTCCCCTTTTCTCCATTGGTTAGAAGCAACTTAATTTCTCCTTAGTAAATAAAATCAAGCCCCATGTAGTAATCACCTTTTCTGTCTGTCAGTTCAGTAGCAGAGTAACCCAAATGATCAAGGTATTTTCTTGTTTTCTAAGTTAATAGAAATGTTGCTATTTTCCCTGAGGGAAACATTATTTTCTTAAGAAATGCAAGCACTGAAATTCAGAAATTCTATAAGTGAGTTATGGGATATAACAGTGAGACTGGTCTCTCCTACTTTCACTTCTTTGTTCCCAGACCCATGTATTCTGGCTTTGGGGAAAATGACACCATGGGATGGTTATTGGTTTAAATCATGTATTACTTTATGTAGCACAACACTAATACTCAAGGGTGTTTTCTTCGAGCTAATGCTATACGTAAGCTTTAGGTAGTTGCCTTGGTTGCAGGGAAGGAAGCTGTGTGTGAGCTCTACAGTTCTGTTGAACTACATGTTTATGGCTGAAAGATTACATGGTAAGACAAACAAATTGCATATGCAAAAGTTTTGCTTTATTTAATTTGCCATATAGTTTCTTAGTTGGAAGAGATGCTATATAGGACACTGAGGTGATGATTATGGCATTCTGTAAGTCTACAAATGGTTGTGCTGACAGAGCATAGGAGGTAGTCATCCTTATCCAGAATAGGATTCCCAAATATCTATTCCCAAGAATACAAACTACTACCATCTCGTGATGTAAGGATCCAATGTAATTAAGTAGGCATTGGCCATTAGTTACCTCAGGAAATGGTGTTACATTTGGTACTAAAATTGGCATCCACTGTTATCAAGATAGGCATTCAGTTGTTTCAGTACCTGGATCAGCTTTGGTGGGATTTATTCATATCTTTGTGCTCATGCATGGGATTCTTTCTGCCAAGACTTGTACAATGAGCTACAGAAAAGGCATTAGTATATCTTGGAAAAGGGGCTAACATCCACAGTATAGATGATCTTATCTTACCAAAAACCTTTCCACAGTGGATGACTTCCTGTGGGCATTTATGTAGTGCAGAATATATACTATATATATTCAGTCCAAGAAATCTAAGCACACACTTCTTTCTCAGATCTTCTTGTCATTAATCTTGCAGTTTTGGTCTTTTACATTACCTAAAAACAGAAAACCAACAAATTGGCCACTACTATAAGGTGGTATAGACTTATTATTACATCATCTTTCTTAATGGAAAAAGTGGGGAAAAAACAGATGTGTTGCTCATAATTTTGCCTATGAAGAGGATTTCCATTCATCATTGACTTAATAGCCACTTGTATTATTTGCTTGTTATGATTCTTCTCATAGTCTCTTGGTCATGCCTATTTCTGGGACCCTAACTTTACTCTAGGCCCTATGACAAATGATTATATAGCACAACCTGCAAGCATACCACCTCATGCTGGCACTGTACACTTTTCACCTCCTCACCTGGGGTTTCCCTGTTCCTGCTGAGATGTGAGAGATGACTCAATGCCCACCCAACCTGGAAGTGCAGAACAATTCAAACTCTGAGTGTAACTTTGATCAATGGAAGTTAATGGAGAGTGACAAAGTCTAACATCAGCTAAGGCAATGAAAAATTATAGTTTCTCTTCTAGTTTCCAGATTAAAGTTGGTTCATGGGGGCGCCTGAGTGGCTCAGTCGTTAAGCATCTGCCTTCGGCTCAGGGCGTGTTCCCGGCGTTATGGGATCGAGCCCCACATCAGGCTCCTCCGCTGGGAGCCTGCTTCTTCCTCTCCCACTACCCCTGCTTGTGTTCCCTCTCTCGCTGGCTTTCTCTCTCTGTCAAATAAATAAAATTAAAAAAAAAAAAAGTTTGTTCATAGACCCAAGACAAGTAGTTGAAAGCAGAGCCAGGGCCCTTTAGGAAAAGACCCTGTAATGTCATCACAATTATATAATAAGTGTTATCTTATAATTTTACAAAAACCTTTTTAAAGATTTATTTATTTTAGAGAGAGAACACAAGTTGGGGGAGGGACAGAAGGAGAGGGAGAGAAACAGACTCCCTGTTGAGGGTAGAGTCCACTATGCAGACTTGATCTCAACACCCTGAGATCATGACCTGAGCCAAAATCAAGAGTATGATGTTTAACCAACTGAGCCACTCAGCCACCCCACAAAAGCCCTTTTAACTTCCAGGGAAACTGTACTTAAAATATTCAGATTTTTAAGACTATTGGATACAAAGCTTGCATGATACTCATGCTCATCCAACCTGGAAGTGTCCCCATGGTCCTCTGGGTAGATTGGAAGCTTATAGAGTCAGAGCAAAAATGGAGCCCATTTCTTATTGCATCTAATGAATCTGCATACCTAGCTGTGGTTACATTCCTGGTTTCTGAGAGTATAAGTAGGAGCGGTACATTTAACAGCCAAAGTCTTCATATTGGTTTTCTGTCCCATAGAGTGAGGGTTATTATTATTATGCTATATACCTATATCGATTCCTAATATTGACATATGACTTGACTAGTGATATAGGAGACTGGATGGGAGAAGGATGGAAGACCACAGGCAAGGAAAGCTAGGCAAGTGGTATGTGCATGAACAAATGAGATTTTAGCATATGGCGTAACTCAGGGCTTTTTTAAATGGGTATGCTTTTTTCCAATTCCACGTAATGAACAGTCCTATTTTTCATCACTTATATGACATATTAAGTCTGTAATATATTAAGTTTCCATGTATAAATAAAGATCTGTTTCTGGACCCCCAGTCTATTTCATTGGTCAAATTTCCATCTTCCACCTTCATCAATACTAAACACTCTCTTAATTAGAGTTTTACGGTATTGATATTATGTCTCCTCTTCCAGGTCTCTCTTCCTATTGTAATTTTCTTTTGTTTGAGTTCTTTGTATGTGTGAATCAATTTGGATTTTATTTAATTTTTTGTGGCATTAGGTCTTTCTTAATATTAAAGTGCATACGTATCCATCTGGGTCCAATCAGGGTCGGGTAAACCATACAGTGAGTTGAACATTATTAAAAGTCAGAAAGTAAAGTTTTTATCAAGACTCCTGGAAGAATGTAAAAATCCCAGTTATACACTGAGAGAGGGTAGAAATACTTTTAACCATAACAAAGGATTTGTATCAACGTTATACAATAAGAAGGCTAATAACTCAAAGACAAAATATGCAAGACCACAAAGATGTATTTCATAAATGAGGAAACATATACTAGTAAATATATGAAAAATGGAAGGGAGATGGACATCCTTGTTAATAAATCAGTATTACAATGGCACCTCATTTTACACCTATTGGATTAGCAGAATTGAAATAAAATCACAATACAAAGTGTTGGAGAGCAACCTTATATATTTTTGGTGGGTACATAAGATGGTAAAATCACTTTGAAAAATGGCTTGATATTATTTCCTAAAATTGTTAAACCTTTTGACCCAGAAAACCAATTCCTGGGATAATACTGAAAACAAAAGTCTTACTCGTGCATAGCAGAGGACGCCTATGAAAGTGTTTATAGCAGTGTTATAATGAATACTATGATGAATGCTATAATAAAAACCTGGAAGCAGCCTTAAGTCTGTCATCAGGGGAGTAGATGAATAATCCGTGGAATAGTCACACGGTAATATTATGCAGGGTCAATGCTACAGCAATTGGATGGATCTTTAGTGCCATAATACAAAAGAATAAAACTAACTTTCAAAAATTACTTACTACTTATTTTTTTTATGTGCATATGTGTGTTTTGCATATAACATGTAGGAATCCAAGTAGATGGCACTATATAAAATGGAGAGCAAGAGAATTATAAATATAGGATTCCCATTGATATTTACATCGTTAGTAGAAGAAGAGATCTGAGCTGATGGGAAAAACTTGCACTGTGTTGTAAGATATTGTCAAGGTTCCAATTTGTTTTTCCATTTTGGGTGGTCATAAGCTAGTTATATAATTAAAAATAGCTAAGTAAATATCTAAATATAATTGGAGTAAATAGAAAGGACACTCACCTTATCTAGCACAAGAACCAGGGAAGGCTTTACATCATAATTGTATTCTGGGATCACGCTCACAAGATTATAGTAAAATGTCAGTATATAATGTGATATTTTGGGACATAGATGCTGGCATATTCAAAGCTTGGAATTATCACTTATTTTGGTAAATTCCTTAACCTCTCTTGGACTCAATTATTTTATAGAAGTAGTTGGTTATTATCAACAGGAATTACAATAGTATCTAACTCATCGGGTTATTTTTTTAAAAGATTTATTTATATATTTTAGAGAGAGTGAGAGAGCAGGGGGGAGAACTAGAGGGACAGGGAGAGAGAGAATCTCGAGCAGACTCCCCACTGAGTGCAGAGCCCGCACAGGGCTCAATCTCATGACCCTGAGATCATGATGGGAGCTGTAACCAAGAGTCAGATGCTTAACCAATTGAGACACCCACACACCTCAAACTCATAAGGTATTGTTAAACATTATGAAAGTGAATACTCATGAAGTACTTGGTAAATGCTCACAGTAAGAACAGAGTGAGCCAATACACAGTAAATTATCAATGATGGTTTTGCATGTTCACGTATGTAATCTCGTTTAAACCTAACAATAAACCTGTAAGGTTATCCTTACTGTATTTATAATGTTCATACTGGTTGACAGAATTTTCTAAGTCTTCCTGATTACGAATTTGAACTTCAGGTCTATCAGATTTCAATGTATCTCTTGTGCTTTGTCTACATTTTCCTAACATATTAATTTTTGATGATCATCAGAATTGATTTGGGATAGAAAAGGCTAAGATTGCATTCAAGTGGCTTTAATTAAATGTAAGATAATATCTAATATATATATATATATATTTCAGTTTGGACTTTATTAATTGAAGATGCTGGGGTCACACTGAAAAGATTTTATATGGTTGTGCCATTTAATGTAGGAGGGGTGAGTTATACTTGACCCAGGGAAGTTCAATGTGGAGAAGTAAAACTTTTCCTTAATAAGAAGTAGGGCAGAATTTTTAAGATTTTGTTTAAATTCCCAGTACTTTTGATTGTAAGCCTTGCTGCCTGAGAACACTTTCCAAGTATTTGCAATTGGCTGAGACTTCTCCCCATGCCCTGCTGAGTTCTGAGAATCATGAATCAATAGTCAATTGTTCACAGTAATCAAATTCTACCTGAAAATGTTGTAAAATACAACTCAATGTGAAATGCCATATCTTGTAGAATGGAGCCATTTTCAGATTTAATCTTTTTATTACCTACCGAACTGGGAGCACACACACACACACAAATACACACACCTATACTCAGAGCAACAGAAGTCAACATTTTCCCAGTCAACAGACTTCACTTTCAACAACCAGCAGAACAAAATGCCAAATTCATTCAGTCCCTTGAGCACCAAGATGAGTTTTACAGAACTCTGTGATGGAATTTTTAAAAATTAGGATGAAAATGATCACTACAATGGAATAAACAAAAACAAATTTGTTTCTCTGATAGACCATAGGATTTTGGAATCGAGAATGTCTTTGATCCAATCTAAATGGATGAATGGCGTGCCTGATGGGGTGATTCTGGATTAGGCATGACACTTGGATTAAAATGCATATGTGTTATTTGGAGTCTCCTAGATTATCAAAAATAACTTGTTTCTAGATGCGAGCTTTCATAGAAGAATTGCATCCTACAGGAACTTTCAAAGAGGGGAAAGGGGTATGCTTATTGGCCCCGAAAGATGAACCATAGAATCCTTCCTTCCAATTCCCTCGTTTTCCAAAAGAAGATAAAGAAACTCAGAAAGCTGTCAAAATTCCTGGACTCTGCTTGGGGCAGAATCATATCTGCTGATTCTGAATATAATGCCTCTTTCATTTCATGAGCGGTAGCGAAGATTACGCATGTTCATTGTCTTCTGGCTTTGTGATTACTCTATGCTGCCACTTCTCTCACTTCCTGACAATTGCTTTCCCTGGAAGAAATTGTGACGATCCGGTGGGCAGATTTGGGGCCTCATTCCTGATCCCATACCCTGTGGCATCTTCAGCATTGCTCTATATACTGAGTTATTGCCTTTAGCTCACATATACGTTTTTCTTTTTCCTTCAGAAAGACCTTCCACAGGCTCTATTTCCTGTGTGAAGTCAGCACATCTTTCCTTTCTTGTAGTTTTAGCTGTTAGGATTTCCTCTTCCTGCATTGCTACTCAGATACTTGCCACTCTCTGTTATGGTTTTGTTTGCTTGTCAGTTTTCCCCCAGATTTCAGATTATGTCAGAGGTGATTCCATTTTTTTCATTGGTGCTTTTGCATTCAAGACTTTTCTCCCCTGAGCTGGAGCGGGAGTCTGGGCTACCTCATCACCCACTGTGGTCTCCAGCCCTGCAAACGTGCTGCGATTACGTGCACGGGCATCCATCTCCCTGTTATCTACTGTGAGCTCCTTGCAGGCAGGATTGTGTTCCTCAGTGTTGCACTGTCGGCAAAGTTTCTGCTACATATGTGTGTTCTTTGAATGAACCAGTTAATTTATTTCCCTTTAAGAAAGTTGGGTTGGACAACGTGAAATCTATAAGGCCTCTTCATTTCTTCCCTGAAGCCCAGGGCAGAGCCAGGAATACTCATCTAGAACCTTCTCTTGCTGTCTCTCTTGAGCCACATCTGCCTGAGCTTCCCCGATCATGTGAGGTGGATTAGGAGAAGGGTACTGGGTTACATATGGAATAAAGTATCTCGGAGTCCAGGTTTGATGTGGGTGTAGCACGTCAGTGTGTAGTTGGCTTTGGTGGGGTTTTGAAGGGTGGCATCCTATAGACATGCTGAGTCAGAAGTCAGGTAAACAATCGGAAGGAATCATTAACTCACATGAATTCAAAAGGGAGAGTGAGGTTAAAAGGCAATGAGGTAGAAACTGGCAGTGCTACCAGAGGCTGAGGGTTTGAAACCGACCAATGGGAAGTGCTGAGAAACCCACAGGACTGATCGATTTCCTGCTGTTGTTTATTTTAGAGATTCTGAAGTCCTACGTGGTGCAGGGCAGGGGGCTTTGAGGCTCTGGCAAGATCCAATGACTACATTGCTTCTCTCAATTCATCTATATCAGAACAGTTCCAATCAAAGATTCCACCAGCCCCAGCTCCCAGGCGTGTGTTTTGTTTCTCGAGTTTTTATTTTGTTTGGTTGTCCTTTTTTTGGTTGTTGTTGTTGTTTGTTCTTTTCCTTCAAAGGCCACTCACCAAATGGGAGAAGAAACACAAATGTTTAAAGAGATGAAGAATGCATTTCATAATTTCTTTGCTCCTCCCACTCCATAGCCTACTTTTAGTTCTGTCAGTCTCCTCACCCTGAGGGTAAATCACTGCTATTCCCTGAGAAGGCTTCAGTGTCTCACGGAATTCTTCCTCAAAGATAGAGAGTCAAGTTTCCAACGATAATCTCAAGAGGACTATATAACACACCTCTGGCAATGATAAAACTTGACAAAAAAAAAAAAAAATCTGTCTCCTTCTTCTCTGCTCCTTACCCATCTCTCCTGAAACAAATCCCTTATAGGGACCATTGCTAAACCCAGTAGACTCTTCCATATCCTCACCCAGATACTGAGTCTTCATAAGGTAACACTGGGCCAGCACAGTGCCTGGCACATAGTAGGTATTGTTTAAATGGAGAGACTTCCTCTTCCCTTGGCTTTCAGAACACGAAAACTATATCAGGTCATTTTTTCACCTGTCAAATTTTCCCTTTACTGTCTTTCTTTTTCCTCCAACCTCCATATTTAGGGCTTCTTTCACATCCCACCTTCACCAGTTATGAGACAGGGCAAAGTCTTGCTCGTTTCTTTTCCTGGGCAAGACGAGTACATGTCCAAGCTTTCACTGAAACTGGTTTAGGGATGGACATAAGACTAGGTTCTGCCAATAGACTGTGTGTGGGCTTCTTTCAGTCCTAGCTATCAGTTTCTGGCTTGACGGTCCTCCTTGCTCTCTTCCTCTTACATAAATGACCATATAGGACAAGTGTTAAAGATGGGGCTATCACATGCTGGAAGGAGCCTGAATCCCCAAGTGTCTCCCTGGAAAACAGTTACCCAGAAATGCTGCCCAACCAGTGGTGACTGTAAATTGTACAAGAAATAAAATTTTGCTGTGTCAAGAGGCTGAGATTTGGAGGCTGCTTATTATTAGTTTTTTTGAGTTTAGCTACTTACCTGTGAACCTAAATTTCTTCAAACAAATGATGGAGGCATGAATCCTATATATGCTATTGTAGTAAGGATTATAAGAGGAAATACGTGCATCGGGCAAGTGCAGTGGTTTTCAAGCACCAGTAATAGTTCCTTAGGTGGGGCAAGGGTGCTGGTGATTTCTGGCAACCACAATGGGCTGTCCACTGTGTTGGGTCCTTCCCACACTTGTTCAATGACTTCTCACAATGACCCCAGGAGATAGAGCTTACTACCCTGATTTTACTAAAGAGAAAGCTTAGATGTAAGAAATAAAGAAACTTGCCCAAGTCACATAGCCAAAAAGTTTTGCAGGCACGATTCAAACTCCGCCATGGCTTGTCTCTGTGGCTCCATGCTCTGTGCCCTTAATAGGAGATTAAGTACTTCATACAGTGGTGGCTATTTTATGGCGCTTATCCTTGGGTTTCTCCTATTTCTACACATTCTCAAGCTGCATTTTCAATGACCACATCAACAGGAGTGGCTCTCACAGCTGTGTCTTCATTCCCATGGTCTTTCCTAGTCCATAGGCCTCTCTGCTGGCTTCTGGCTGGACATGTACACTGGGTGCCTATTCAGTGCCTCCAACTCAACACGTCCAGAGGAATCTCATCAGCCTTTCTATTCCCTTTCTTTTTCTATTCTTTAAATGACAATTTTTTTCAGACTTTCAGACTCAAAACTTTAAAGACCTCTGATTTTTTGCACTGTCTTTCTTTTCTCTAATCATTCTCTAAGTCCTGTTGCATCTGATCTTGCATCTTTTCCCTTTCTTGTCCTGTAAGCACCAACGGTAGAAAGAGGATTTTAAACTCAACTTGGACTATTGCAGTAGCTTCACAGCTTGTACTAGTCTTTTCATTCCTCTTCCTTCTTCCTCCTTAACACCATGTGTACTGTTATCTATGGATCAACTTACCTCCCTGCCTTCACGGTCCACTAAGTAAGTGCCAATTACACGGCAGATAATACCAAGAACTTAGGATGTATCAGGAGGATTTGGGCCCATGGGCTGTGGAGAGGGTTTAATTATAGTGCCACTCAATTGGCTGTAAACCAAAGAGCCAAAGAAGAATGGAGAAACATCAGCAGGTGGGAAGGCTGTTCTCAAATAGGTAGGCAGTCCACTGACAGGCTCATCTTGGAGAAGGCAGCTGGTATGGAGGAATGGGATGGAGGTACAGTGTAAGGGTTGAAGTTAGGATTCCTGATTCTGATCTGAGGTTGAGTTATCATTTTAAAAGAAAAGCCAGGAATCTCTTTTAAATATGAAATCTTGCTGCAGATTCTTCAGTGCACCTGCCAGCAAAGGGGGGCACCCCATTCCTTAGTACCCAAGGCCCTCCATGCTTCAAGTCTCATTGCCTCCAGTCCCCTGCCCCGTTACATACATCCTGCCCAGCACTCACCCTGTACTCGGTCATTCTAAGCTCCTGCAGCTTCTTGGACACAGTTTGCTGTTTATAATTTATTTTTTCATTGGTTCACTCACTTAGTCATGAGAAACACTTGGCATCTAAGCCAAGAGCACTGACTCTCCAGTTAGACCACCTGATTGAATTCCAGCTCTGCTACTTATCACCATGCAAACTTGAGCAAGTTACTTTCCATCTCTATACTTTAATTTCCTTATCTATAAAATGAGGGTTACCTTAGTATTTATCTCCTCAAGAAGCTAAGAGAAATAATTGAGGTAACAATTAGTAAAATCCTTAGAACATTGTCCAGCACATAGTAGGCATTCAGTGAATGTCAGCTGACAATGAATTCATTCACTCAAATTACATGTTCAGGAAAGGTATTGATAAAAATGATTAATATAATAATATATTCATTCATTCAAAATATCTTAGTGAGGATTGATTATGTGCCAAATACTGTGTAAAGCACAGCATGTGCAGTACAGAACAAAACAGACATGATCCCAGATCTCAGAGCTCACAGTCTGATGATGGAGCTCATATTGAAACTAACATTAAAAATTGCGTTTAGAACATGGATAAAAATGTATTGTCATATGAGAGAAATAAAAGGGGGTGCTATTTGAGACTGGGAGCAGGCAGAGCAAGCTTCCTGTGGAAATTACATTTAAGGTCAAGAGTGAAGAACAAGGAAACCATCATGTGAGAGGAAGTAGGAATGCTTTTTAGTGGAGGGACCAGCATAAGCGCAGGGTAGCACTATAGAAAAGTGTGCGTGTGAAGGAACTAGAAGTAGAGATTAAGAAAGTGAGTTGGGAAATGGGGAGAAGGGCTTCTTTCTGCATGATCTCCCTTTTCTCTGTACTGACCCCTCCTAAATGTTCTCCTGTGCCTCCGTTCTCACGCAGCATCCTGACTCAAACATAGAAACACAAGTCATGAATCACCCTAGAACGAATAACCTGACATCCTTCCTCCTTGGCTCAATTTAGAAGGCTTTTGTGCACAGTCTCCTAACCCTGGGTCTCAAGCATACCACACCATAACCACTTCAATTTTATCTACGATCTTTGATTGATTAATCTCCTTTCTCCACTAGAGAGTAGACTTCCAGAGTCTTATTTAATCCTCAGTTCCTACTATATCCTGGCATACGAGTGTTTAATGAGAAACAGGATTGCTTCTTAGGAAAAAAAAAAAAAATGCAAGGAGACACATAGACCTGATAGGCAAGGACTGCCATTTTCTGGGTCTGGTGCTGCTGTTGTGTGATTGAAAAGCACAGCTCATCTCTTCAAGTTTCAGACTCTTCACTCAATAGAATGAAAGGCAAACTAGGTTCTCTGTGCTTTCTCTCCCTAATCAAGCATCATATAATTTTATGAAAATCCAAGAATGCCATTGAAATGCAAAATGCCATGGGCGAATATATTTGCAAATGATACTACAGATAAAAGACTGGTATCCAAGATCTACAAAGAACTTCTCAAACTCAATACTCGAGAAACAAATAAACAAATCATAAAATGGGCAGAAGATATGAACAGACACTTCTCCAAAGAAAACATACAAATGGCTAACAGACACATGAAAAAATGTTCAAAATCATTAGCCATCAGGGAAATTCAAATCAAAACCACACTAAGATACCACCTTACGCCAGTTAGAATGGCAAAAATTGACAAAGCAAGAAACAACAATTGCTGGAGAGGATGTGGAGAAAAAGTATCCCTCCTACACTGTTGGTGGGAATGCAAGTTGGTACAGCCACTCTGGAAAACAGTGTGGAGTTCCCTTAAAAAGTTAAAAATTGAGCTACCCTATGACCCAGCCATTGCACTACTGGGTATTTACCCCAAAGATACAGATGTAGTGAAGAGAAGGGCCATATGCACCCCAATGTTCATAGCAGCATTGTCCACAATAGCTAAATCGTGGAAGGAGCCGAGATGCCCTTCAACAGATGACTGGATTAAGAAGTTGTGGTCCATATATACAATGGAATATTACTCAGCTATCAAAACGAACGATTTCTCAACATTTGCTGCAACATGGACGGCACTGGAGGAGATAATGCTAAGTGAAATAAGTCAAGCAGAGAAAGACAATTATCATATGGTTTCACTCATTTATGGAACATAAGAAATAGGAAGATTGGTAGGAGAAGAAAGGGATAAAGAAAGGGGGGTAATCAGAAAGGGGAATGAAGCATGAGAGACTATGGACTCTGAGAAACAAACTGAGGGCTTCCAGGGGGTGGGGGAATGGGATAGGCTGGTGATGGGTAGTAAGGAGGGCACGTATTGCATGGTGCACTGGGTGTTATACGCAACTAATGAATCATCGAACTTTACATCAGAAACCAGGGATGTACTGTATGGTGACTAACATAATATAATTAAAAAACATTAAAAAAAAAAAAAGAAATGCAAAATGCCACTTAGAGAGCTCGTGTTTTTGAGTTCATGCTGCAAGCTGGAGGCAGCCTCTGAGCCCTCACGCTCCCAAGCCTGAGCCACTTCCCTGTCTGGCCCCTAGCCTCTCACCAGCTTGTGCATTACAGCGACATTTTAAAATGTCAGATTAAATTCTTGAAGTGTTTTGAAATCATTCTTCTAAACATTAACAAGATAGTTCAAGTTCCAGGGCACCAGAGTTTCATATTAAATTAACTTATAATTTCCTCACTTATTAGTATTTATTTATATTTATTTGTTAAGTGCTCTCTAAATGCTGGGCATTGAGCTAGCTACAGGGAATACAGTGAAGAGTAAGATAATCAGGCTCTTTATTTCCCTATTTCTGAGGAGTTTTTAGTGTGAGGTTTGTAGAGCCTATGAAACCAAGTAACATTCACAGCGTGACACTCACTGTGGTGAGTATTCTCTAGGGTACTAAGGGCAAAGGTCATGGGAGTGAAGTGGGAGGCCACCTTATTATAGGAATAAAGGAGGGCCTCTCTGAAAAGTGGGCTGGGTAAGTAAGAGTAGGATCTATTGCACTCAGTTTTTATAGCTAAAACTGTAAGACTTAACCAAAATTATCATTACTGCTTAGAAGAATGTTTTTAAGATAGGGATTTTGCTCAATACCTTTCCTCTTGGAATTTCAGCACACAAAGGAGTTAAATAGGGATGAGAATATCAGCTTTACTATTGGCTAAGATGGACTGGAGAATGTGGCTTGGACCTGCTGTTCAATTCTGGCCTTGGGCGCCTTTCTCCTAAATCTCAGAGGCAGGGTCCACATGTGGAAAGAATAGGGTTTGTAGACCAGATGTCTGCCCAGCGTCCTGCATGGAAGTCATGATCTGTTCAGCTCTGTGCCTCAAAGAAGCTGAGAGTGGGCACAGAAGTGCGTCTCCTGATCTGCCTTTAGAAGGCGTCCCTGGTTCCTTAATCAGGTGTACTTCTCATATGGATGAAGGGGTGGAGAAAAGGAGGCCTCTATTCTATGGGCACATGAGGCAAAAAGAGAGTCCAGAGGGTTACACCAGGCATTCTTGGTCCTCAATCCCAATCTTGGCAGTAAGACAAATCCCTTCTAATCCAATAGGGAGGACAGAGTGAAAGGCAGAGAGAAGGCAGGATGCTTGTACTTGATACTTGCAAAAGGGCTCATGCCTGTACTTGGGGCATGGCAGGAACACAGTGAGAGGGAGATTGTGTGTCTCCCAAGCGGACATCATATGCTCTGGAGATATTTAAGTGCAACTATTCACTTGAGATAAGGGTCACTCATTGCACTGTCTTCATTCATTCATTTATCAGAAGCTTAAAACATATAAGCTCTGCTGTAGACACAGGGGATACAAAGATGAATAAGATGTAGTCTGTGCTTCCAGTAGTTGACATACTATGGGAAGAGAAGACACACTGATGTTATTTTTTATAGTGAAAGATCTTTGGGGAGGAGACCACATGGCCTTTTGCTAAAGCATAATCCAGAAGGGATAGAGGAACCACACACTCTTCCACCCTCAATCCCAAGGTAGTTTAATTTAAGGGGGAAACAGCATAGATTATTTATGGGGTCTTGAGCCAGACTACCTGGGCTCAAATTCCAGCATCTCCCTTGCTTTACGGATCACCTTGGGTCTGGCACTGACTTCCCTGCTTCCTCATCTTTGAATGAAGAAAGTAACATTAACTCTTCCATAATGTTGTTTGAACATGAAATAAGATAGAGCATAAAGAGCACTTGGCAAAGGCCTTCTACATAACATGTGCTCACCACACGTGTGACTTAAAAATAAATGAGTAAAATGGAAGGGAAGAAGCTCAAAGTGAATTCTGTTTTCTCTCTTACTATGAGAATTGACCATCAAAAGCTGGCACTTGGCCTAAACATCTGTGGCTCCCCCATTTTTGTTATTCTGACCGTGTGCTGCCCCCCCCTCTAATGATAAAGGAAGGTTTGATGGTCTTGTATTTAGGGACCGGAAGGCAGGTAGGTTGAGGCTGCAGCATCCTATCTTGCAGTGAATCTTGGGGAAGGTTGACCCACAGCAATGGTAAAATGGAGGCCCACACCTTCTCTCTTTGTTCAGGAATTATGTCTTAATTTAGTAAAGATCACAACATTGCTTTGATTTCATCTGACTTGTTCAGGTTGTAGATTTGATGACAGTAATTTCCTTGCTCATTTTTCATTATTTTCATTAATAATTAAATCTTTACATGGAGAATTTGTAATGCAATAGTCACTAATTCTATGTGATTCCTATCACATGAAATGTATTCACTTTTATTATTTCTAGTTCTAAGCAGTCTCCCTTTCTGAAAAATTTTTCTTTTTTCTTTTCCTTTTAGCTTTTTCCTTCTCTGAGCTAAGTTTCCATCCTTTTGGATTCTATTACCATCTGAATTTGCACTCATTCTAAATGATTTAAAGTACTGGGAAATAAAATATAATTGGATTCAAAGCCTACAAAATTTTAATAGATGTTCATCAAAAATGTAAAGTAAATGCAAAAAATCAAAAGATGAAAATTATTTTTGTTTATTTTTCACTTTTCTTCTGAAATATGCCAAATAACTTAAGATTTAAAAATTCAAATTATAATTACATAAAACATCAAAACTTGCATTTAAATTATCTAAATAAAGCGGAAACGTTTTATTTGATTGTTCACAAATTTAATTAAATCTTATTCATTTTTTTAGCAGTAATACTATTTATGATTCTAGTACATAATGTCCATCTAGTTACCCATGGAAAGAATCGGCATCACACTGCATGCCCATTATGCCCACGATACAAACATACGAAACTCCCAGAGCAAGATGAATTGTTCAATGGTAGCAAAATGTTCCTTAGCTTTCCTGGGGAACTGACGTGAACACCTCGCCAGCTCATTTCTACCTCTGGAACCGTGAGATGGAATATGAACCCAAAGCAAGAAAATGGATGTTTTGCACTACTTTGCCATGCCCAAGCCTATTGCATTTGTACTACTTGCAAGGAAAGATTTCACAAAATTATCAATTTCTCTGCTCTGTTGCCTAAGTTGTTCCCGTTGCTCAAATCTGACAGCCTCTATCTCTGACGTTGGCATCAGCCCACCTGCAAACCTCCATGCTATTTTTTCAAAAGGTTTTATTGATCTATCTGAGAGAGAGAGAGAGACAGAGAAAGCAGGAGCGGGGGGAAGGGGAGAGGGGGAAGCAGACTCCCTGATGAGCAGGGAGTCTGATGCAGGACTCGCTCCCAGGGCCCTGGGATCATGACCTGAGCTGGAGGCTGATGCTTTACCGACTGAGCCACCCAGGTGCCCACCTCCATGGTATTTGAATGCACTTTACTTTTGTTTTGAGCACCTGGGGCAAGGGATGTAGAGACACATTTCCTTGAACACTCACAGGAGTGTAGGTTCAGGCTTAGGGATCATGCTTCCCCAGAGCTGACAGCTGCAACAAGCAGGGGTGATGCTTCAATAAGTACATTTTCTAATGTGTGTGTGATACAAGGTCCCTCTAGAGCCTCGGGCCCAGGATGGAGGCCTTGTCGCCTAGATCTAAGGGTGGTGCCGCACAGGGTCAGCTTGGATGGTGGCCACACTCACTATGAAATAAGTGCTCGTCTTCAATTTCATCTTGAGTGTGGCCAGAAAGGAAGGAAGGAAGAAAAACTGTGGGAAGCCAACTTGTTTAGAGAAGTGGCTCCAGTGATAGTTGACATGAATATCAACATAGCTTTATGACCCCACCTCACTGAAGTTTCTGGTTAAAATAATGCCCCAGATGCTACCGTCACACACACACACACACACACACACACACACACACACACACACACTGCAGGATTTACAGCACAGCCTGGACTGTGAGCAGATTATACTCTGCTGCATAGAAAGGAGGAGAAAAAAGAAAGAAAGAAAAACGGAGAAAAAAGGCAGGAGAACTATACCTCATTCCCTTGCACCCTTACCTAAGAAGAACATCACAGTACCTGCAAAAAGCCCATCCGAACTGATCACTAACTGCATCCCGGTGAGGCTGCTTGAGTCAGCAGTTTCTCAGAATCACCATATTTTAGAGACCTTCAGATTTTCGGGATGATTTACCAGGTCATTAAGGTAATGCTTAGAATTGCTAAATAATGAAGATTGCTTGCCTTCTGCCACTGAGAACTATCCAGGCAGATTTTCCAGGTTGCTCCTGGAAAAGACACTAGACAGGCAATCAGGGGCTCAAGGCCCCTGAGTCTTTCATTCAGGACTGCAGTCTGTGTGCCTCGCAGCCAGGGGGGCCACCCCTGTCCCGTACGGCCAGTGTTCAATCAGAGAGGACACCTGGCCATAACTCTTACACTCCTTTATCACCGAAAACATTCATTAAGCCCCTTCCATGTGTCTAGCCCATTTCTTGCTTCCAGTAAGCAAGCCAAGTCCCTGTCCTTATGGAGCTCACTTTCTATTGGGACAGTTGACAATAAGCAATTACTAATATAAATTCATAATATGTCAGATGATAAGGAAAATAAAGAAGGGTCAGGTGATAGGACGTGCTGGGCGGCATTTGCTACTCAGGTCCACTGGGAAGACCTTAGGGAAGGTCTTCCTGCTAATGAGATATTTAAACAGAGCCCTGCATGGAGTTGAATGGATAGTTTGTGAACATACCTGGGCAAGAATTCTCGGGCAGAGAGAACCGCAAGTAAAAACACACTGACCTGCTATGTCAGAGGAACAGCACATCATGCTGGGGAGGTAGAGGCAGCGTGAGTGAGCAGGGCAGTGAGAGATAAGGTCTGAGAGACAAGGGGGTCCAGGCCAGTGTGAAGCCTTTGCTTTTGCTGAGTAAGATGGTAACACATTGGAGGCTACCATGCTTTATTGATTGAATGCCTTACTCTGGCTGCTGTGTGAAGAGATGCAAGGAGAAGGGGTGGAAGCAGAGAGAGCAAATAGGAGCCTGCTACCCCAGCAATGCAGACAAAAGAGGACAACGGGAAGAACCACTTACGTAGCACTCACCATGCGCTGTCGTCTAGGCATCTTTTCAAGTCTTTACATGTGTGTTAATTCATAAGTACTTCCAACAGTTCTGAGACGTAGACACTAATAATGTATCCATTTTACAGATGAGAAAACTGAGGCAGAGAGAGTTTTTAAGCAGTCGGCCAAGGCCACAAAGGTTGTTCGGATGCAAGATGCATCCTGAAGGCAGAGCCAACAGGCTGTGCTTATGGAATATTTTCAGTATTTCAATAATCATAATTCCCATTTATTAGTCACAATATGCCGGTTTCAGGGCTAAGCTCTTGAAGAAGATTACCTCATGCCAACTTGCACAAGGACTTGGGACGTTAGCTATTTTTGTCCTCCACGGTTTATAATCGTGGAGATAAGACTCAGAAGGTTTGAATGAAGTGTGCATGGTCATAGCTGATGGTGCCTGAAGTCTATCTGGCTCCGTAGCCTGAGTCAGCAGCTGGACTTCCCTGCCTTTGTTCTTGCCTGCTGAGCCACTCCTTGATTCGCTCAGGGCCTTTTGCCTCAGTCTGTGGTCTCTGGCCCTGTGTTTTCCCTTTGACCTTGACAATACACTTGGCTTTAGATGTTACTACCTGCAAGAAACTTCCTCTGGTCTTTTCCTTCCTCTTTCAGTTCTTAGCCTGTATTTTTATATCGTATGGTAACAGGTCATATACCATATTTGGTTATATGTATGGACTGAATTGTGCCCCCCTTCGGATGTTGAAGCCCTTCCTTCCAGTGTGAGAGCATGTGAAGATAGGGCCTTTGGGAGATAATTAGATATAGATAAGGTCCTGAAGTGGTTTCCCCGTGATGGGATTAGTGGGCTTACAAGAAGAAATGACAGACATCTCTTTCCACTGTGAGGACACAATGAGAAGGCCGCCGTCCACAAGCCAGAAAGAGAGCTCTCACTAGAACCCGACCATGCTGGCACCCTATTCTCGGACGTTTAGCCTCCCGTACCTGACAAAATAAATTTCTGCTGCTTAAGCCACCCAGTGTATGGTATTTTGTTGTTGCAAGCCAAGCCAACCAAGACAATAGATATCATATAATATCACATATAAATTATGAAAGATCGTCCGACTACATAATACTATATTACAGTCTATCTATTTTCTGCTAGGCTGTTTGCTCTGCTCCTGTCTGCCTGCTCCATCCTTTCCAATCACCCTGAATAACTACGAAAAGTTTCCCCAACCTGGCTCCAAGCTACTTGATCAGTGTCTCTAGGGAGTTTCCTTTGGATCCATGGGGGTTCCAACCCATTATTTCTTTAGTCTAACCAGTGCGTTCAGTCCATCAACCTTTCCGAAGCTCATCCTAGTTCTGCAGCTAACTCCCCCAGGGATCTCGGGCAGGTCATTTCCCCTGCTTGGGCTTTAGCTGCTTCATCGAATCTGAGTGTAACTCTGTATCCCAGAGTCTCTGACAAAATAGGATTCTGAAGATCATCTTTGGAGACAAAATGGAAGTTGTGAAAAGAAGGTTGCATTGGGAAATCTTCCAAGTCAGTAATTCACCCTGGGAATAGAGAAGCAATGCTCCATGTCCAGCACTGTGGGTGGTGGGGACAGAGAAGCCCGCCTGATTGTCTCCAGCTACCAAACCCCAAGTCTGGGAAACTTGTCAAACCCGGAGCTGTGTTTTGTAATCTCTTTTAGCAGGCTGCTCACACAGAGGCGCTGTGGATCGATTTGCGGTGCTAAAGTGCTTGCGTCCTTTCCGGAGGGGCTGTGCCCCTGAATATTTAACAAGGCAGGTAATAGTCCTAAATGGGGGTGGAATTGAGTTGGGTGGTTTGGGTCAGCCACGGCCTGGATTATAAAACTGAAAAGAGAGGACGGACAATTTTTATTGATTCAGGGCCAATTTTTCTTACTTTATTTGCTGCATTGAATCTATGTACTTTGCTCCCAGCGGCTTCCTGTCTGGATAATAGAAAACACTTTCTGTAAGTGGTTAACTTGACAGGCCTTCATTTGTACCTGGGCTTCCAGGAGTCACTTGTAGCTCCCATCCTGCATGTTTACAGTTCTTCCTATATCTAGGATTCATTGTCCTTCTGTCCATCCATCCATCCATCCATCCATCCATCCATCCATCCAATCAGTCAGCTTTATTGAGTTCTTACTATGTGAACGGGAAAATGCTCTTTGCAAAAAAGGTGAGTGAAACTGTTTTTGCTCTGAAGAAGTTCCCAGTCTAATAGAACGGGCATTTAAGGCAGGAAACGTTGGCGATATAATATGTGATGTGTTATGATGATGGACATGCAGAACCCTCTAGAAAGAATGGAAACAACATAGCCTGGTTTGGATTAGCTGTCAAAGAAGCCATTTCCTCATATGAGTCTCTGGGTTGACCTCCAGTCCTTTTATCTTAGCACTCGATATTCAAGTAGGCAAATCATTGACTATCCTGAGGATTCTGTTTTGGAAAGTGAGTGTGGTAGACTAGGTTTTAACAGGTTGATGCACTGTCTGATCTGCCTGCTATTCCCCATCCTTACACAGCTATATTCTAGGAGGCTAAGCTTTTCCTTGCCTGGGAGATAATGTTTCAGAGGGGCTAGAAGATTGACTTTGAAGTCAGGTGGCTTGGATTCAAATTCCGGACCCACTCCATAGGGAAGGTGTTTAACCTCCATGACCCTACATTTCTTCTCTTCTCTGTAAAATGGTGTTCACAGCAGAAATGCCTTCATAGTGTGCCTGGAAAATAGTATTTAATTAATATCACCTATGACTACGGAAAAATATTAGAGGCTCTATAAAAATCTATCCCATTTGTAAGAAGAAACCATCAGTATATATAAAATACACTATGGACTCTGGGAAACAAACTGAGGGCTTCAGAGGGGAGGGGGGTGGGGGATTGGGCTAGGCCGGTGATGGGTATTAAGGAGGGCACATATTGCATGGTGCACTGGGTGTTATATGCAAATAATGAATCATGGAACATTGCATCAAAAACTGGGGATGTACTGTATGGTGACTAATTTAACAAAATAAAAATTATAAAAAAAAATACACTAGCCAAAATATGGAATTAAGTCCATGATTCTCAACCGTGGGTGATTTTGACCCAGAGGGAATATTTAGCAACGTCAGGAGACATTTTTGATTTTCACAATTCGAAGAGCGGGGTGCTAGTGACCTAGTGAGTAGAAGCCAGAAATGCTTGTACATGTCCTACGATATTCAGGGCAGCCTTCACAACAAAGGATCATTTGATCCATAATGTTAAAATTGAGGTTGAAAACTCTTGGATTAGCTAAGGTGTGTGTTTAGGATGACAGGAGACATTTTAGCAACAAGACCTACTGTGATGACTTCAAAGCATAGTTGATATTATTTATTCATTGATACGGTACCTATTCATTTAACAAAACTTGAGCACATCTTCCTGCCCCTGCCCCACAGGGTACTGCTCAGGATACTGCTCCTGCAGCATGTGAAGGGTGACTTGTGGGTCCCTGGGATTAGGAGGAAGGTTGAGCATGACATCCTTGGGTGATTTGTAGAGAAAAACTAAAGACCTAGCTTGGAGTCAAGGGAGATTCCATGAGAGATTGGGAATGCTGTAGGTGGGCGTGATAAAAGGACAGTTAGAATCAGAGATTCTTCTGGTCATCGTGATATGGGATGGCTCGTGAGACGCTTCTGTGGCTTGACTTCATCTCTAGTTTGACCAGCCCTGACCCACCTGCTCGCACACACTCTGCATCCAGACAGTGAAATCCCTCCCCAGATCCTTCATGTGCTGTTCTCTCTGCTTGCAGCACCTCTGCCATGGTTTTCCATCAAATTAGAGTGAAGCAGTTTTTGAGATGTGAGATACACACACACACACACACACACACACACACACACACACACACACCACAGGCTAGGTGACTAGATTGGCTATTTGGGCTATTTATATGCCTTTATTCATTTGGGACTGAATATTAAAGATTAATTCAGAGAGCTACTCACTTTAGATAATTGTTGATAATGAAAGCCTGAGCTCTTTGCCTTAGGACTTATGAAGATCCAATATGAAGGCTTTAGTAGAAAACATATGTACTTTGGAATGAAAATGTTACAACTTTTGCTATGTGATTAGTTAGTAATCAATATGTAATCAATATATAAATATTAACCAATAGAAATGTCTAGTTCTTCATTAGAAACTGCCAAAAACCCTTTATCAAGATGTTTTATTTGTGCTGTCATGTTCTCTTGTTGGGAGAAGGGGGAAAGTTTCAGCTTTGTTCTGTGCATTTCTTATATTAGGACACTCATCCTTATAATTTCTGTGCACAATACCCCAGTTGTTCTACTATAGAAACATTGTTTTCCAACCACCCCTCTCCCAATTGTCCCCAGTAAACACGTGGCTTTTATTTTACTTACTCTTCTGAAAATAGTACCTCTCTTGTTTATTCAATGCTCTAGCTTTGGAAGTTTTGAGTCTATTTTGAGAAAGCCTCATATCTTCATTGGAGTCCACACTGAAACACGGGTTTCATTGTCCTTCCTATGCAACACCATTAAATACTTTCTTAGACTGCAGAAAATCTGGTGTCTTACTTATTGTATAGTTTGAATGGAAAATATAGAAAGAGACCAATGTGGGTGTTGGCCCGGAGAAAAACTTGCACAATTTCAAATTTCAAAAGCACTAGTATGGAAGAGATTCACTGACCAACCATGAAGGTATTTCTCTTCAGTGTCTTGCCAATTACAGAGCCAGTACAAAGAATCCTTCCACCTGCAAACATTACAGAGTCGTTATGCCAAGACCTTGCAGACCCAGCAGAGCTACCCTGAGAATTAATGAAACATTTTTCTCTAAAAATGGCAAATACAGTGTTGTTACGATATATGTTACCATATATGTTGTTACCATATATACCATAACTGCAACAGCATGTTAAGATAATAATATCATCTTACTTAACGGAAGAACATTTCTCTAAGTAAAATGTGAGGTAGATGGCTATGACACTATTCAGAGTTTTGCTACTTTTAAGTATCTGTACTTGTGTATTCTAAAGTATTAGCTTAAGGACAGATCAGCTTTTAGACTTTGTGCCCTGTCAAAAATTTGTCTTTACCAAACCAACATCTGCATCTTTGTTTTAGCGATAGTATCTCAATGGAAACTAAAGGAACTTTGGGTCATGCACCCTAGTTCACATTTGTGTTGCATGATGAGGCTGAACCAAAGAAGATTCTTCCAGCTCTAAAATTCATGATAATTCTGAATAATGGTGGGACTCTTTAGAAACAAAACAATACATAAAAAAAAATCAAGAAACAAAAATAATTCTTATTGACCCCCGGTCAATCACCAGCTTCAATTTTATTGAGGTCTTGATTTATCCCAGGCACTGAACTAAGCTCCTTACATTCATACATTCACTTAATTCTCACATCAGCCCTGGAAAGTATGATTCCCATTTGACAGCTGCGTCAACTGAGCCTCACTGATAAAACTTGCCTGAGGTCAGTGGCTAGAAAGCGTAATAAGAGTTTGGACTAGAGCCTAGAAATCTCTGCACCTAAAGTCTTTGCTCTTTACCAATATTATCTGCAGTCTCCCTGACTTTGATGTCTCTTTAAACCGAGTGTCCTGTGGTCGTATAACACTTGCGTAAAGTTGAGACACGGTGGTCTTCCCTTAAAGAAATTAAAATTTCCAAACGGTGTGAAGTGTTATATCTGGAGGCACCTGAAAGTCCTTCCATTTGTCATCCTACCTTGCCTCTTTTCTGTGTTTGTGACACCTTTTTAGATTTTACAAATAACGATGCTGAACAGTTTGAGAAAGGTAATGGCTTAGGCTGCGAAGCACAGAAATTCATCCTAAAATTTCTTACAGTTTGTTTGAAAGCTCTGTGTCCCCTCTCTGGAAATGGTGGATAAAGAGAAAATGTATACTCTCAGATCTGTGTAACTCCAGGGCCATTCAGAGAACTCCAAGTGTTTCCTTTGCCTCACCTTGTCAATATTTGATCCTTGTAAGAGGTGAGGTTGGAGAGAAAGCCAACCTCATCTGCAAGATTGCTGGAACTCACCTTTGTAATGACTAATGATGGAAGTAAAACCAAAGCCTAGGGAAGCATGGAAGCTGCTGGGTGTCTGAATGTAATGGTGGCCAAAGGGTGGTGGGAATGAAGGAAGTATCGATTATGTCCAAGATCATTAAAAGGTAAGTATTTAAAGTCTTTGAGGTTGGAATTAAAAACAAACAAACAAACAAACAAAACAGATGTAGGACCACTGACCCAGGTTCTAGAAGCCTCGGTCCTAATAGCATAGAGATCTTAAGGTAGCCATTAATGGTTGGCCAGGTCATACTTCCCAAGACTTTGTTACACACGTTTTCACACAGATTTGATATGAAAAGCCCCTCAGAACTGTCAGCAAACCGAGTGACCATAATACTGTAAGGTGGAAAACAAAATGATCTTTACACTTGGAGTAAAGCACTTTGTTTACTATTTTGACTGTCTGAACTTGGAAAAAGCTCTGTAAGCCTTGTATTTCTCATTTGTCAGATGGGAAAATGAAAACCTGTCAGGAAAGGTCATTATGGGAATTAAGGGAAACAATGCAGGTCAATGGAATTCATATTTTAGATGCTGTATTTGAAAGGGTGAAGGTGGCTCAATGCCTGACTGCTTCTATTTTATTTTTATTTTCTGTATTCTGAGGCTTTGACATCTGAGACCTTGCTGACTCTGGAAGGACTGCCCCTCTCCGGGCTAGCCAATTCCTAGGGAGAGCAAATGCTCACCCACTGAGCTTTTACAAATGCAAGCCAACCAGTCTAGAGTCTACACCCCAGGCACCTCCTTTACCAGGGTCTTCCTATCACCTGTCAAATCACTCCAGGGCCAGATACCAGACAACCAGGGACAATACCTAAGCCCCCACAGCCCGCTGAAATGATCCAAACTGACCAGTCCTAATCCTAAACCTGTTGGGCCTGCCTTCCCTGTTCCTTTCCACAGAAACCACAGTAAAGACTCTTGATATAATTTCCCCTCTCTGCTGCCTCCTGACCAAATTTAGTGCTCCCCCAGGCATGCCCTCTCCTTTTGGGAATCTGTCAGTATAAAAGGTTTTTTTCAATGGCAGCTGTCTCCCAGTCTGCTGGCCTTTCACAGCAAAATAATAATAATAAAGCCTATATGAGAACACAGCTCAGCCCCCCTGCATCTCAGCTCCCACTACCACCTAACCACTGCAGCCCCGTCTGGAACCACGAAGGGAGTGCGAAGTGATGTGCAGATGCAAGGACGTACACTAGGCCCAGCAAACAGGAATCCTGTCCTCCTTGCTTTATCCCCTGTGACTGGTCACAACCACTATGGTTAATGAAGTCCATTTCTCTTCACCGTTCTCTTCATTGATGCCATTTTCCCCAGTGGGCTTCTTATAGACAGGTCAAGATATCCTGCTATGAAATCATTTTTCCTGGTCATTTTATTCTTTCACTCTATATGGGCCAACGTGAAACTTATAAGAACCTGTTATAGAAGCACACTCCTCACTTCCTGTGACGTTCTGTCAGTCAAAGCGATCCCTGCGGATGCCTTTTCTGAAAGGAGCTCATTTAATCCAAGACTGACAGTCCACATCTACAGTCCAGAGGGACGTGGCAATGAGATGCTGGCAGGCCTTATGTAGCAAGCATTTAGCTTTGTTGACCTTTTCCATTAGCTGCTTCCCTCCCATCTCCATGGCACATACTATTTTAGAAAAATCATTCGCTCCCTTTAATAAGTCATGCTTCTGTGCCAGGCATTGTGCCCAGTACTAAAGATGCAGATACAAGTGAATTATAACCATCGCAGTCCAGACTGGTTGTTCTGATTGTTTGCTCAAATGAATAGCCATGTACACAAATATTCCCCTATCAATTCCCAAATATTAAGACATGCATTTGGCACTGCATGGGGTTAGAGTTAAACCATCCATTAGGCTCTCCACTATCTATTAGCAGAAGGAAAAAAGTACACATGGTGTGTGATGTGAAGTAGGAGGTAAATGTCATGAGAAAAATAAAAGCTAAGTATAATGGATACTTGAAGAAATAGAGTGTATTTAGTTGGGAGGCAGGGGAGATCAGGAGAAAACAGGCTTTATGAAGAAGTTTGCATTGAACACCTGATACAATTTCAAAGCCATGAAAGGAAAACAGAAAAGAAGTTTGGGGAGCAGTGAAGAGTAAGCAAGTAAAAATAGTGTTTTGGCTTAAACTCTGTCCCCCTCCACCTCCATAAATACATATGTTGAAGTCCTAACCCCAGTACCTTAGAATGTGACCTTATGTGGAGATGGAGTCTTTTCAGAGGTAATCGAGTTAAAATGAGGTCATTGGTATGGGCCCTAATCCAACACGACTGCTGACTTAGAAAAAGGTGACATTTGCACACAGAGATAGAGAGAGAAGATGATGTGAGGAGACACAAGAAGAAGTTGGCCATCTGCAGGCCAGGTAGAGAGACCTGTGACAGATGTCTCCCTCACAGCCATCAGAAGGAAACGATCCTGTTGACACCTTGACTATATGAACCTCTGGCCTCCAGATCTGAGACCACACATTTCTGTTGTTTTTGCTATCCAGTTTGCTTTAGTTTTTAATGTCAGCTCTAGCAAAGTAATACACATGGAGATTGGGAAGCACAGATTGGGAGGAGGCAAGTGGAGCTTGGAGCATGCCCAGAAGAGAATATGAATAAAGCTGAAGAGATGGGTTGGCGTCCTATTGGGAATACAAGAGAGGAAGAGTTAGGATTTAATTCAGTGAGAAGATGGTATTTAAAGACCACTTTTGAGAAAGAAAGAGGCTTGTTAGAAGAAGGTTCTGGTGTGAGAGCTACTACTAGAGCTCAAAATGACTACTCAGGATTCTTGCTGTGGGTGTAAGGGGTTTATTGAAATTTATATTTAGATACTGTCTTAGCTTGGGTCATCATTACAAAATACCTCAGGCTGGGTGACTTAAACAACAGCTATTTGTTTTCGCTCATTTATGGAGGCTAGAAGTCCAAGATCAAGATACCAGCATGGCTGATATCTGTGAGTTCTCTTCCTGGCTTGGAGACAGCCATCTTCTATCTGGGTCCTCACATAACAAGGAGAGAGCAAGCGAGAGAGAACAGACTTTCTTGTGTCTCTTCTTATGAGAACACTGATACCTTCATGAAGACCCCACCCTCATGACCTCATGTAAATCTGCTTGTTTCCCAAAGGTCCCATCGCCAATCTACATCTTCAACCTACTAATTTTGGAGAGACACAAGTCAGTCCACAGCCGTTACATGTAAACATGTAATGGCATTCTATATTTCCAGCCACTGATTTCACTGTATTATATTAAATTCTTCTTCGTATATCTTGAGGTCATTTTGGTATTTGTATAATTTTATGGCCATTTTTCAGTAATGTTATTAAAAGTCAGCCCAACTCTTATTGTCATGTTTAGTTTAAAGCTTTCTTCTCCATCATGGCCTGTTAGATTATGGATTTAAGGGCTAGGCAAAGGGTAAGATGATGGTCTTACTCCTACAGTGTTCTCCCCCTCTCTCTTCAGATTTGAAGCAGGTAGGTGTATAAGGTAGAACTTGGGGACGTCCAAGTAACTGGCTCTATGTCAGTCGTGGGAGGCCTCTGGTGCTTGGCTTGGTCTATCCTTAGCTTGCTGAGTTCCATCAGAAGCTGGTAGACTCTGCCAATGTCCTAGCCTAAGTACAGTTGTTGGATATACTTAGAAGAAGTCTTTAGTCTCATCCCAGGGTCTCACCCTCTGTCTAACCCTAACCCTACCTAACCCTAACTCTAATCCCAACCCTAACCTTTTTTCACTGAGGACTTTATCATCTTTTACATGTCAGCTGTTTTGATTTGTAAACTCAGGTGGGCTAAGGGTATATTGAGCAGACTATCAGTAGCATTTACTACATGGCAAGGTAGTATTATGCTACGTTGGAAGTCAGAAAACCTGCAGACAAATCCCAACTAAACTAAATATGATTAACTTAACTCAATAAATTTTATTCAAGCACCTACTAAATTCCAGATAATGTTCTAGGCAGTAAGGACAGAACAATGAACAAAACAGTACGGCACAGAGAATATAGTCAATGATTTTGTAATACTGTTGTATGGTAACAGATAGTGACTACACTTATGGTGATCAATGAGTAATGCATAGAATTGTTGAATCACTATGTTGTACACCTGAAATTAACATAACATTGTATGTTAATTATACTTCAATTAAAAAAAAAAGTGCAGCATGCTTTCAGCAACCACCTCAAGTGCCCATTTTTTTCTCTTTTCTGATGATGGTGTTCTTCTGTGAACAAGAGGGCACAACCCAGAAGTGCATAACCCTGTGAATGTTCCAGGAAGCAAATGTCAACTGATGGGGGATGGGAACGAATGGATAAATGTTCCAGCCTTCCCACCCTCTGGTGAGGTAGCTCTGAGATGTGCTTCACGTGATGTCTCAGAGGATCAGGGGGAGAACCGAACACAGTTTCCCACAACAGTTCCATGTTTAGGGAAGTTTGAGGGACACTTTAACCAACATACCTGTGCTTTTTCCCTAAAGCTCAAGTGATCCCAACTTTCTATAGTGGAAAGACACAGCTATTCAAAAATCTTCATCTATATTTAAGACTCACAAGTCCTTATGAAATAAGTGCTATTATTCTTAATTTAGAGATGAGGAAACTGAAGCTCAGAGAGTATAACTAATTTACCCAGTTTAATACCTGCAGGTAGAGTTGCGACCAGTATTTCCATCCAGCTCCATCAAAACACACAAGCCATCTGCTTTCAGCTATAAAGTGGTGCATTCCTGCATTTCTGGGTTAAGGTGGTCAAAAGACCGAAATTAAATTCTTGGTTTAATAGTTGATTTAAGAATCTCAGTTTCATCCAGGTCGTTAGTGAGCATCTTATTTTTCAGTATTCTGACGCGTGCACTGAAGAAAAAGATTTATATTCCGTAAATCACAGCTTGTCTTTTCACCGTTCTTCTTAAGTTCTTAAGGGGCAAGATGATGGAAAATGAAAAACGAAAAAAAATAGGAAAAAGAAATAGAGAAAGATAAGATCAGGCCTTTTAACAGTTTTAGACCTCAAAGCTATTTTGAAGATAAATGGCATACCAGAGGGACAGAGTTAATCTTGGACTTCAGACAAGCCCCTTGCGGGATTTTCTGCTTGTTTGTTTTACTTATTTGATTTTTGCCTGACAGTGTTTTGTACCATCAGTCACATTTTCAAATCTATGATCATATACTGGCATTAACCATGTGTATCTTTTGTTGTTGTTGTTGTTGTTGAGCAATATTAAACAGCTGAAGGAAATAGTATTAACACAATGACTAGGTAACTCACTGTAGGAGAATCAGAATGATGGGGGTGGTGGTACAAGGTAAGAGGGAACCTGGAAAGGGCTTCTTCCAGGGGAAGATGTGAGACTGACGGTTCTGTATAAATGGCACAGAAGGTGGGGAAGGCTGGGCTCCAGCCATATGAATGTTGGGATCCATTCCATTTGTCATTTCAACACCCTTTTGGACCTGGAAGCAGGTGAGGCCTGGGGAAAGGAAGGTTCCATTAATCACTTCCATTTTAAACTGGAAGCATGGTTCTCCCACCTACTCCTTTTAATTGGAGACTCTTTCTCTTTATCCACAGAAGCTGTTCTAAAAGTTACCCAGCCTCTCCAAGCCTTCTCCACCCTCTCCTGAGCTCTTTCTGGTTGCCTCTTGTCCAGAACTAAACAATGTGGTTTCTTTCCAAATAAGCAATGGGACAGAAGGTTCACATTACTAAGGAACTAGGAGAGGACTCAGAAGTCTTCCCTATGTTTCCTTTATTCCTACTAAATTTGCACTAGTTTTAAGATTTTCCGTGTGAGACTGGTCTTCTTTTATAAATACCTGAGAAGATCAGGAAATTTCTCCCACTTGATCAGAGGGCACAGAGGCTTTACCTCCTTGAAACTTTTATTATTTTCAACCATTTTGAAATCCGTCTTAGAGGAAAAATGATCACGTGAGTGTTAACCACTCATCATGACCACATTGCCACATTTGAGGTATGTACGTGAGTAGGACAGTTTCAGGAGCAATATTAAATAGCAGTTCTAGCAGTAAAATTCTGCCAGAGTAATTTCTCACTGGAATGTTGCTGGTGTCTGTTAACATCCTTGTCATTGTAGGTTTAGTGCTATCATTAGGTATTTTAGTGTATGGAATGATGAATAAGGCAACTTGTCTTCTCTAACAAGTCCAGAGCTCTCCTGAAACGAACGGAAATATACAATAGACAATATGTGAGAGGCACTCTACTTGAAGAGTTATCTCAAGAGACATTGAGGGGCGCTCAGTCAGTTAAGCATTTGCCTTCAGCTCAGGTCATGATCTCAGCGTCCTGGGATCAAGCTCCACATCTGGCTCTCCACTCAGCAGTGAGTCTGCTTCTCCCTCTGCCTCTGAGATCCCTTTTGTTCACTCTCAAATAAATAAATTAATTAAAGGGAAGCAGAGAGAGAGATTGAATAAGTCATTGGAAATACCATAAAAAATACACGTGGTCTCTATTTAATCAGAAGTCAAAACTGTAGATTCCTCAAAGTGGATCTTGAAAGTGTGTATGCCAGCAAGCGACTATGGGGGCAGAACATCTTCTTTGGTTATTTCCTCTGGGTTCCAGTTTTGGGTTGCATCCTCTATCTTCTATAATTTAGAGCTACTCTGTCACTTACGAGACCTCTTTCAAGGTGTGCTTCCAATGTGCTCCCTTGGTGTCTTTCTCTTATTGAATTATAATTTTTGCACAGTAAAGTGCACAGATATGAAGCATATGATTCTATGCATTTTGACAAGCATCTACATGCAACCAGCTATATCCAGGTCAAAATCTAAAACACTGCCAGCACTCCAGAAAAAATTTTTGTGCCATTCTCACTAAATTCTTAGAAATCTTTAGCCTTCTAGAAAAAGGAAAAAGGAATAAATTTGCCTTGGGATGCCTGTTAATGTCATGTATTTTTTTTTTTTAATTCTAGTTAGTTAACATGCAGTGTAATGTTGGTTTCAGGAGTAGAATTCAGTGATTTAATGTCATGTATTGTTAAATTAACTTTAAGCTTTCCTTGGGTTTCCTTCTCTTCCACTTTATTTCTCTAAAGATTTTTCTGTAGAATCAATCTTACGACCTCAAGTAGGCAGAATTCTGAGATATCCCTCGGGATTTCCTGATCCTGGTGTTAGTATGCTCTGCATTAATCCGCAGGACTGTGATTAGGAGAGATTTTACTCTTAGAATTAGGTTATATTTTATGGCATAGTTGACCTCAATATGTAGAGATTATCTGGATGGGCCTGCCCTAATCACATGAGCTCTTTAAAAGTAGGACTGCTCACAGAAGTTGAAGTCAGAGAGATTCCAAGCTTGAAAGGGGTTTAATAAGAGTGACATTCTTCATTGTTGAGATAGAAGGGGCCACCTGGTAAGGACCTTAAAGCAGTCTGAAAGTTGAGCGGGGGCCCTTGCTGACAGCCAGCCAGGATATGAGGATCTTAGTCCCACTGGAAAGAACTGAATTCTGCCAACAAGAATGAGCTTGGAGGTGTATTTTCTCAAGAGCCTTCAGATGAGAACTCAGCGTGATAGCCACTGATTTCATCCTTGTAATACCTTGAGCAGAGAACCCAGCCATACCATGGGGAGTTTCTGTAGAACTATGTGCTCATAAATGGGTATTGTCTCAAGTCATTAAATTCGTGGTAGTTTATTATGCAGTTACAGAAAACAAATACCACCCTATAGTAGCAGTATATGCATAAGTTACAGATATATGATCTGCAAGAAACCAGACACTCATATGCATTTATCACCTCTAATTCTTGAACTTAATTGAGTCAGTTGGAAGATACTGAAGATCCACATGGCAAAGAAAGTGAACTTAGCAATGGGTGAAGAATTGGGGAAATTTTTGCCATCTACCAAAATATGGAAGACATGGTTCTAAGAATTGTGTATATATTTGCTTTATCTTAGAACCTAGATACTGCTTGGCTCAAAATAGAAAATATTTATGGAATCATTTTGACTTCCTTGATATGATTGCATATATATTTGGGGTCCCCAACTTTTACTTCCTATAAAATGGTTAAAGTCTCCAATAATCAAGAGCTGATTGTCCCTTGGTTTCTGTGAACATATATCTTATTTGTCTGTTTGCTTTCTTGATTGCTAGAACAACAGCTATTTCTGCTGTGCTTGTTGCTCAAAGAACTCCACTCCTTATATGGCAAATGAAAAACAATCTCAGAGATAGCAGAAGAAAGAGGAAAAAGTATTTATGCCATTAACTAATCTGGAAAGCTGTAACTTCCTTCATTTAAAAGGCTGATTTCAAAATGAGACATTGTCTAGGACGGTCTCATTTGATAAATACGAAGAGGTCAGATTATGACTTACATTTTAAAGATGAAGAAACCAGGAAACCAAGAATTAAAGCTGTTTGTCCAAGTGAGACACCAGGATAGAATTCAAACGGGGCCCTGGGCTTTTTCTGGGGCACAGGGGGCCATAGTTTATCAAAGCTTTTTCTCACTTCCCATTGAGATTAGATGATTTTTCTATTACAGCTCAATACAAGACAAGGACACAATATTTTAAAAATCCAAAGCGAACTCCAGGACACTGTTGTTGCCTCTGCAAGGCAGAGATATCCATCTGTGAAGAAGAAAATGTAGCACAGAGGTCAACATTAGCTTCTAATTTTGAGTTGAACATTCTTAACAATATATTTGCAGGGGTGAGGCAAGGAAAATCCAGGTGAACTTATTCTGTAAACTCCTGATACTATTCCTATTCTGACTTGAAATTATATTTTCATTAGCCAGCTTTAAAAATGTATTGTAGTAAAGGGAGGTGATTAGGTTTTTAGAGCTTATTTGACAAACATATGTCATGTGCCAGCTAAAAGCCTGGAATAGTTTTGGGATGATAAAAATAAAAAGGGGAATAAGATGAGGTTGCTTTCTTAACAACAACGTGTGAAACTGCTATGGATAACAGCTAGCATTTATTTAATACTCTATACCCACTTCAATTGAATTGTTCATATGTATTAACTCATTTAATCTTGACAACAGTCCTATGAGATAGGCACCATAATTATTCACACTTTATATATTAAAAGGGGGGGGCACAGAGAGGTCAAGTGACCTTCCAAAATCAGTCCATCAGTAAGGGGGAGAGCTGGGATCCAAACCAAGATAGCCTTGTTCCCGAGCCTGTGCTTTACTGCTTTGTAATGCTGCCTACCGCACTGAAAGCTTGAACACAATGATCCCATATTAGTGATATTTGAGTACAATTAATTAGAGAGGCCTTAGCTACTAATGTAACAGAGACGTTCTCAACCTTCTTTTATCCCCCTCTTTAATGACATAAAACAGATGGTTGCTGGTTACCAAATCGTGTGTTGTCTCTCATTCTCCCCTTGTGCTCCCCACTCCCCTTCTCAAGATCTCTTCCTTATTACTTCAGTGAAAGAACCATCTTCCTATCAATTCCGTAGAATGGATGCATGTTTGGGATTGAGATTTCCAACCCCTCTTTCAGAGTCTAGTTTAAGTTCTGATTATTCACCGCGAAAGATTGCTGTACTTATGCTGTGTGTTTGGCCAAGATAGGAGGATGGCAAATGGCGACTCTCAAGGGCTAGTACGCCCTGTGGTTCTTGGGATTTTCCACAGTTCACAGAAAGCTGGTGATGGGATTGCTCAGTGGAAGCAGCTCTTTTAATTATTGGAGGATTTGCATTAATGACATGACTGTCCAGCTGTCGAGAAAAAGTACACTCTTCAGTGTTCCTTTTCAGTGCCCTTGGACCAGCTCTAGAACTAAGCCCCTCACTCCCAGAGTGCCACATTACACATGCACCATCACTCCCACCTCTGCGCTGTTGCTTGGCAACAGCAGTACTCGTTCCACTTGCAAGATGGGGAAGAGACAAATGGATAACCAGGAAAACCCCAGCCTTATAATTTCTCATACCATTGTGGAAATGTACAAAGTGAGTGCTCAGTCTTAATGCTATCTCAAAATTGCAGCCTGAAGATGTTTTTGTTACAAAAAGGAACTATTAGTATCCACCACACTTAAAATCGGGGTCCCCTTTAGCACTTAAAGCTGCAGAGGTTCAGGTAATGATCTGTATTTGTAAATCTGATTATGTGGCTAACTACTAGGGCAATGCTAGTAGTAAATGATCTGATGGTTAAGGGGCAGGTAAATTGATGTAGAGATATTGATCAATCACTCATGCAAACTTTATTGGGGGCTTATTAGTAACACTAAGAGCTATCATTTAATGAGTACTTTCTTTGTGTGCAGCTTCATGCTAAATGCTCCATACATCACCTTGTTTAATGCTATGACACTCTTGTGAGATAGAATCTATTATTCTTGCCTTAGAGATAGAGAAATTACTGCTCCAACAGGTTAAATAAATTGTTCTGTGTCATGCAGAGTGTCAGATTTGAACCTAGGGCTGTTTGATTCCAAAGTCTCTTAACCTCTAAGACCATTTGTCTTCTCTACTTGCTACTTACCAGTCCCTGTGCCGGTATCTGATACATTTTACAACACTAACCATTCCAAAAGTTCTTATCACACGCCTATTAAATGGCAGCATACAGCTGACCAGTTGAGGCTGTCTGTCTGTTTTATTAATTCTATTCCGCTCCTTTAACTCCTTTATACCTTCTTCGATGGTCTGAAAGAAAGGTAGACCTTGGTTCAAATATTGACTCTACAACTTATAAGTCTGCATGAACACTGGTGTATCAAGTTGTTTTGTCCATATCTGTCTTCCTATAACTATTTTATCAGTTATATTTGTCAAGTGTTGTGAAGGATCTAAGGTTTTTCCATTTGTAAACTGACAAGTAAATTGGTCACAGGTAGTTGTTGGTGGGAGATATGAGACTCCTTGGTCATAGGTAATGGACTTTATTGCTCATGGAATAGGAAGCAACATGAGCTTCATGTTCACATTGATTTTGTTTGTCCCCAGGTCCCATGTGGTGATGCAGAGGGCCAGGATGGATGCTATGTATTCAATGAGCCTGCAACACAGCTGAGGAACTCCAAACTTAGAAAATCCAATTCTTTTAAAAGGGATTGCTAACAAATGTACCCAACATTCACCCCAGAGGGAGAGATTGTCATTATCATCCTGGTCAGAAAACAAATCTTCCTTCTGCTCTGGAAGGAGACGTTATCTTCCAAGGATGTTTGTTGTACACCCACCCGTGAGAAGCTAATCTAGAACAATGGCTGACACAAGACATGAAGAAACATGAGATGTCGTGGAGAACTGTCTGTGAGCAGTATCATCAAATCATCACAGAAATTACGAGAAAATTGCCTGCATAGCATCTGCCATGGAGAAGAAAACTAATATGTGTTTCGCAAATGAATGAACGAATGAATGAATGAAAAATTGACTGATATTGGGATCCAAATGAATGAGGGTGGGAAACATAGTAAAATAGGAAAAAACATGCTCTTGAGAATCAAAAATATTTCAATTTCCTACTTGGTTCACTACTTTTTGTCTGTGGGATCTTGGATGGCTTACGTCACTTCTATGAATCTCATATTTCTCATCTGTAAAATGAAAATCATAACAAACACTTTGGAGTATGGTGATACTTACTTGAGACTGTGTGTTTGTGTACATACACACACTCATATATGCATATACATGCACACACATATATTCATGCGTATATTATATGTGTAAATATATAATATATATTCATATTACTTGTTGCATAGAAAGCAAACAATATTTTATTATGGACTCTTACTATAATGTAATAAAAATAAAATTGAGTAAACTTAAGCAGACAAAAATGAAGGAGACATATGGATATCTAATGGAACACAAGTGCAAAAATGTTTCTAGCTATCAGGAAAGATGAGGAAGGAACTAGAAAGATATGAGAATCCTTTCTGTATCTCGTTACTATTATTAGTTATTTGTTTTTTCAGTGTGTCTAATTTTTTTCTTTTCTCTATATTCTCTTTCTCTGTTCCTGGTACACAAGCCAGAAGTTGCAGCACCACACCAGAGATTTTATGTTTGGGCCCAGCCAAATGTAAAGACACTTTGGCTCTAATTCCAGTTTCTTGGTAAAGAGAGAGTTCTTGGTTCATTGGGTTAGATGTCCACCTTGGATCAATCTACTATGGCCCAGAGCGAGTGGAGGGCATCATACATAGGAAACGTAGCTCCAGGAGTCCACCACTATGGTAGAGAGATGGGTGGTAGGCAACTCCTTGAGAGGAGTAGGCAGTAACTTTGATATGACGCTATTACTTTTCTTATGCTTTGAGATGAATTTCTATGACTTATAAATCAAAGAGTCTCGGCCAATATACAGAATTGACAGGGTAAGAAGAGTTGATATGTGTGTAGCGGCTGAGGAGTCATGTTTAGGAAGAGAGAATGATCTGTGCAGTGGTATATCCAGGAGGCAGCAGGAATGAACACATCCTTCAAGAGTAGTTACTTTCCGTATGTTAAAACAAGTAAAGAAAGTAATCAAGGTAGGGACCCCTGGGTGGCTCAGTCATTTAGCGTCTGCCTTCGGCTCAGGGCCTGATCCCAGTGTTCTGGGATGGAGCCCCACATCAGGCTCCTCTGCTGGGAGCCTGCTTCTTCCTCTCCCACTCCCTCTGCTTGTGTTCCCTCTCTCACTGGCTGTCTCTCTGTCAAATAAATAAATAAAATCTTAAAAAAAAAAAGAAAGTAATCAAAGTAAAGTAAACGTGCATATTTTTATAGGTTCTGTCTCACTGATAGTAAAATCCTGTAATGCTTCTGGGTGTGCGTGAAGGGCAGACAGTAAGAGAGGAGGGTGTTGAGGGGAGGGAGCTAGAGAAACAAGCAGTGCCCAGATTACACACACAGTTTAGAACTCTCTATAAGCTGTTTCAACTTGATCTAAGAGCAGTTAGAAACCTCTGGATGGCCTTACTTAGGAGCACACATGATCATGTGCAAACTTCAGAAATAACACCCTGGCTACAGTGTAGAGAAGGGTTGAAAGGGAAAAAGAAGACGTGCATCGTAGGTGAGAGGTAACGCAACTGGGGGCAAGATGGGGGCTGCACATTTGAGAAGACGTGGGTGGAGCTAGAGAGTATCATGCTAAGCGAAATAAGTCAGTCAGAGAAAGACAAATACCATATGATCTCACTCGTATGTGGAATTCAAGAAACCAAACAAACGAGCAAAGGGAAAAGAAAGAGAGAGACAAACCAAGAAACAGACTCTTAACTATAGAGAACAAAATGATGGTTACCAGAGCGGAGGGGCTGGGGGGATGGGGAAAATGGGTGATGGGAAAAAATGGTGACAGCAACAAGGAGAGAAACGGGTGGACTTCAGACTTGGCTAGAGGTAGTTTCAATATGGCTTGGTAATTGGATGTGAGGGGAAGGGACAAAGAAGGAAGAAAGGACAACGTCTTGTTTCAGTCTTTAGTAATCAAAAAACGTGAAAAACATATCATCTGTGATGAGAAACCCAGAAGGAGGAGATTTGGTGTGGGGATTGATGGGTTTAGTTATGGGTGGGCAGACAGCAACATTCAAGTAGAGATGCCCAGTTGGCAAGATGTAATCTCAAAGATGCTTATTCACACCCAGAAAGTGAAGATCAGAACATATAAAGTATACAAAGTGTAAGAAAGAAGAGGATAATAAGCCACAAAGATACGATGGGGATCGGGACTTAATATGGAACTATGAACACAGAACCAAAATTTGAGTAACTGGGATAAACCTTATTTCTGTTTTCTTTTAACTGTAAGAACACCTCTGAAGTTTCAAACTTGAGGATAAATTTAAAGCATAAGTAAACAAATGATAAGCACTAACTCCAGGGGGTCCAGTTGGCTAGCCTTGGTTTTGCCTCTGGGGCCATTGATATCTGAGACCCAGATGAGAATGACAATAGGGCTCCAATCTGGCCACTTACTATTCCCAGTCTGCCAACAGGCTGTTTTCTGCTGCTTTATAGGATTCCTTATCTTTCATACCTTCAGGCGCTAGGACAGAACGTTCTGAGCCTTCCCGGTCCTGTCTTACTTATTTAGAGGATGCATCTACCTTTCTTGAGCTGATTTGGGTTTGCTATTGTGATAACAGAATGCAATGAATGCAGTGAGGCTCTACACTAAAGCCTTGCTCACAGATCACATGGTCTTTATTTTCTAGAACGCCTACTTACAATGGACAGCGTTGTGCACAATGCTGCAAGAGCATTGCTCGCAAAAGCACAATAGGAGTTTAGGGGGAGGGCAGGACGGGTGCAGTGGAGACAGCTACATTACTGGGTGTGACAGCAGCTGTGCCCACTGTCCCATAACCCAAAGGAGTGCTGCAGAGTTCAGGGCCTACTCAAAGCTTTGTAGAATATACCATTTCTGGGCAAATTCATACGAAGCTCCGTTAATCTCCAATAGTTTAAAAAATAAAATAACAGAGAACTTTCCTTGTGAGGCAGCAGGATTCTTATGAAAATACATTGGGGTGAAGAATGAAGCAGAGGCTACATGCCCAGCAAGGTCATGGAACAGCCTTGCCATTTTTATCTCTCTGGAATCCAGTGTTTACTCGTTTTTCAGAAAAACAGAACACAGTAGCTGGACTTCATAGATTTATGCAGGTAAAAGAGCAAAGCTTCGAAATATGATTGCTTTGCTATTTTCCAGTTTTAAGATCTTGGGCAGGTTATTCAAGGATTTTATTTTTCTTTACCTTTATAATCAAGATGTTAATACGTACCTTGAATTGATTCCTATTAACTGCACAGAGAAGTGTCAGGGGTATAATAGTAAGGGCTTGATAAATGTTAGCTATGAGTATTATCATCTTTCCATTATGAATGTGGAAATGGAAATTTAGAGCATTTAAGAAATGTTTTACAGTCTCCTAAGTAGTAACTGGAAATGTTAGGATTTAATCTCAGATCAATCAGAAGCCGTTCTCTCCAACACTAGGCAAACAGCCTTTTCCCAGAATTCAACCAGAGCAACAACAGCCTGCTTGTCACCAGCAGATCCCGGGTAGTTAGAGGTCTCCCACCGACACTCCCTGCCCATATTGGTCTCCTTGGGACTTTTATTTATCTTGTGCTCATCAAGTATAGAAAAATACATGATATTAATTAAAGCCATTATAAATGCAATCCAGAGGCATCAAGGTGGGAACAATGTATTTGTCAGCTAAAGGAAAAGCAGTTTGAACACTGGCACAGGCTTCCATGCATGGGTGATAGAATGGAAATTAATGATTACCTACCGCACAGTTCATTTACCCAAAAACCTCCAGGCAGTCATCTGGATCAAGTATATAGAAAATGTTAATCTGGCCTCTAATCTGATGGCAATGATTATTCATGAGGCACAAGAAAAGGGTAATTTTTGAAGTAAATTTCTATCTATCTGGGCAATGGGGAAAATGTCATCATACATTTGAGTGAGTTCAGAATTCAAGGGAGATTTTTTTATCATAGAAAGGGAACCAGAGTCTCTCCTTTAAGTTGGTTTAACCTCTACATGGACTCCCATTGCATGTCATCTAAGCGGGTGGTTTGGTAGAAAGCGTCAGGGTAGGAATGCAGACATCTAGATCTTAAACTTGGTTCTCTAAATTGTGTGACTTTGGACAAGTCATAGTTACTCTGTGTGTCTCAGTTTCATCTTGCGTCAAATGAAGTAGCTGGACTTGGCTGGAGGATTTTGAACTTTTCCCTCACAGACCGTGTGCCGTTTCAAGATTTTTGTTTATTAAGTAAACGACACTAACACATAATTAACTGATATGTTTTTATTAATAAGGCATAAATGAAACTGTCGATTTGGGCTTCTGGTCATAGTGAAATAACCCATATGATTGAATTGCTTTTTCCTTCTTCCTCCTTTTTTAAATCATTGTGGGCAAGTGCAAAGCAACTCCATGTTTAGATAGTCCAAGAATCCTTAGGGTATGTCAACAGAAGAATCCTTTTGCAGATTTACCACTTCTTCCTCCCAGCTTACAGAGCTCCGCAGGATATGACCTTGGAGTCCAAGTGCCTGACATTAGCTTTTTGATTGTCGTGTCAGTGCCTGACATTAAGCTTTTGATTGCCGAGGCATCCATTTCAAGACATCCATTCTGAATAAACATATTGCCAGAAATATGACACAGCCACTCACAAAACAACCAGATAAGAAACCAGGCAGCCCTCACCTTGAAAGTCCCCTTCTAGAAGGCCCTGTGTGGCCTAGATAACTGACTGCTTGAGCGACCCCATTTCTCCCTTGCCATACTCTAATCCCTGCTCTATGCTTTAAATTTGTCAATAAAAGTGAGCCCATAAAACCATAGACACCCCACCATCAGAATAAATAAAGGCAGGGTCTTAGGTATAAATTCTTTCTCTACCTGTGACCTTGCTACGTGCCCTCCGGGACCTGTGATTAGCAAGTCTTGTTTCTCAGGGTTCCCTGAGGGTCTTCGCTGAAGTCTGTTTTGCAGTCGTAATGAGAACCACGAGGGCTGGTCCCGTGACAGGTTTGGCCCTGCTGGGGAAATGTCTGCAGGGCCTGGCTGTGCAGAATACGGGCCCAGGTGAGGGCCTTAGGCATCCCAAGCCAGAGTATCACCCTCAATAGGCTGGGACAGACCCAAAGCTCTTTTTCTGTACCTCCCAGATTATCTGCTGCTACTCTCCCTCACTCAGGGCCCCATAATCCTAGTGGCTTCCTTTCAACTTTTTAGTCATTAAGTCCTTTCCGGTCCTAAGACTTCATTCACACTGTTTTCTGTGCTTAATATGCTCTTCCTCCAGCTTTGATTTAAATGCTACCTCCTCAATGTGGAGAAAAGGAAACTTGTGCGTTGTTGGTGGAACGCAAACTGGAGAAGCCACTGTGGAAAACAGTATGGAGGTTCCTCAAGAAATTAAAAATAGAACTATATGATTCAGCAATGCCATTACTGAGTATTTACCCAAAGAATATGAAAACAGTAATTCAAAAAGATATATGCACCCCTATGTTTATTGCAGCATTATTTACAAATTATGGAAGCAGTCCAAGTGTCTAGTGACAGATGAATGGACAAAGAAGATGTAGTATATATATATGTGCATATGTGTGTGTGTGTGTGTGTACACACAATGAAATATTACTCATTCATGAAAAGAATGAAATCTTATCATTTGCAATAATACGGATGGATCTAGAGAGTACGCTAAGTGAAATAAATCAGGCAGAGAAAGACAAATACCATATGATTTCACTCATATGTGGAATTTAAGAAACAAAACAAATGAACAAAGAAAAAAAGAAGATAGACAAACAAAAAAACAGACTCTAAAATACAGAGAACAAATTGGTGGTTGCCAGAGGGGAGGTGGTGGGGGGATAGGTGAAATAGATGATGGGGATTAAGGAGGGCACTTGTGATGAGCACTGAGAAATGCACAGAATTGTTGAATCATTATCTCTTACACCTGAAGCTAATATAGCATTATATGTTAGTTATACTTGAATTAGAAATAAATAAATTAAAAATTTAAAAGATTCCACCTCCTCAGAGAGGGCTCTATGATCATGTTCTCTAAGCTTATTTTCCCTTGATAATCTTTAATACTTAACCCAGCTTTTTCTCCTTTATTATCTTTCTAATAGTTTAAATTGATAGATTTATCCATTGATTTACTTATTTGTTGTCTGTGTTCCCCATTTGTATGAAAAATCTTGAAAGCTAGTACCAGGTTTCTTTGGGTAGTTTTGTGTGTTTGATTTTGAACCTATTTACCTACTGTGGTACCTGGTACGGAAATGGCAGTAATTATTTGTTGGATGGAGAAAGACTTAAACATGAAAGTCTTAGGGCACCAGGGTGGCTCAGTCAGTTAAGCATCAGACTCTCAGTTTTGGCTCAGGTCATGATCTCAGGGTCACGGGATTGAGCCCTGCATTGGGCTCCACGTTGCGTGTGGAGTCGGGTGTGGAGTTGGCTTAAGATTCTCTCTTTTCCTCCCCCCCCCACCCCCACCCCTACTTGTGCACGTGCTCTCTCTCTCTCTGTCTCTCAACTCAAAAATGAACAACAAAAAGCAAACAAACAAAAAAACGTGGAACTCTATAAAACATGAAAAGTAGTTGGGGCATCTCCTCTACGAACTTTGAAAATCTCCAAGAAGTTTTTGGTTTTGTTTTGAGGGTCAAACTTTAATATTTCAAGGACATCCCAAATGAGTTAGTGATGAGGTTACAGAACCTTCCATTTATGACACCCCAGCAAGAATAAAGAATTCTGAAAGTTAAAGCAATTACCTTTCTGGATACATAAAAACAATGTAATAAGCATATCATTAAGTGCAAAGAAAAGAGTAAACAAGCAACAGGCTGATTGTCTTAACAGGAGGACAGAGAAGCTCCCTCTGGAGTTCACAGTCCTAGAAAATAGAGCTGTCTCAGCCATGGGATTAGTTGGCCTTAAGGTCCGTTGAAACTCACTCTAAGACAGGGTTCTTGAACCTTCATATTATTGACCTTTTGGGCCGGATAATTCATTGTCATTGAGGCTGCTTTATGCATTGTAGGACACTTAGCAGCATCTCTGACTTCTCCTCACTAGATGACAATAGCAAACTTACTCAGATGGCCCCTGGAGGATGCAATGGCACCTGGTTGAGAATCACGGATCTAAGATGACAAATTGAACCAAGCGCATTATAATTACATTGACACTGAGACCATTTCTCTTTGCCTATTTTATGAATAGATTTCACTGACCACACTATTTATAATGATTGTTTTAGGAATGTCCCTTATCTTGCTGTGCAAGTGAGGGACTTTATCAGGAAAGAATTGTAATAACAATAACAGAAACATTTTTTGACTGATGTAGGAAGAAGGCTTTAAGAGGCTGTTAGAATATGACAAAATTGCCAGTTTTGGCTGCAGAACCAGGGGCAGAAGGTGGCCCAGAACAAGGAAGGCTAGGCCACCAGAACCCCAGCCAAATGCATGCTCACTGTGAGTTTGGCCTGCCTCTGCAGCCGTAGTCCACAAATGCTCCACATCCCTCTTTAGTCCCTCCTGTGGTCATCTTAGGTACTGCTATCCTCGCATACAGAAATTTCTACCACCACTGCCCCAGAATGCAATCGCTGAGGCTCCTGCTTCTTTGTATTCCTCTTTCCCAGCTCAGAATGAGTGTTGTATGCGTCTGATTATTTGAGACATGTGCCAAGTCCTAATATGCAAGAGAAGCTAGAAAAGTGTGATCTGGCCTTTTGGCTTCTAAGGTGGGAGGCAGGTTCTGCTTTTCACCAGGACCACATGGTGGGAAACTCACAAAGCATAGGAAAAGCGTTTAGATTCCAGAAAGCCCCAAAGCAAATCATATGCACTAATCAGGAGATAAAATACGGCAAGGATCAAAAACGTTCACAATGGAATGGAGCCAGTCGCAGATCTTTCTCCTGTGTTGAAGGACTGAACATTTGATGTGATGTGGTATTTACCCCTTTCCAAGAGGCACTTGGTAGTCTTTTCATCTGCAAATAGCATTCCACAAACTGAGCTTCACTGTCCTGACCTTTCCTTCTCTTGACTGCCTCTGGGCAGACATGGTGAAGGATGGGTACCGTGATTCTGCGAATACCCAGTAAGCCCTGGAGAGACACTGCAAGGCCCATTTCCTTGATGCTGTTCCCCAAGGGGAATTGAGACGGCTCCTGAGCTTGGAAAGGCACATGATGTTCCAGCTGCCGAAGTGCAGCAGTGTTTGCTGGGGTTCCAACTTGACCTCATTGCATTTCAATGCATAAACTCGCCCTCAGCGGGCCAGCCTGCATGACAAATAGGCAGCGCCTTCATGGATAATTCAAGCTCCAGTAGTTTCTCAGCTCAGATGGAACAGCACCAGCTTTGCTAGAGTGGAAAATAGATTATAAACTGCAAACTCATTTATTCTACAAATGTTTGCTGTACTTAGAGAAAGCAGTTTTCCATAATTTTCTTCATTTCCTTCTAGAGTCAAATTGGCTCTCTTTGAACAGTTCCTAGTAAAATAGCTCTAGTGAATGTTAGGGCTGGAGATGATGGCGGATCTGTGCTTTGTCTGTATGAGCAGAGTGGGCACCTAACTTTTTCATGCCTCGCTCTTCATTTGGAATATGCTAACCACAGCTTATTCAGAATTAGCTAGGTTATGTTGGGGTGACAATGAACCCCTGAATCTCAGTCACTTCACGCCACAAAAGGCTACTTCTCATTCACAGGGTATGTCCAGCATGTTTCGCCAAGGGATTTTGCTTTATACTATTCAAAGGCACAAATATCTATAGGGCACTAGATGGGCACAGAGGAGTGATGCCTAACTCACATTGAACAGAGGTACAGAGACTTTCTGGAGGTTGTGAGGCCTGACATAGGAGTGCAAGGATGAGGAGGGATTAGCTAGGGTTTGCTTAACTTTCCTTCAGTGAAGTACCAAAGCAGAAAAGAACAGGGTGTGTGCAAAGCAGCAATACTGCTAATCATGAAATTAGAGACACAGAGAGGAAGGAGTCAAATTTTGGAAAATCCAAGACATCTCACAGTGTTTTGATCGTACCTTGTGTACGATGGGGGGGTCTTTGAAGGAATTTAAATGGAAGTGTGAAATGGTCAGGTGGTTGCTGGTGAAAAAGTCAGTTCGGCAGCATTGTGGGGAGTGATTTAGCTGGCAAGGAGATTGATAGATTTTCATAATCCAGGGTGGAGAAATGAGTAAGAAAACTAGGAAGGATGGATAGGAGAGGAAGGATACAAGAAATATTTGGAAGTATAAGGTAGGACTTATTTAGTGGTTGATGGAAGAAAGAGTGATAAAGGGAAAGGGAGAAAGCTCCTTGGTTTTTAGTTTGATCACTGTATGGATAATGGCCCTGACATACAAGGTATCTTGAGGAATAATGAAATAGTTTAGGACCAGTCAAGTTTGAGATGCCAGGAGACATTTTGATGATGATATTGAGCAGGCAGTTTGGCCCCAGATTTTGTAACTCAAGGAAGAAGTCTAGGGTTACTATGTATTTTGGAAGGTATCAGCAGATGTGTGGCAGTAGAAATCTCCAAAGTGGATAAGTCTTCCTTTTAGAAATATGAATACTGAGGGGATCAGCAGCCCAAGGATAAAACTTCAGGAGCACCACCACTTGAGGGGTGCAAAGTGGAATATGAAAGAGACAATTAAGTAGACTGAAAGGGACCCATCACAGAAGTAAGAAAACCACCAAGAGTTTGATGGGTCAAGAACATTCAAGGGATTAGATTATCTAAAGAACATGTGTCATCCATTGGTATGAAATGCAGTAGAATAATCCATGAAAGTAAAGATAAGAATGTTTCCATTACATTTATTATTATTATTATTTTAGTTTCAGAGGTAAAGTTTAGTGATTCTTCAGTTGCATATAACACCCAGTGCTCATTACATCAAGTGCCCTTCTTAATGCCCATCATGCAGTTACCCCATTCCCCCATCTACCTCCCCTCCAGCAACCCTCAGTTTGTTTCCTATAATTAAGAGTCTCTTATGGTTTGTCTCCCTCTCTGATTTTGTCTTATTTTCTTTTTCCCTCCCTTATGATCCTCTTCTTGTTTCTTAAATTCCACATATGAGTGAAACCATATGATCATTGTCTTTCTCTGATTGACTTATTTTGCTTAGCATAATACCCTCTAGTTCTAGCCACATCGTTGCAACTAGTAAGATTTCATTGTGGTTTTTTTTTGATGGCTGAATAATATTCCATTGTATATGTATACCATGTCTTCTGGAAAGCAGTATGGAGGTTCCTCAAAAGTTAAAAACAGAGCTACCCTATGACCTAGCAATTTCACTACTAGGTATTTACCCAAAGGATACAAACAGTGATCTGAAGGGGGTACCTGAACCCCAATAGTTATAGCAGCAATGTCCACAATAGCCAAAATATGGGAAGAGCTCAGATGTCTGCTCATAGATGAATGGATAAAGATGTGGTATCCATTACACTTAATAATGATCATGTAATTGATCCTTTTAGTCTGCATCAATTACAGTGGATCACCAAATATTTATTTATTTGTTTTGAATCACCAAACATTTATGAAGCAAGTACCATGTAACAGTCTCGGGGCTTAGTACCAAGAATCAGGATGAATAAAAAATACATAATCAGGTCCTTGTAGAGCTTCAAATTGAATGTGGGATACAGATAATAAATGGTCCCACACAACAATATATCATTAAATATTGTTAAGCATTATGAAGACAAATATTTAGAAGTAAATTGGAAGTGAGTATGTATTATTCTTCCAAGACTGTAATGAAGAATAAATGTAAAGACTGAACTATACTTACAGATGGGGTGCAATCTGATTGTCAAGGAAGGGTTTTGGGATGAAGATCTCAATGAGTTTATAGACGAAAGGAACAAAAATACATGGGAGTAAAGACATAGGAAACAGAAGCAATAATTAACAGATCAAAGGCTGGAAGAAGCAAAGGAGCTCAGTGCTTCCTATAGAAGATTTGGCTTTATTTAAGAGGACAGCTGCCCCTCTGAAAGGAGAAAGACAAGCTGAAAAGGAGAATGCAAAATTTGTCTGAGGGGCTATATTCCCAATGAAGTAGGAATCAAGTCTATCTGATGAGGGTGGGACAGGTAGCATTTAAGTAGAAACGGAGGTTGAGAAAAAAGAAAAATGAGTAACTATTTAAAAACAAAAAGGCTTTTTTTTTTTTTTTAAAGCACATGGCTTGTTGATGCATGTAGGTTGAGCTTATTTAATGACCTCTGATTCAGAGACAAGGTCATGTGTTCCTCACGCTTGGGTTCCTAACAAGGCAACATATGCCAGTATCTTTTAGACTTGAGTTGTGGACCATGTGACTGAGTTCCAGGAAAGGGAAAGTGGACAGAAGTAATGTAAATTCCTTCTATGCTACCTGTATGCTACCTGACTCTCTAGCCCTTGGAGAACACAAGTTCCAGGTTGGGTCCCTGAATCACCATCAGGAAGGTAGCCTCCAAGAAGAGATACAGCTATTCAGTTCCATTATGATGTGAGTGAGAAACAACTTCTTTTTGGCTTAAATTACTGAGATTTATTGAGGTATTTGCTATTGCCACAGAATCTAGCTTGTCCTAATATAACCACTGGTAAGATGTTGTATTAATTTACTCATAATATATTCATCCAACAATTATTATTACTTTCAGTATGATTATTATTATTTGCTTTATAGTTGTTGATTCTGTTTCTTTTTCCAAAGATTTATTTATTTGAGAGAAGGAGTGTGAGCAGGAGGATGGGTAGAGGGAGGGAGAGAGGAGAAGCAGACTGCCTGCTTAGTACAGAGCCTGGTGCCGCGGGGTGGAGGGCTCCATCTCAAGACCCTGAGGTCATGACCTGAGCTGAAACCAAGAGTCAGATGTTTAACCAACTGAGATACTCACGTGTCCCATATTTTTGTTTTTTTAAATCAGGAAAGTATTTAACAAGACACTATTGCGCTTATTACTTACATGTCTTGATTATTTCTTTTAGAAAACAACGGATAAATGTCTGACACATAGGATTTGGGCAGACAGACAACACTTCTTAAAAGTACAATTTGTCCTATTGATAAGATCCTACCCTCCACTACTTGGACCTATTTCCCAACCTATTTTTTTATTTTCAAGAACAAATTGCTCCTCTCTACAAGTTCATCAGAACATAGGTCTCCTCAAAGAGGCAGGTATTGATTGGCAAAGACAACAGAAGAAAATAATTCTACTTCTTGCAATAAATAACTGTAATTCCTGATTGTCTCCAACAGAATAGAGCATGTAATATGAGGCATTTCAGAATCCAAGAGTCCAAAGTCGTAGAACTTAGAGGCTATCTACTTTAGCCCTTGTTTTCTTTACATGCAAGGGCTTTCCCTACCCTGGTCTTCTCTTTCCTGCATGAAATCCTCGAGATTGTCTATCGTCCCTTTCACTGCAGATGGGGCTTTCCACCGTTCTCAGTGCAGATAAAAGCACACTGCTAGGCATAGAACATGCAGGTTAGTGCTCAAGCAAATGAGTCCTTTACTGAAATTTTTCCTCTGTGATTTTGAAGACATTCTTTTTTTAAAAAATTTTTATTATGCTATGTTAGTCACCATACAATATATCATTTGTTTTTGATGTAGTGTTCCATGATTCATTATTTGCATATAACACCCAGTGCCCCATGCAATACCTTCCCTCCTTAATACCCATCACTGGGCTAACCCATACTCCCACTCCCTCCCCTCTGAAACCCTCAGTTTGTTTCCCATAGTCCATAATCTCTCATAGTTCGTCTTCTGCTCTGATTTTACCCCCTTCATTTTCCTTTCCTTCTCCTAATGTCCTCCATGCTATTCCTTATGTTCCACATATAAGTGAAACCGTATGATAATTGTCTTTCTCTGCTTGACTTATTTCACTTAGCATAATCTCCTCTAGTCCCGTCCATGTTGCTGCAAATGTTGGGTAATCATTATTTCTGACGGCTGAGTAATATTCCATTGCATATATGGGCCGTATCTTCTTTATCCATTCATCTGTTGAAGGGCATCTCAGCTCCTTCCACAGTTTGGCTATTGTGGATATTGCTCCTATGAATATTGGGGTGCATGTGGCCCTTCTTTTCACTACATCTGTATCTTTGGATTTTGTTTTGTTTTGTTTTAAAGATTTTTTGTTTATTTATTTGACAGAGAGAGACAGCGAAAGAGGGAATACAAGCAAGGGGAGTTTGAGAGGGAGAACCAGGCTTCCTACCAAGCAGGGAGCCTGATGCAGGGCTCGATCCCAGGACCCTGGGATCATGACCCGAGTCGAAGGCAGATACCTAATGGCTGAGCCACCCAGGCACCCCTACATCTGTATCTTTGGGATAAATACCCAGTAGTGTAATTGCTGGGTCATAGGGTAGCTCTATTTTTAACATTCCTAAACATACAAGCTTTATAATTTTTGCAACCTTGGGAAATGATTTGACCTTTTTAAGTCTCATTTCCTCATCTGTAAAATGAATATTGGCATTCCCAACCTCAATGGGAGTAAAAATTATGTCAAATAATATTTGTAACACACTTTGTATGGATTTTGACATATAGTCTTAAAGATTACTTATAATTACCTAAAGGTTAGTTATCATATATGAGTGCCTAAATAGAAAACGGTGTCAGAAATGTGAGGTAAGTAGTTTAGGGTTATTCAACTAGCAAATAAATGAGCTGGGATATGAGTCTATCCATTCCTTGTCCATGCTCTTGTCTCTCTTGCTCTTGTCCTCATCGCTTCTGAGAGTGTTAACATTCATGAATATCTCAGTCCCTCATGTGCATTTAGTTTGAGTAACTTCCCTCCCCCGAGACCATAACCATCGAATCTAGGAAAAGACTTGAGAAGTAGCTTATTTCAGTTCCTTTCTAACTCGGGAACGTTCTCTTTATTTTCCCACAGGTGATCTTCCAACCTCTTCCCAAATACCACCAGTGTCAGGTGACTTGTGACCTCATAGTGTCACCTATGGGGTTATTAAAGTGCTGCCTTATTGTGTATTAAACTGCAATCACTTCCATTGTCACAAGGTAAATGGCCAAGATCAGATGAAGCTACAAGACCATGCCTCCTCAGCTCATCAACATCACTATTCAGCAGCCAAAAGCATGTACGAGCCATCTTATGTTGTAGCTGCTGAGAAGGCTACAGTGGGGAAGAAGTGATGAGTGTGGCAAGGGTCAGATCCACGGGCAGCCAACCCAGGAAATTTATGATGATGGTGTGTGCTGATTTTAGGACATTTCGTTAGAGCAGAACTCACTCACTCCTATGACTGTGTTCCTGTTATGACTAACACACTTGGCAGAAAACAGAGTTACAGGTTAATTCAAATAAAAGGTAAGGGAGTGAGCAGAGAAAGAGAGTTAGCCTGGAAAAATAGTTGTGTAGTTGTTCAGTAAGAGAACCAGCACATTCTGCTTTACTGACAAACATACTATTCCCCCTTAATGTGGAAGGTGCGGTTTCCATCATGGCTCTGTAAGAGACCACTTGGAGAGACACAATGTTTCAGCAGAAAGAGTTCAACACCAGGGTCAGAAAATGCAGCTCTGCCCAACACTTCTAGATTCCCATGCTCAGTACTCTCTTCATAACAGCTGTTTCAAACCTTGCTGATTCTTCTCAAGTTTTGGAATTTTGTCATCTTACCCCATCACACTTAACAGATGTTATTTTCTCTACATCAAAGAGAGACTAGAACTCTTAAAGCTACTAGAAGTTCTTCTAGAATTTGTTACTGAACATACAAACCCATTCTCTGAGCCTTTCCATCTTGCTTCCTGTTAAAATGATGATGCTTACCTCTTTCTTCATAAGGGTAATCCCTTTTGTTTTCTCAGGGTCCTCACTGTGCTGATTTGACATCCTCTCCCTTGTTAGTTTCAATATTTCCCCCTTTGTGGACACATTCCACCAAACTTTGAACCTGCTCAAGTCTCTTTCATTTGAAACATCCTCCCACCCCACACCCACATACCCCCACATACGCACCTCAATACTTTCTCTCAACCACCCATCTCTCTCCAACTTATAAGTCTGCTGTTCCTCAGCATCCCATTAATCTTCTCAAAGGCATTGCCCAAACTGGCTTCCTCTATATCCTTATTTCACACTCCTTCTTCAACTCAATGCAACTGAGATTTAATAGCACCAGTATATTAGAATTACTCTCACCAATGACACCAAACACCAGTACATTCTTAATCAAAAGGGAACATTTGGTCCTTTTCTGAATGAACTCTTAGAGGAGTAGATGCCATTTTATGCCCTATTTACTACCTTTTCTTCTAGGAAATGTTCCCCTTTGTGAACTCACACACTCTACTTTGTTTTCCTGGCTGTTCTTCTCTGGTTTCCTATTATGTCCTACTTACCTCCCTACTTGTCTAAATAGATCTAATGTCAGGACAGAGAGAGTTCTTGGTTCAATTCGCCGTATAAGTGCAGTTGTTGCATGGGAAACTATCCCACATGCTTTTTTTTTTTTTTTTGTACTTTTTACCCTATATAAACTTCTTCTTCTTTTTTTTTTCTTTTTTAAAGTAGGTTCCATGCTCAGCATGCCCAGTGTGGGACTTGAACTCATGATCCTGAGATCAAGATCTGGGCTGAAACCAAGAGTCAGATGCTTAACTGACTGAGCCACCCAGGCACTCTTACACGTCCTATTCTTAAGGCTTCAATTTACTCTCCAAGCTTTCTTTGACCGCATCTTTTGCCTATCTAGATCCAATCCAATCCAACCCCTACTGAGTTCTATGTCCATAAATCAAAGTATTAGTAGACATCTCTTACTTCAAAAGTTTAAGTGTCTAAAAGTAAACTCATCATCTTTTGAGCCATCAGAAAACAATCTCACTTTCCATCCAGTTTCCCAAGCTTGAAATTTGGGAAAGATTTTGACCTTTATTTTCTTTCTTATATCTATATTCAATCAGTCACCAAATTTTCTTGATTCTACCTCTTAAATATTTCATAAATCTCCTCTCCATTTCCAGTTTCCACCTTAGTCTGGACTACTGTCATCATTCTTCATCTGAACTATTGAAACCATCTATCAACTTTTCTTTGTTTTCTTTATTTTCTCTTATTCTCTTCCAATCAGTCCTCCACATTGTTTTTAGAATGATTTTTTAAAGCAAAATTGAGCATGTCATTCTTTCCATAAAATACTTCAATAACTTCCTATTGCACTATTGTTGACCAGTCGTACCTGAAATCTGTCCTTTCTCTTTCAAGACGGCTTTGCTCTTTCCTCCTACATGTACTCTAACTTCTAGGCACCCAAATATCTTTAATTTTCTCTAATTTCCTAAGCTCCAGTCACTTCTAAGAGAAGACCACTCTTTTTTTTTTTTTAGCTCAGATTTATTTTATTTTTTTTTCAGAACTTACAAAATTTATTTATTTTTTAAAATATTTTTTATTATATTATATTAGTCACCATACAGTACATCCCTGGTTTTTGATGTAAAGTTTGATGATTCATTAGTTGCATATAACACCCAGTGCACCATGCAATACGTGCCTTCCTTACTACCCATCACCATCCTATCCCATTCCCCCACCCCTCTCCCCTCTGAAGCCCTCAGTTTGTTTCTCAGAGTCCATAGTCTCTCATGCTTCATTCCCCCTTCTGATTACCCCCCTTTCTTTATTCCTTTCTTCTCCTACCGATATTCCTAGTTCTTATGCTCCATAGATGAGAGAAACCATATGATATTTGTCTTTCTCTGCTTGACTTATTTCACTTAGCATTATCTCCTCCAGTGCCGTCCATGTTGCAACAAATGTTGAGAAATCGTTCTTTTTGATAGCTGAGTAATATTCCATTGTATATATGGACCACAACTTCTTAATCTAGTCATCTGTTGAAGGGAATCTTGGCTCCTTCCACAATTTAGCTATTGTGGACAATGCTGCTATGAACATGGGGTGCATATGGCCCTTCTAAGAGAAGACCACTCTTAACACTTGTTTCAGCAGGAATATCACAGAACTCAATAATGCTAGGCTTCTACCTGTGGAGGAAGCCTACTAATTTGTACCAGTTTGTACCATCCTCCTTTATGCCACTGATGCATAGTTGATGAGATCAAGTACTCCTTTTCTGCAATCAAAGACAAAAAGAACTCAGAGTCTGGTGCTCTGGCAGTGAAGTGACATAGAGATGTCCTTGACCCTGGCAGCGCTGTTTCTCAGAGGCAATTTCATAGCATTGGCAGAATAAGACCGTTATCACTCAAAATGGCACCTGGATTACTTACTCACTGGACAAATTAAACTAAACAAATGCTAGCTAGAAAAGAAAAACCAATGATGCTAGTTACTGGCTGGGTTTCAGGCAGAAGGTTAAATATCTGGCTTTGGCTACTGATATTGACTTTGGTAATATTGGTTGGCATAGAAGAGAGGAGCTATAGATAACTAAAGGAGAGAAGGGACTAGGTCACAAATGTCTTTGACTCTTATCTCCCAGTTGAACTATTGTCTCATCTTTTTAATCATTTCCATGATAATCAAGGCAGTGTGAATGTACAGCAGAATTAAAATTCTGTCACTACATCTTATGGTTCCTCATCAGGTAAGCATCTTAATGAGTTCTTTCTTTCCTTGGTAAGTATCTCCTATAATTGATATTGTCAGGAAAATGCCACCAAAAGAGCTCAAAAACCAGATTAGGTACAATAAATGTAAAGCCAGTCTAGATGGACAAGCATTATAAAAAACAAGGCTCTTTTATTCTGTAATCTGTGCCTCCTAGAAGTCTGCAACCACTTTAAACAGACCTAACTAACACACAGGATGTAGCTTAAGAATGATGTGCAGGAAAATCCTCTCTTGAGCCTAGATAACCTATGACTTAAGAATGTTTGGACATGTTATAGTAACAGGGGGATGGACTTGCAGGAACTATTTGTATTTGAAGGAAAGGACTTGAGCAGGCATCTGAAGACAGAGTGAGAATGACAAGCATGGTAGAAGTCTTTGCCTTACACCAATCCCAGGAACTCCTCCCTGAGACCTCTGGAAAGGCCGTATAGTACAGTGGTTATAAATGGGGGCTCTGCAGTCAGCCTGCCTGGGTACCAAATTGGGTCCCCAGTTATTGGCTGGTTGTGAGTTCTGGAAAAAATAGTTTCTACCTTCTGAGATTTATTCCTTGTCCATTAAACAGAGATAATATATCACAGGGGCATTTGAGGCCTAAACAAAATCTTCCATGTTTAGAATGTAGCATAGAGCTTACAACAGAGTATATACATAACGTACCTTAGCAATTAGCATTAGGGATTATGGAGAGAGAAGCTTTAAGCACAAACCAAAGAAGCGGTTCTTAAGAGAGTCTCTAAGAGGTAGAGGGATGGTGGTGACCACGTCAGTACTAAAGTTGACATTGCGAGGGAGGAGGATTTTCAACACCTGCCCTGGGAACATAGCTCAATTCTTCTATCGCAGAGGGAGACATCATCAGAAATACCAGGAGAAACCCCTCCGTGGGGGTAGGCTTTGGTGTTCTCTCAGAGAGCCCTGCCCACATTGGCAGGGATGAGCACTCTGAACTGTTTGTGGACAATAACACTAGTAAGGGGGGAGGGGAGAAGGATGCAGATCCATGTGGACATTCTCTCTTGATTCCCTGGTGGATTTGGGGGTCATTACCAATCCTAGGAAAGCCACTGTGGTGAGAATCAATGGAATTTGAGTTATGATTAAAGTGGCTCACTTATCCCCATAAGTGAGAGGTTTCAAAGACAAAACCAGAAAACAGGCGGTACGTGATTTCTCATGTTGCAATGCCCTCTCTACCAGATGCTCCAGTGTCTCCAGATGAGATTTCTGGATTAGATGTCTTATTCCCTTGCCTCAAAACCTCCATAATTTGACACAAATTCTTCTCAATCTAGCCCTAACCCTGCCTTCATAGCTTTATACTGTGACACTGCCCCCAAACAATGTATGAAGTAGTCGTATGTATCCACAATGAAATTCTGGGGAACTGTCCTACTCTTGGGCATCTCTCGAAGGTCTTTGCATATGCTATGCTCTCTTTTAGGAGTACTTAGTCTCTTTCCACGCTTTGGGTTTCAATGCAGGAGAGACTCAACACAGAAACGAATTCTTTCTGCCAACTCCCTTGACCTTCACTCCAAAGCAACTGGATCAGGAGCTGTCTCCCTTGTCCTCATCCATTACATGTACAAACTACGTAACTACTTAGAAGTTATCTCCTTGTGAACAAGTCATTTGCATGTTTATGAGCTCTGTCTCGGGAACGTTGCATTTGCTATTTCTTCTACTAAAACGGTGTTACTCCAGATGCTCCGTATGGTTGCCTCCTTCTCAGCATGCAGGTATCAGGTCAATTTTCAACTTTTATAGAGAGATTTTTTACAATTTAAAATAAAGTAGACCTGCCCCACCCCCAGTCACTCCCAGGCACTCTCTACCGCTCTCTCTTACACTACCTTATTTTACCTGTACCTGATTTCATCTCATTTATTTGGTTACCAATTCACTTTCTTTCTGCCGCCAGAAAGCGTCTTGAGGGTAGCGATCATCAGGTATATCTATTGCCGCACCTCCAGCACCTTGACCAATGCCTAATGCACAGTAACTGCTCAATAAACACTTGTTGACTGTCATCCCCACTAGACAGCGATTCTTTTTTTTATTATTATTATATTGCGTTAGTCACCATACACTACATCCCTAGTTTTTGATGTAAAGTTCCATGATTCATTAGTTGCGTAGAACACCCAGTGCACCATGCAATACGTGCCCTCCTTACTACCCATCACCAGCCTATCCCATTCCTCCCCCTCCCCTCTGAAGCCCGCAGTTTGTCTCCCAGAGTCCATAGTCTCTCATGGTTCATTCCCCCTTCTGTTTACCCCCCCTTTCTTCTTCCCTTTCTTTCACTCATGTATGGAACATAAGAAGTAGGAAGATCGGTAGGAGTAGACAGCGATTCTTTAGGACAGAAGCTGTGCCCTTGCATACTGAGCACCTAATACAAGGTTTGTCTCATGTTATGTGCTAAAATATATACCAATCAAATGCATGACATTTTTAATTAGCCAATCAGGAACTGGTTATGCACTGGGAGGTCAACAAGGCAAGCAATTCTGTGGAGTGTAATTACTGGGGAGGGTGTCCAGTAGAGACTGGCCATAAGAAAGCAAGGGATTGATTAAGATACCAAAGAAAGGAAACCTGGTGCCTTGCACAAAGTACAAGCTCAACATATGTTCATAACATTGACTTAACAAAATGGGTTTTATACTTCAACACTAATTCACTTTTTAAAAAATACCATTTGAAACCTGTCATAGAATCACCTGCTGCTTCATTCAAGTGGGGGGTGAGTTGCTCTGTGACAGGTGTCCGACAACATGTTAATAGCCAAATCTATTCAATGCACAATGTTGACTTTCAGGAATGCTTTCTTTTTCTTCCTCACCCCACCCCCACTTCATAAAAAGAATGCCACTCTCCTGAGAGCGTCACAATGGCAGTCCACAAATGAACCCTCTTCCTTTGATAGAGACTAACTGTAGGGGAAAAGATAATTACTTAGTTCCTTTATCTCCAAATTATTTGTAATAAAATCTGAAATCACACCACAAGGTCTTTCATGAGGATGTCATAAATTAAGATGCATCAGCGTATCTGGTGCATCTGTTCCAATCTCTGGCCCTTTGTCTTCTGCAAAGAGCACACCAACCTCAATACCCAGCAGACAGCATTTACGCAAATGATGTCGTGGTCTATAGCATTAATATTCAGTGATTGTCTGTCATAGACACCTTACTGTACATCTGTTATGCAAATGTATGTTAATTCCGACTCCCTGACAGCTGCCTAGCTTCCCTCCCTAAAATGATCTTTTCCATTTTGAAGTTTGCAATCTGTTCCCAAAAATGTTAATCCAACAATTAGCTGAAATTGCTAAACAGAAATTGTACATGTTCAGTCTAAAATAGAAGGTAGCATTTTAAAATAGATGGTGAACCTTCTTCCCACGTCGTTATTCTGTGTGTGCTTCCGCGCGGTGTAAACATTGATCTCTACACAGCTTGGCTCGGGGCAAGTGGCGGGTTTACCTACCCCGATCCTAGGAGTTTGACAAGAAAGAATGGTATCATCATTCCTGTCATTCAAAGCATTTTGTCCTAAAAGATGCTTTCAGTGATGCACTGCATTTTTCTCTCTCTCTGAAACTTCTGTTTTCCCCACCAAAATGATAAGTATCAAGTACTTAGATATTTTTTTAAAGATTTTATTTATTTATCTGACAGAGAGAGAGAGACAGACAGCGAGAGAGGGAACAAAGGCAGGGGGAGTGGGAGAGGAAGAAGCAGGCTCCCAGTGGAGGAGCCTGATGTGGGGCTCGATCCCAGGACTCTGGGATCATGCCCTGAGCCAAAGGCAGATACCTAACGACTGAGCCACCCAGGCGCCCCATAAGCACTTGGATATTAATAAGTGACAACACAAAAACATAAAGTGACAAATAATTGAGGAAAGAGATCTAAGAGAACATCCCACGAGGCACAAAACATAGTAGACAGTCTCTCTGTACAGGTTGGATGGTTGTTAAATAGAAGATATTTCCCTATTTACTATCTTTATTCATTCTGAGAAATAGGCGAAGGGCTTTGGAACACTAATAGAAATATCCATTAAGACCTCAAAAGGGATTATGGTGCTTAAGAGGATGAAACAAGAGAAGTTACATTAAACATTAAGTGAAAATCAAGATCAAATAAGAACTTATATGCACTAGTCACCATGCTGGACAGGTGCCTTGACACTCAACAACATTCTTGGGAGGTGGGTATTGTTGTACTGCCCATTTTCATAATGAGGATCAGAGCAAGGAGTGACTTCTGCAGGCCCATGAAGTTTCCATAAGCTTCATGCAATATTCTTTTCCAGGTCTCTATCATGAGGAAGATCACAGGCGAAATGGGGAACTACAGAATGTGTGCAGTGAAGTAGAAGTCACAGGCTTCTGCTTTAATGGGGCCATTTCTGACTCTGTTCCAAATGGATATCTGATGCTTGGCCTTCTGGAAAACCCAAAGCCTGACTAAGGAAAATGAACTTGAGTTGGCTCTGCTCCAGCAATCTTGAGGACAAGTTTCTTCAAGGATATTAAATGGGGCTCCTCTCTCACCACAGAAGTCCATTTCTAAAATGGTGGTACTGGACCAGATGAGTTCCAGGGTTCTATTCTAGTCTAACACTTTTCATTTGCATTTATTTCTGCATTAGTAATGAGACAATGAGTGAATTAAATACATTAAAGCTATCTTGGCTCTATGATACACCTGCACTGATTTTCAGTGACTTTATCTTTAAGATGGATATGGTAAGACACTTGTTGGTTCCAACAGGAATCTTTTATTGTTATTATTATTTAAAGAGATTCCAAGATTTTTAAATGTTATAACTCCATTTTATTTCTACATCATTCTAATAAACTTGATCTTAGATTCTATAATCAACAGCTATAATTTCTCATTTAAATGCTATCAGTTGGGTAGGATAGGGTGGCAAGATCTCACAAATTATTCTGAAGGACCAAATGCTGCTTTATGCAGCTTTATCTAGCTGAATTTTTTTAAACTAATGTATATTGAGAACTCACTATAGGGCACATCCAATGAAGTTCTAGGATTATATAAACGGAAACAGACACATAAGGAGGTTAAATATGTTGTCCAAGTTTATTTGGCTGGTAAGCAGGACAGCTGAGATTTGACCCTAGACCAAATCACTTACTTCTTTTTTTATGTTGCCACCCTATATGCTATCTTCTCAATTTTCTTTCAAAGAAGAAAAGCTTGTAATAAATTGTCAAGGGTATCTTCCAAATATGAGGGGGTGTGATATAGTTTGTGTGTGTGTGTGATCTTGACCCGGTTTGGAGGTCCTGGCTGGAAGCTAATCAGTTGTTCCTGTTGAGTGTCCATTTCAAAACCCTAACCTCTTCCTTTATCAGGATCTCATACTTCAGGCCTGCCTTAATTGCCCCGAAGTCATATACCAGACAACCAAGGGCAGCCCTTAGGCCCCAGAGTCTGCTGAAATTATTTACACTATGTATGTTAGCCAAGCAGAAGCCTGCTTGCCTTGCCTTGCCCAGTCCTTCCTGTAGAAGCCACAATAGAAGTACTTTCTCACCATTCCCCTGTCTCGTGGCTAACCCTGGTCCTTCCCCATGTGGCCCTTCACACTGTGCTGTGCTCTCGCCAAGGCATGATGAGTGTAATAAAACTGTAAACGTCTTTTTGATTTCTCTCTTCATCTACATCTAACTTCATCATACGTCACTCAAGGTGATATGGTTAAAACAGGTGGTAGGAGGTTTAGGGATAACTCCCCCCAACTTTACTCACTGCAACTCGGTCAGAATCTCTGAGAAATGGCCACATCTGGCTTCATGCCCAGTGAAGAACATCCCCCACCCTGCCTTATTTTGCTTGTCTGTAAAGTGATGGCAATAATTTCTATCTCAAAAGAGTTGGTGTGAGATTTCAGCGAAAGAACACATGCTACAAAAGCTTACAGTATGCTTGCTGAAAACGCATGCCTAAAGAAAGGAAGAGGGGCACATATCCTGTCTCAAAAATTATAATCCTGTCTCAGAAATTACATTTTTGCTTTGTACTTTACAAAGAACTTTCCTAGCTAATATCTCATTTGTTCCACCAAACTCCTTGCTGAAGCAAGAACTGCTTCAATGAAGTCCATTTTTACAGATAAGGAAACTGAGGCATAAGATAATTAGTTGTATTGTCTGAGATCTCTTGATGGAACAACAACAACAAAACACCTCATATTTGCTCACTAAAAAACATAGTGGTCATCTAAGCCATGCTGCCTCCTTGACAAAACTCGGAGGCAGTGGTTGGTAGATACAACTCTACAGGGGTCAAGCCAACAGGGTCAAGATCACATTCCATATTTCTATTGGAAATTGATGTCTCCTCCTATCCCTTTTGCGACAATTCATGACACTGAAATAATTATACTTATCCTTTGTATCTTGTTATTCTGTTTTGACCTGAATAAGTTATTTCTTAAGACATATATTCTCTGATCTTCCCTTTATCAAGTGATATGTAAAATGCATAGCATTGATAGTTGGACTTTTATCTCACGATTCAAGGCTCCATATATATAGTGAAATGTGGAATGTGGGTTGGGGCTGGAATCTATTCCCTTATACTTAATCCTTAGTAGATAGAAATGTCAGGGCCCCAAATGAGGCCACAGAGATCTGCCTTTACGAAGAGAAAAACTGTAAGTCAATTTACTACCAGCAAGGATGAAGACCACATGCAGATATTGATATTTAAGTCCCACTAGTAAAACATGACTCAGTAAATGCCCCACATTGGCAAATTATCACCTTCACATCACTTTGAAGAAGCTTTTAATGGAAGAGTGTAGAGAGAAAAAAGCATGGGGAGAAGGGCAGAACTTCCCTCTGGAGGAGATGCAGGGAAGGTCTCTGTTTCCTATATTTACAAAGAACTTCTGAGGCAGACAGAGTGGAATTGTTATGTTAACCCCATTTTAATTTATAGGTGAAGGAAATTTAGACTCAGAGCAATTTCGTGACTTGCCTAGAAAATTCCTGTTGGAAAGAGTCACAGCCAAGCCTCAAAGCCAATTTTTCTAACTCTTGCTTCCCAGATGCTTTCCACTTCCCCAGATGGTGTCTGTGGGTTGGACTCTCACTTTCAAGCTTCACTGGCCCTGGATGATGGACGAGGATTTGCTCTGGGCATCTGGGCCCAGGCTGAGTCGTGGGTGCCAAACACACTGTGGGTCTTCTAGCCACTCTTGCTGCAGTTCAATGGACTCTCCAATGCAGTACCTGCAATGGAATTATGATTTATCGCAGAAGCAAGGAAAAAGTATATGCTCTCTGTAATGGAGCTCTCAGAGGGCAAGAGCACTCCGCACCCAGCTGATCTGAATGGCATTTTGGAGTCCTTGAAGTGCGAGAGCACCTTGGAAGGGAAGAGCAAATGGAAGGACGCAGTGAGTGCAGCCACAATCCAAACCTCACCATGTATCTGTCCTTATCTTGGATTTGACCTCACCTCCCTTTCCTTTAGCACCAATTTTGGAAATTTTTTCCTTCCTTCCTTCCTTCCTTCCTTCCTTCCTTCCTTCCTTCCTTCCTTCCTTCCTTTTCTTTTTCTTTTTTTACATTGTGGTAGATATCCTTTTATTTGAGAACAGTCCACTGACTGACTAATCAGAAAGGTTAATTAAATGAAAGAATCATAATAAATTATATATGGTTACCTTGAATATTTCATTTAAACTTAGAATAATGTGCACCCATTCAGCAATGTTTTGGTGTAAGGGCAAGAACTTTTACTTAAATATGAGTCTTTTGATTGGATTTCCACATTGGATTTCCTATGTAAAGTTCATTCCTGATAAATTCTTTAGGATTTCCCATTCCATTTTCCTTAAAGTGGACTAAGATTTAAAGACATTTGTGTGGTAATCTGAATTCAGACTCTCTTGGATTAATACTATTTGTTTTCCACTCTTTTATGGTAACCTTGCCAAAATTTAATCTGATATGTTTTTAGTGACTTTCCATTAATCATTCTGCGCAAAGCATTAAAATAACTTGGTTTTAATAGAAACAACAGAAGTAGGTGGAACAAACTTGTTCTCATGAGAGGAATGTGGGTGAAAGCATTGGCTTCACTATTGTCCCAGGAGAGCATGCTTCAGCAAGGTGACAATGACAATGAGGAGCTACTGCCTGGCGGAACGATTATATAGCTTCAATGAGTTGATGACAGTGAAAGAATATGGATGGTTGAAGGCAAAAAATTATAATAAATGTGGGAGAGAAGGGGGACAAGGCAGGAAGCTGTCACTGGGCCCTAAGATGGTGGTCCCTCTCTGCAGATTTCTCTCTTACACTAGTTAGGAGGCCAGAGCTACAGACATGGAGTCCAGCAGCTAGCCATGTCACTGGCACGTGCCGAGTACCAATGATTGCTGCAGAGGTTTAGTGGCTGAGATTACAATAAGATCAAATCTTGGGCCACTGGACAGAGTGGGGTCAGTGTGCTCTGTCAGGAGCCCATTCCTTACTTTAGGTTATACCATGAAGGGGAAGCAGTATCATAGACTGAATAAATCTGCAGAGGCTTCCTGAAAGAGAGGATTCATGACTGTGGCCATGAAGCATGGGTAGATATGACTGACATGAGGGAATTGGTGGATGGTACTTCAGATAATTATAAGGAAACCAAACAAGGACGCTGTACCACACATCTCATGGAGAAACACTAAACCCAACTATGGTGGTGCTCCTGGAAATCCCCCCCCCCACCAATCCTTTCTGCACAAACTCAGCCTTTGATTTACTCTATTTATCCCCCAGCTCTCCATGGGGTATAAACAAACATGAATCTGACTCACACAACTGGTTGTTTTTCTAATGCAAGAGATCGCTGTGGAGAATAAAATGAATGCTTACAGAACTGGAACGTGTCGTTGGCATTTCATGCAAATTGACAAGGGCCTAATTCATCCCGTGTTGCTATTCTCCAAAGCATACTTTGGTATCGAAAAGGCAAATACATGTGCCTGAGAAAAACCAGCATCCTCATTTGTTGTCTAGCAGAGGGATATGGAAAGAAAAGAAGGAAATATCATCAGATCCCCTGCCAACACTGTGTCTCACTCTTTTGACCCAGGAAGTGAGGGTTCTTGATAAGTAAGCTCATTACTGTTCCAAGAAACTGAGAAATTTCTTCAGAGATTGTTCCTGGAGGTCGCAGTTCTGAGGAGTTGAGTCATTGGTCTGTTCCAAAATGATCAATAATGAGGCACTTGGGTAGCTTAGTTTCAGTTCAGGTCATGATCTCAGGGTTGTGAGATCAAGCCCCCAGTGGGCTCCCCACTCAGTGTGGAGTCTGCCTGAGTTTCTCTCTCCCTCTGCCCCTTGCCCCAGCTCTCTCTTTCTCTAAAATCAATCAATCAATCAATCAGTCAATCAATCAGTAAATAAATAAATATTAAAAAAACCCAACAAAAACTAAAATGATTGATAGTTGGTTTTTTTTTTAAAGATTATATTTATTTATTTGAGACAGAGACAGAGCATGGGAGCAAGCACAAGCTGAGGGGCAGGGGCACAGAGGGACAAGCAGACTCTCTGCTGAGCAGGGAACCTGATACAGGGCTTGACCTCAGGACCCCGGGATCATGACCTGAGCCAAAGTCAGATACTCAACCAACCGAGCCACCCAGGTGCCCCCAAGTCACTGATTCTTAAATGTTTGTGTTTTTTTTAAAGATTTTATTTATTTATTTGTCAGAGACAGAGAGCGAGAGAGCACAAGCAGAGGTAGCAGCAGGAGGAGGGGGAAGCAGGCAGAGAGAGAAGCAGGCTCCTCGTGGATCAAGGAGCCCAATGTGGGACTACATCCCAGGACCCTGGGATCATGACCTGAGCTGGAAGCAGACACTTAACTGACTGAGCTACCCAGGCATCCCAAGTGATTGATAGTTTTAAGCAAGCTATAGCAGAAACCCTTGAGCCTACAGAAAATTGGGAAATTGAAAGAACACATTTTTGGAAGATTCAGCTTCCATGTCTCATGCTTCCTACTACTCTCATGCCACCGTCTAGGCACTGGGGCACCATTTTCAGCTCCTTTCCTCCTACAAAACTGATTTCTCAGGAAAAAAGGTAAATCAGCAAGGTTGCTGATTTTTTTCTTCTCTTAAAGACATTTTTATTTGACTTTGATACCTACAAACAACTGGGAAAGATATTTTGTCAGGGAACACAAGTGATCCCAGATCTTTTGATATTGTAGTGTTTAGCCCATTAGCTCTTCTTGGAAGAATGTTTGATGTGTGCTTTTGCCCAAAGTATATATTTTAAATTATGCAATTGAGGGCAATATACCTATTGCTCAAAGTTTATTAACCAGGGAGTTGAGAAGAAGAGATACCATACCAATAATCACAATAATAGCTACCAGGACTAAATACCTTCTCTGTGCCAGATGAACTTTATACATCATTTCTGCCAAAGCTTTCCCAAAATGTGCCCTGAGGACTATCATTAGATATTAGTAAATATTACTAGGCAGTCTTTACCCTTGGAGAATGGGTCTTTGTTATGGAAAATAATACCATGTGTATTTCGTAATGATTACTCTCCCCTCCTTCTGACAAAGCCACACGGGAATCTTTCTCAGATTGTTAGAATGTGTTGGGATTCTTGGAGGGAGAACTCAGGAAATTGTGGTTTTCCCTCTAACTCTGGGGTCCTCAAGAGTTTCTTTCTCATATTAATCCATACTTAGCTCTAACAATTAGTCAAAATCATTATTTAAGTTTCTTTACCAGTTTATAGCTCCAGTTTATAGTGGCTTCTGCTCCGGACAAGGAGGTCTCAGCTGTGAATTCTAAATTTGTCTGTCTCTCCGAATTTTGGGGTAGTAGTATGACCTCTGTTCAATGATGAATTCAGAAAAAGTCATTGATACTCATTTTGTTCAGGTTTTTCTTCTAAGGATGGAAGTGGCAATTTCCAAAGTTCTTTACATGTATGTATAAATTTCGATTCTTAACACATCATTGACCTTTTTGGGTATGACCTTACAACCTGATTCTAAAAGTACTTCAGGTAACATTATATATGCTTTTTTTCTAAGAGATATTCTCCAGTGTTGAGCCATCGTTGTCTGTCTAAAACCAAGTTCTGAGTCTACAAGTTTATGTCCTTATTCAGGAGATTAACCTGCACCAGTCTCCAAAGTCCCAGAATAATCTTACCTCCAAGTTTGTAGAGGTTTGGTAAACTCCTTTTAGAACATTTTTTAAAAAAGATTTTATTTATTTATTTGACAGAGAGAGACAGCCAGCGAGAGAGGGAACACAAGCAGGGGAAGTGGGAGAGGAAGAAGCAGGCTCCCAGAGGAGGAGCCTGATGTGGGGCTAGATCCCAGGACCCTGGGCTCACGCCCTGAGCCTAAGGCAGACTCTTAATGACTGTGCCACCCAGGGACCCCACTTTTCATAACATTTTAAGCTAAAAGTTAACAGGGAAAGTTTTAGACTTTTCCCTGAGAAATTTTGTTGAGAAATTGGGTAAATGATGTCATCATATGAGATTTGTGGAGGATCAGGTTTGGGAAGGGAGAACTCAAAGATTGTGCTTTGGTCATATGTCTGAGAAGAGTACTTAACATCTAAGGAGAGATTTCAAGTATACAGTTAGAGATATCCGGTGATGAGTGGAAACAAAAACTTTTGGTTCAAAAGAGCTAATGTCACAATGGTGTCTTGAAAATTGGCCATGCATTGGGTACATTTGCACCAGTCATTTAAGACTACAAATCAGTCTTCTTCTTCTTCTTCTTTTTTTTTAATCTAGAGAGAAGTTAGGAATACTAGGTTCAGAGAGTTTCAATGAAGTACAGAAGTCAGACCAAAGATTGACTTAATCTCTTTATAGGTGGAATTTAAATTAGATGAGGTTACCATGGGAACAAACTAGACAGAAAAAAGATCCTCTGAGTCCCTCCAGCATTCAGATGTTGGAAAATTGAGAACATGCTATGTTGAAAGTGGAAAGAGTATTGTTGGACCAACAACTGTGTCTAATCCTGGTGAGAAGTTGCATAAAATAGTGGTTGAACATCAACTGTCTTTTTGGCAATGTGGAGTCTTTGGTGACATTGATTACAATTGTCACATTGGTGGGATAGATTGGAGGCCTCACTGGAATATGTTTAGAAGATAATAATGGTTTTCTCCTCCCTCAATTCACTTTACTCTTCCAATTTTTCTGTAAACCATGGGCTTTGCTAGGCTCTCTAATTAATTAGTTAATTATCCATTCATTTTCTTACTTTATTCATTGGCTTTTGCACTTTGTTTAAAATATTTCACTTCATAATGTGAGGAAGATATTAGTAAAGCATGACCCATTTAGCGACATGAGCCCTTGATGTGGTCCCATGAGAAGAATAGCTGAGATAAAGCTTCAGCAGACTCTGTTTCCTCTAGCCTAGACTTGAAAACAACATAAATGTGTGTGTGTGCATGACAGATTTGTTAGAGTGGGTTTTCAATTTGGATGGTGAGTTTTTTGATAAAAGATTTTTGCCAATTGTTACAGCAAATATTGGATAGTGAAAGCTCGGATAGTGAGGGAGACACATAAAGTGAATGGAAACAACAATAATGTTTCACGTTTGAAAATATTTTTAAATGGAAACAAGGCAAGGACATGTAATGGCAATGTAGTCTTTGCAGTTTAAAAATCTGACTTTGAAGCTCGGTTCTGCTACTAGATGCTTGAGACTACCTGTGTGATCTCAGCTAGAAGCTTAGCCTCCCTCTGTAAGTCTTAATCTTCTTCATTGTCAAATGGAGGTATAATATTAACATCTTTGGATCATCATATGGATTAAATAGGGTGATATGCAGACAGGGGCTAGTGTAATGTGTAGGCAACTAGTAAGTGTCCCATAAATGATAGCAAAAATAAAAAGGAAAACAGCATTGTGAGAGATGGTTTTTTCCACATACTAGTGACCTGATCAGAACATGTTTGTGTTAAGTCCGAAAAGCTGTTGGTTGGTGAAAAGAGATCACATTGAAAATACAATAGTCCCTATTACTGCCCATGTTTAGATCCATCCTGAGAAATGTTGGAATCCCTAGCTCTGTTTCTTTCTTTTATTTTCTGTTCTCTCACTCTGTAGGCACTGGTATGGTCAAGATTGGCTGGCTTAGAAAGAAGAAAGAACAGAGAAAAAGTGCCCTAAATATTTAGGCCAAGCACTTTTGGTCAGGACAGTGTTTATTTAATATCTGAATAAGATCATAAGCTAACCAAAACCAAAAATCTTTCCAACATCAGGGTATCCAATCTCATTTATCTTGGGCTCATCAGTCACGTGGCTCATTTAAAATGTACTAAGGTTATCTAGTTCAATTCCTTTATTCTACAATTGAGGCCTCTGAAACCCAAAGGGAAAAGGACTTAGCTAAACTCCTAAGCCAGCTTGCTGCTGAGAGTATAAACCAGATAATCTATGTGACCTGCTTTGTGCAGTTCAATATAAAGAATGGAATCACTTGAATGTCTCACTCTTAAGGACCTTTATTTCTTTCAATATATGGAATCATCATATGCGAAGCCCGAAGGCATTATAGAGATTATCTAGATCCAAGACCTTATTTTTCAGAGGAAGAAATGAATGCATGCAGAGAAGAAATGGATTGCCCCAAGGTCAGCTAATGATACTGCTGAGATTGGAATGTGTGCCTCCCTAACTTTCAAACCACTTCTCTGTCCACTAAAATAGAATAGTTGGAGGATGCTCAGACTCCAAAGGACATATAATTGGATTCTGAGATGCTGTCAAATATTAAGAATGAGTAGTTGCACGTTCTTCATTGAACAATGGCAAAGACACTCATCTTGCTTTTCCTCTGAGAAATATCAGAATACAGACTGGTTTTGCAAGTTTTGCTTCTAAGATACAAATTCCCTGGACATGTCATCTTTTCTTTTTTTCTGTGAGCTGGTCTAAAGCCTAGAGCTTCCATTAAGTTTCCAGCCACACTTCTCTGTTAATTTGATAAAGAATAGTATCTATTTTATTCCGAAATGTTTTTGTCTCCTAGGAGATTTTGCTCACACTTACCAATGCCGAAAAATGCATTTGGTCATGTGGGTGGGATTCACTGAGACTTGGGTTATTAAATGTTTATTTCCTGGGGTCAGAAAAGATTTTTCTCTCCCTTCAATGAGTGTGGTTGTCATTATCTAAGTAGTTTTGGAAGTTAAGCTTGCTGATGTATCTGAGAGAAGCCAACAATCATCTGTGTGTTTTCAATCCTCAGTTCTTTGGCTCATAGCCCATTCTGTGTGTTTTTCCCAGATTTTGGTCTGCCTTGGGTAAAATATACTGTAAGATTTTGGAGTCGTGATAAATTTGTCCTGTTTTAAATGTGATTTGTGATGTTACCTTTTCTCTTAAAAGAGTAATGAATTTTACCACTTCATTGGTTTTTAGATGGATATGTTGTTTTGTGAATGGGTTACACATTCACATAGTGTATCTATATCTATAAAAGCATACAGTGGCGTTTTCTTCCTATACTCCACATTCCATCCACTCAGTTGCTATTCTCTCATACCTCAATAAATGTTCAACATTATTAGTCTCTTATGTATCTCCAGCTATTTGTTATAAGATTAAGTACAAATATGTATTTCCTAGAATTCCCATTTTTTACTAACACTGACATCCTTACACTTCAATCTGCACATTGATCTTTTCACTTGGCAATATATCTTGGCTATCCTTCCATGTCATTTGGCAAAAAACAAAAACAAAAACCCTCCATAAGTATTTGAATTAGCTTAATATTTCATTTTAGATTATAATCCTATTGATGGACATTTGGATTCATTCTAACCTTCTGCTATTAGCTATGATGTTGTAACAAATATTGTAATATTTTATTTTACTGGTATAAGTTCCTAGAAATATAATTTATGAATCAAAGAAAAAAACATTTCTAATATTGACAGCTACAGAAAAATTATCCTTCATGCACCTTATACCAGCAACATATTAACATATCTTTCTTCACAGCTTTGCAAATGTAACAAATTATGGAAAATTTGTATTTTCTTTTTTTAAAGATTTTATTTATTTATTTGAGAGAGAGAGAGGCAGGAACAGGTGGGAGGGGGAGAGAGGGAGGGAGAAGCAGACTTCTCACTGAGCAGAGAGCCTGACATGGGGCTGGATCCCAGACCCTGGAATTGCCCTGAGCCAAAGGCAGATGCTTAACTGACTGAGCCACCAGCCTCCCCAAATTTGAATTTTCTTAACAATCTGATGAACCAAAATAAGGTCTCAGGTTTGTGCTCTTAGGATAAAACAGTTCATGATATGCCAATGCTCCCATTGCACAAATTAGGAAACAAAAAAAATTTCAAAATTCACATTTTGAAGACAGTGGAGAGTTGTAGAAGCAATAAAGTCGAGATGAAATAGAATTTCATACAATAGGGAGCACTTTACAAGTAAGCTGATGATTTATGGCTATTTTCTTCCTTGGGTCATGTACTAATTCTGAGTGCAGCCTGAGAATCATGTTAAGACAAAAGAGACTCTATAAAATAAAAGAAAATCCAAGAGGTGATTATGTTTAAGGAAAGAGGAACCTGTGGAACATTTGGCAATTGTACAGTGCTGTGTGACAAATTAGAAACCAGAAGTCCAAATTCATAGCATTGATTCCCCTGGAACACTTGTTCCATTCTTGGGGATCATGGGAAGCTGAGCCCAAAGCTTCCAAAAGGCCGAATCAAATCCCCTGCAGTCTCATGGAACAAGGGACACAAAGTCTTGATAGAGGGTGTATTCTTGCCATAAGCACAGAGCTGTTTTCCTCCTTACGCTTCTCAGCTTGTGAAACTGTATGAGGCAAGAAGCTAAAAAATCTAAAGGGCAAACTGTCTCTCCCAGTTTCTTTCAGAGATGAAGAGACAGAACCTTCCAGGTTCTACCAATATCCCAGAAAGGCCGCACTTGAGGTACAGAGATGAACTTGAGGTAGGCTGAATCTTACTTAGAAGGCAACCTAGGCATAATTACAATCAGCTGCTCTTTAGATTGAAGTCATAAACCCCCATTCCCTCTGCCTAATAGAAGGCAAAGAGAATCCCTCTCTAATGGAGGGTATCATCCAGAGCATTTACAGATAGTAAAATTTAAAAAATTGACTGGACACATAAATATGTATGAAAATGTATATGATAATGAAGACATAAAAAGGTAAATTAGAAGCAGATCTATATATGAATCCAAATAGTGAGGTTAATAGAAAAAGATTTTAAAATAGCTAAGGTTCCAGCAGGATCAGGAACAAGGCAAGGATATCCCCTCTCACCACTCCATTTCAACATGGTACTGGAAGTAATAGTTAATGCAATAAGATAAGAATGAGGAATAAAAGCTATACAGATCGGGAAGGGAGAAGTAAAACCTCTTTGTTCACAGATAACATTATTGTTTATTTAGAAAATACAAAAGAAACAAGACACACACACACACACACACACACCCCCTCCTGGAACTAATAAATGATTATGGTAAGGTTGCAGGATACAAAGTTGATTACTTGGGGTGCCTGGGTGGCTCAGTCATTAAACGTTTGACTTCGGCTTAGGTCATGATCCCAGGGTCCCAGGATCAAGCCCCCATTCCTTGCTAAGCAAGGAGCCGTTTCTCCCTCTGCCAGCTGCTCTGCTGGTCATGCTTGCTCTCTCTCTGTCAAATAAATAAATAAAACCTTTTTTAAAAAAGTTAATTGCTTTCCTATATACCAACAATGAACAAGTGGAATTTGAAATTAAAAAGACAATACTGTTTATGCTAGCACCCCCAAAACTGAAATATTTAGATATGAGTCTAACAAAATACATACAGGATTTATATGAGGAAAACTACAAAATTGGTGAAAAAAATCAAGGAAAAACCAAATAAATGAAGAGATTGTCTATGTTCATGGATAAGAAGACTCAATATTGTCAAGTATTCTATTCTTCCCAGCTTGATATACAGATTCAATGTAATCCCAATCAAAATGCCAACATTTTGTTACTTTATGGATATTTACAAATTAATTCTATAGTTTATATACAGAGACAAAAAGACCCAGAATAGTCAACACAATATTGAAGGAAAAGAACAAAGTTGGAGAATTGACATTACCCAACTTCAAGACTTAAAACAAAGTGTTGGTAATCAAGACAGTATAGTATTGCCAAAGAGTAAACAAATAAATCCATGGATGAGAATAGAGAACCCAGAAATAGATCAAAATAAATATAGCCAACTCATCTTTGATGAAAGAGGAAAAACAATACAATATAGCAAAGATAATCTTTTCACCAGAGGTGCTGAAACAATTTGATATCTACATGAAAAACAAAATCTAGACACACATCATACCCATTTCACAAGAATTAACTAAAAATGAATCACTGATATAAACGTAAAATGCAAACTCTAAATCCCCCTATAAGATAACATAGAAAAAAACTCAACATACCTTAGGTATGAAAATAACATTTTAGATACAACACCGAAAAGTGTGACCCATGAAAGAAATAATTGATAAGCTGGATTTCATTAAAATTTAAAACTGCTGCTTTGTGAATGACAATGTCAAGAGAATGAGAAGACAAGTCACATATTGGGAAAGAATACATGCAAAAGACACATCTGATAAACCCAAAATATACAAAGAACTCTTAGAACTCAACAATAAGAAAATAAACAACTTGATTAAAAAATTAAATAAATAAAGGCCTTAACAGATATTTCACCAAAGAAAATATACAGATGGCAAATGAGCATATGAAAAGATGTTCCACATATGTCAAAGGGACCTGCAAGTTAAAACAACAATGAGATGCCCCTACACACCTATTAGGATGGCTAGAATCCAAAACACTGACAACACCAAATGCTGGTGAGGATGTGGAGCAATAGGAACTGTTACTCACTGTTGGTGTGAAAGTAAAATGACATGTCCACTTTGGAAGACAGTTTGGTAGTTTCTTACAAAACTAAACATACTCTTATTATAAGATGCAGCAATCACACTCCTTGGTGTTTACCCAAAGGAGATGAAAACTTGTATCCTTACAAAAATATGCACAGAGATGTTTATATCAGCTTTACTCATAATTTCCAAAACTTGGAAGCAACCAAGATGTTTTTCACTGGATGAGCGGATCAATAACTGTGGTATATTCAGACAATGGAATATTATTCAGCGCTAAAAAGAAATAAGATATCAAGTCACAAAAGACATGGGGCAAACTTAAACGCCCATTGCTAAGTAAAAGAAGCCAAGCTGAGAAGGCCACATACTGTATGATTCTAACTATGTGACATCTGGAAAGGCAAAACTATGGAGATGGAAAAAGAGCAAAGGTTGCCAGATTTTGAGGGTAAGGGAGAGGGATGAATAAGCAAAGCACAGATGATTTTTAGGATAGTGAAGATATTCTGTATTTTCATACATGTTGAAATGTATGATGGATACATGTCATTGTGTGTATTGATAATGATGGATACATGTCATTATACATTTGTTCAAACTGATAGAATGTACAACACCAAGAGTGAACTGTAATGTAAACTATGGATTCTGGGTGACGATGATGTGTCAGTGTAAGTTCATCAGTTATAGCAAATGTACCACTCTGGTTGGGGGTACTGACGATGGCGGAGGCTATGAATGTGTGGGGACAAGGGGCAGGTGGCTGGGAAATCTGTCTACTTCCTACTCAATTTCACTGTGAATCTAAAACTGCTTTAAAAATAAAGCCTTAATTTAAAAAATACTAATAGAAATCAACTAGAAAAAAAAACATTTTAAAGCTAGAATTATTAGGTTAAAGAAAATAGAGGCAAAGGTGGATAAATTTGATAAAAAGACAAAGAATTTCAATAGATGAATAAATCTGTATAAAACTCAAATGGGTACCCTAGAACTTAGAAAATGCATATAAAGTTAGCATTAAGAATGCATTAGATGATTTAACAGCAGGCGGGACACTGAAAAAAACAGGATTGATAACCTCAAAAATAAATTAATAGAAAATGTACCAAAACTAAAGCACAAAAAGAAAAAAAAAGGAAAAAACAAAACAAAAAGTGCAAGAGAAAAATGGAACACAGCCAAAATATTTTACATATATGTGAAGAAAGACCTAGATGGAGAGGAGAGAATGGGTCAGAACCAGTATTTAAAAAAAAATAATAATGGCTAGAGTTTATAAAAACTTATTAATATAGCATCCCATAGATTCCATAGTTCCGTAGTTCAGAAAACCCCAAGCAGGATATAGAAAATGAGTCTTGGGTACATTATGGCCAAACTTTTGAACACAAAAATGAAGTGAAAATTTTTAAGTAAATAGAATGGGAAAAAATCCTCATTTTGTCATCGAAGGAGGAAATAACATGACACTGAAGAGTAAAATTGCTGAGTCATAATGTTAGTGTGAGAACTCTCCTAGAAATTTCCAAAAAGTTTTCACCAACTGGTTGTACCCTTCTGTATCTCTACCAGCAATGTAAAATAGCTCTACTTTGAGAATGATATGTGAGCTGAAACTTAAACGGGCATCACATCAGCCACTTAAAGATCTGAGGATCAGAGAATTCCAGGTAGAGTGACACCACGCTCAAAGAACCTGAGGTGTTTCTTTGTGGATATTTCCCTGAAACATCAAATTTAATATATTCTGCATTTTCATACCATATGCTTCATTGGTAGACCTTAAATTTGATACAAATTTTTTCAAGATATATTTTTTGATGGAGTAGAAAATGCTAGCCTTTCCACTATTTTAGGAAGTGGTGGAGCAGGATTAACTAATTATTATCCAAAACACTATTAAATAAAATTGTTTTACTTTTCTATTTTTTAGGTGCAGCATAATCAGTACCATATTGATAGACAATAAATTACTTCTACGATCTTGCTTTAAACCAAAATACAAAAAGTTCCTTATAATATCATCTTGAAAGTGTGTTAGTACAGAAATTGCATAAATTCCAGATGTGTAATCACAGAATAAAAAAAGAAATCACTTGCAATTTGATAGACATTTAAAAAATGAACTTAAGCAATGTGTTCTCCAGATTATATTATCAAGATCTATTGAACAAGCTAGAATATGGTGAAACTCAACATGCTGCTTTTAGAATGGGCCACTCATTTTTTTACCTTAACCCAACATTCATTTTTTAAGCCTGTCCTAGTATTTCAAAATATATTTGGAAAAATCGTAAAAGTCTCTACCTAAATCATCAGAAACTAACTCTTACTTCAGCTTTATAATTTCCAAATATAAGGATAATTTGACATAATCAATGTAAAAATACTAAAACCTTTGACTCTTTACCAAAAAACAGGAATCTAAAAACTTAAGAGTGTATTAGCACCAATATACCTTGAACACTTGAACAGTTTTCTCCTTCATTTTTGAGTCCTTTAAAAAAGGATCTTATTCTTTGAAAAGTTTGGCCACAATGTACCCAAGACTCATTTTCTATATCCTGCTTGGGGTTTTCTGAACTATGGAACTATGGAATCTATGGGATACTATATTAATAAGTTTTTATAAACTCTAGCCATTATTATTTTTTTAAAAATAGTGGTTCTGACCCATTCTCTCCTTTCCTCAAACACTCTTAAATCCATGAATATTTGGCACTATCATCAGAGGTAACATCATTAAACATCAGCTATGTGTCAGATACATTCTAGACATTACATTTTTCATACATAATTCTATGTACATGTAGTACATACATTTGCAAAGATATAATTCTAGCCACAGTCCTATAAAGTAGTTACTATTTTCATATACTGCATATGGGAAAAATGAAATTCATTCAGAAAAAAATATAAATGTCACACAATTTTTGAGTAGTTGAAATAGGGCTCGAGATCACATAGTCCTGAAAGAGAAGATAAGCAGAATATATCATTACTGATTCAAAAACCAAAGTTATAAGATTTGGGGAAGTATAGTAATTTCCAATAATTCACTATAAAAATTTTGTGAGGCATATAACCATCAAAAGACCTACTAGTTCAATTCTTCTCTGCATATTATACCAAAGCCGGAAGGCAATGTCAGTGCAAATAAACGGCAGATGGGCTTTAAAATGACCCTTTAGTTGAACGTGTACTTGCCCTATTTCTATGGCAAAGATGGAATTAACTCAAATTCTATAAAGTTGGATGGTTCTGAGAAAAGTGCACATGTTCTCTCTTTTCTTGCTTCGTGACTGTGGAAACACATTTTCCAGTTGGAATTTATATAATGTGGCAGAACTTCTATAAACTTGGGCCTCTGAGTGACTATGGTTCAGAGTCCTTTGCCTATCTTCATTAAACATGCATCATGAATGAGAAATAAAGCTTTGTTGTGTTAAACCTTTGACATATTGAGTTAGTTACCGTAGTTTAATCTAGCCCATTCTGACCAATGTTCTAACATAGAGCTTTTGTGAGAAGGAAATGAGTTTGTGAAATGCCTATCAAGCAGCCTATGTTCCACAAATGCTAAATACTAATATAAAAAATTCATACTTCTTTAAGTTACGCTTTATGCTTTACAAAGACCTTTGGAAAAAAGTTTTGAAAAAAAAACTTTTAAGATTTTATTTATTTATTTGAGAGACATAGAAAGAGAGAGAGAGAGAGAGTACAAGCAGGGGGGGGGGAGAAACAGACACCCTGCTGAGCAAGAAGACCAACCATGGGGCTCGATCCCAGGACCCTGAGATCATGACCTGAGCTAAAGGCAGGTGCTTAACCAACTGAGCCACCCAGGCACCACAAGTTTTGAAAATTTAATCTAGGACCAGAAAGATAGTTATAAAATATACAAAGTCTCCTTTTAGCATAGTTTTCTTATAAAAATGCAGATAAAATGATAAAATAATGATTTTACATTATTGAAACTCATCCCCCCAAATCTCCAGTTTTTGAAATTCAACCAAAATTGATAAAAGTAATGAAGGATTCTTTTAGTCAAAGGAATTATCTTATGTGAAAATGTATTTATTTGCTCATTCATTCATTCACCTATAGTTTATGATTCAATAATTTAAAAATATATGTTGAGCTATGATTGGTTAATCCTACTTTTTTTTTTTAAAGATTTTATTTATTTATTTGACAGAGATAGAGACAGCCAGCGAGAGAGGGAACACACGCAGGGGGAGTGAGAGAGGAAGAAGCAGGCTCATAGCAGAGGGGCCTGATGTGGGGCTCGATCCCATAACGCTGGGATCACGCCCTGAGCCAAAGGCAGACGCTTAACCGCTGTGCCACCCAGGCGCCCCTGGTTAATCCTACTTTTTAGAAAAGATTTACTTATTCATTTCAGAGAGAGAGAGAGCATGCAAGTGGGGGGGAGGGGCAGAGGGAGAGAATCTCAAGCAGATTCCCTGCTGAGCATGGAGCCCAACATGAGGCTCAATCCCAGGACCCTGAGATCATGACCTGAGCTGATATCAAGAGTCAGACACTCAACTGACTGAGCCACCTAGGCACTTCCCACTACTTTGGTTTTAATGGGGACTCCTAATAATGTTGGCTATCTGAAGTTGATGGAAGATATAATGAGACATGTATGCAAACTGAAATGGGTATAATGGTTAGAAAAAGAGGGCTGATCTCCTAAATATCACATCTGAGAAAGCAAGGAAGGCATGGCAGAATATGGCAGAAAATATGGCTGACTGTTGCCTATGAGGACAACATAAAACATACTCACAAGATTCCAAGGACAAGGGTGCCCATAAGATATCTGTGGGTATGGGGAACTGTGATTACTGTAGTCAAAGGGTAGGGAACGCTGAGAAGTCAAAGACCTGGGGGTTGAGGGTCCAAAGTAATACGTGGGAGGGGCATTGGTGAAAATGATGAAGATAAGCACTGCTGATATCAGTGGAGTCTCAGTACCTCTCATGGTGCTGGCACATTACAGCATTTGCCAGACCCATCAAAGACACTCCTACTAGAGGCTGAATGTGTAGCAGACAGTGCATGCAATTGGGAATCAGCTACTCATACCACGAAGATATTGGAGGGATAAAATGAAATTTTCTATTTATACAAAGAAGTATTTTATTACACACGCAAGGTGTTTTACATTTATTTATTCATTTGCATATTTTAAAATATTTTTGACTACATTTTCTGTGTTAGGAACAGTTCTAGTTTTGGGTGATTCAATGATGAATAAAACCAATGAGTCAGCTCTACCCTCTGGGAGCTAGTATTCCAGTAGGAAATAAACACAGCACATAGTTGTAAACAAATAAACATATGATGTAATGTCAGGTAGTGATAAATTCTGTGAAAAAGAAGAAAGCATGACCAAGGAATGAGGGTGTTAAGATGTAGGGAGTATTTTACAAATGGATATTGTCTAAGATTGAATGAATATTATACAACTAAGCCTTGATAAAAGTAGAATGTCTCAAGGTCAGATCTCTCATGATGAAGAGGACATTTTGTAAGAGAGAGAGTCCTGAGTCAGGGAGAACAGTGAGTATGAAGTGGGGGAAATGTTCTCAAGTGGAATGCCTCTGGTACAATTCTATAGAGACCACACACAGAATCAAGAAGGCTTCTTCTCTCCTTGGAACTCTCCAAACACAGTCTACTCAAAACACTGCTTTGTAACACTTCTTCCATGATTGTCTCTAAAGGTTATTCAAATCTTTGAATGCTATTAAACTAGCTTGTTGACTTTTGGAGAGGAGGAACAATGTTTTACGCTGCTTTACACTTAAACATCTATGTGCAAGGATTTTCATCCAGAGAAAGGGCAGAAAACACAAATATACAAGATAATTTGATTAAATATGTAGTAACACTCCCATACAAAGTAACATTATTCATAACTTTGCTTTAGCAAAGTATTTTATCATAAAAGAAATGCTCAAAAATTTAAGTGAAAAAATTATATACATTTTTATGAACTTTTGGTTTATGGTTTCACATATAAGGAACTTGGAATTTGCCACTGCTTCTTAACAAGTACTCAATGGCACAAACAGGTTCTCATAGTAAATATCAGAAAAATCCTCTCAGCTTCTGGCAGGGGGTGGGGAAAAGGATCCATTTTGAAGTACACTTGAGTACTCTGTTCTTAACAGGGACTGCCCTCAGGAGAAATTAGTTAATCAGAGCCTTACCGGCTGGGCTATTATCCGAATTTAAGACCTGGGGGAAGGGAAATCCCCAACTCCAGTCAGCTCTAGCCTTCCATGTGGGAGAAGGGAAGTACCAATTCTAGTCCATACTAGCCATCCTATAGCACCTATGTGGGGAGAAAAAAACTCGGAGAACAGTCATGGAGTTCATAGACTAAAGGCATAGGCTCAGTAAAAGATGGAGATTTAACCATAGATATAGAATGCTTCTACCGCTACACTATATTACCACATTACTAAGGCCTACTTACAGTAGTTCCCTTTACTTTTATGCCAGCTTTCAAGAAAAAAATTACAAGGCATACCAGAAGGCAAAACTGCAATTTGAAGATGGAGGAAGTATCAGAATCAGACATGTCAGGGATGTTAGAATTATCAGACCAGGAATTTAAAACGACTATGATTAATATACTAAGGGTTCTAATGGATAAAGGAGACAACATGCAAGAGCTGATAGGCTATATAATCAGAGATGGAAATCCTAAGAAAGAACCAGAAATGCTAGAGATCAAAACACTGTAACAGAAATAAAGAAAGCTTTAAAGAAGTTATTAGTAGAATGTACATGCCTAAAGAAAGAATCTCTGAGTTTGAGGATGTAGCAATAAAAATCTTCAAAACTGAAAAGGAAATAAAACAAAGATTGAAAAAAAACCCAAAATACCCAGAACAGAATATCTGAGAATTATAGGACAACCGCAAAAGGTATAACATACATCTAATGTAAAAGAATAAGGAGAGAAAAGAACAGAAGAAATATTTGAAACAATAATGACTGAGACTTTCTCCAAATGCCAGACACCAAACCACAGATCCAGGAAGCTCAGAGAACCCTAGGCAAGATAAATGCTAAAAGAAACTGCACATAGACTTATCATCTTCAAACTACATAAAATCAATGATAAAGACAAAAAATCCTGAAATAAGCCAGAGGAACAAAGATAAGAATTACATCTGACTGCTCGGAAACCATACAAGCAAGAAAAGAATGGAGTGAAATATTTAAATTGTTGAGAGTAAATGAATCCTAAAAAACTACCTATCTATAATTCTGTACTTTGTGAAATTATCCTCAAAAATGAAAAAGAAATAAAGACTTTCTCAGGTAAACAAAAATTAAAGGAATTTGTTGCCAGTTGACCTGCCTTCAAGAAATATTAAAAGGAGTTATTTAGAGAGAAGGAAAATGATATGTCAGAAACAAGAACCCATATAAAGAAAGGAAGATCATCAAAGGAGAAATAGGTAAGGTAAGGTAAGAACTTTTATTTTTCTTATTTTGAGTTGATCTAACAGGTAATGGTTTACTCAAAATAATAATAGCAACAATGTATTTGATTATGTATGCTTATGTACATATCATATATATCCATACATATATGTTTATGCATATATATGTAGATGCATATATATGTGTATATGTATATACGTATATGTACATATATATGTAGATGCATATATATTTCACACATAAATGAAATGAATGACGGCAATGATACAGGGACAGGAGGGAGGAAGAGTTAGGATTATTTTGTTATTATATGGTACTCACACTACCCATACTGTGCATAGTGTTATATGAAAGTGGCCTTGGATCAGTTGTAAATGTATATTGCAAACTCTAGGTCAACAACTTAAAAAGGTATTAAAGGAACTATAACTGATAGTCTAAGAGAGAAAATGGATTCATATAAAGTGCTCAATTAAAACCACAAAGGTATGGGGCGCCTGGGTGGCTCAGTCGCTAAGCGTCTCCCTTCAGCTCAGGGCGTGATCCCAGCATTCTGGGATCAAGCCCCACATCAGTCTTCTCTGCTGGAAGCCTGCTTCTTCCTCTCCCACTCCCCCTGCTTGTGTTCCCTCTCTCGCTGGCTGTCTCTATCTCTGTCAAATGAATAAATAAAATCTTTAAAAAAAAACACACAAAGGTAGAAAAAGAATGAACGACAACAAGAAGGGCAAGGAATAAGGGCAGTAAATAAAAAACAGTAACAAGAGTGATTGGTGTGAATTTTGCTACGTCAATAATCACCTTGAATATCAACAGCTCAAATGCACCATTTAAAAGACAGAGATTGTCAGAGGGGATCCAGTACAACCTAAACAAACGTTTTTTGTAAGAAACCCACCACAAATATACGCATGCATGCAGATTAAAAGTAAGTGGATGGAGATAAACTTTTACACACATGCTTACAGCTTTGTCAAGAATTGCATGTGCACAAGAATGTGTGTGTTTGAGTGAGTGTTTACGGCATAAGACTGGAAAAGCAGGAACTGGCTTATTACAGTTCTCATCTTCATATAGTAAGTTTATAGATGAGATTTTATTGCTGATTTATTTTTACATGTCCTAAAATTAGTCAATTAATTATTTATTATTGAACACATTATTCACAGTAGCTTTATAATCACACACTGTAAAATGTTATTAAAGACTCTAGCACCCAGGTTGATAAATGGACAAAGTATGTGGACAAAAACTTTGCAGCACAAGAAATACAAATTACTAACAGACATATGAAATAAATGCTTTGTCATCCCTAGCAACCAAATAAATATGAATGAAATAATCATAAAATGGTATATTTTCACACAGGCCTCATTCATGATTGGTGAAGATATAAAATTATATAATATTAAAAAAACCAATTTGGCAATATATGTCAATGTCTTCACTTATATTTTTTTAAGTTGGTAAAGACCTTTCTTGAATTCCATCCTAGGATTAATTTGGAATTCAGACAAGGATGTTATGCGTACCAGAATATTTTTTTTTATAATGATGAATGATGGTAAACCCACACGTCCCACACTTGGGAAAGAATTCAACAAATTATCTTGTATAGATATGACAAATGCTATGCATTTTTCTCACAATAGAATAAAGACCTCATGGCTTTTTAAAAAATAAGACAGTGTTCATGTTATTCCAATTTTGTATATTTAGTTGGACAGAAATATATCAACACCCTAAAAGTGGTTATCTCTGCCTTATGGAATTATTGGAAATATTACTACTCTTTCATAATGTTTTTTCTTTGTTTTTGGATTCCTGAAGCATGTAAAATGAGGCTGTGGAACTGGGATCAAGGATGTTATGTGACCTGCACAGAAAGCCTGGGGCTCTTTCCTCTAAAGCTCAGGCTTTCTCCCACATCATACTCACCCACTATATGAAGCTGTGTCCCAAGGCTGGGTGTGTTTCTTACACAAAGCCATGTGATTTGCATGGACAAAACACCTAGCAATTAAACATTCAGTTTTTATAAAGATGGCAGGTGTCTTCAACCTCTCCCTAGCCTTATCCACCTGACACTGAGAATGCTCGTGTCTAGCACCTGACACTGAGAATGCTTGGGGATGAGAGGTATTGGATGAACTGTAGGGATAGTTAAAGGGTTGGGGGAAATAACATGGCTGGGGTTAGGTTAAGCATCATCTGGGAAACAGCTCCCTGACAACCATGGTTCATGCCCATCAGGTCAGGATTATGAATTTCTCAAGTGAAGGGTATGTCATTCTCTACAGATTTACTTTAACACCTAAGGACTATATCACATTGACTGGAAATTATAATTTAAAGTCACAATATGATACTTATTTATATTTAATTAATACATAGATTTGGCTGTTTAATAAAGAAAAACTTCTGTTTTATGTTTGAAAACCCCAAAATGGCACCTCTGTTTTTCATAAACTGTTTAATTAGTCCAGCCAAACTCAAATGGGCATATGAGGTAAAAAATAACTCTTTAATTTAGTTCCATACTATGCAAGCAATTTTCAATAATACTCAGGATCATTTCAAGACTCTCAGAAAGATACAAACATCATATTTAATATTCTAAAACCCTTAGGACAGCAAGGTGAAGAACTTAAATTTTAATCCAGCTATAATAGAGTTTAATTTTTTACTATTTTTAAAATTATAAATATAATGTTAAATATTTTATTGTTTTATAGAAACATTTACATAATATCTATCTTTAAATGTAATTCACATGTGGCATGATTCCTGTTTTGTCAAGAATTTCGTGTGTATGAATTTTGTGTTTATTAATGGTATAAGACTGAAAAAATCTGAACCAACATTAACAGTTATTATCTCTTTGTGGTGAGTTTATAGATACATTTTTATTGCTCGTTTTGTAATTCCTAAAATTATTAAATAATTTTATGTTTTATTATAAAATGATTTTTATAGAAACATACAATGTAGGTGTTATATGATTTTTATAAAAAAACAAAAAACTCTATTTCTTATATATCTTATAAACAATATAGAATTTAGTAAAATAAAAAATAAATGTCTCATACGCCGATGTAGAGCTTGAGGAAGAGGTTAACGGTGAGAAATACCTACTGTGTATATTTCTTCGTTATAAACAATCGTAAGTTTACACTTTAACCTTGTTTTCATAGTTTCTTGCATTTTTTTTTTTCCAAAATGGCAATACGAAAAAGCTCTGCATCCAATACTTTCTTTGTTTTTGAGACACTATTCTATAACCATGATTTCCTACTGAAGTTCTAGAAGGGTGCACTGACAGGGAAGGTGCTAGGAAAAGAAAGAAAGATGGTGATCATCACCATGTAAGCATGAGTGCCATATGGATGGGACCAGGGCTTCTCTGAAGACCATTCAGTTCAGACACCCCTTTGTTATGTACCCAGACCTGACAGATTTCTAATACAAACAGCCACCTGGAAGCAAAACTCTGCCCAAACCCAGATGAGCTTTCATTCTGTGGTTTTCTTCTCTTGTATTTCGATGTCCCTTAGCTCTTTCTTCTGATGTCAGCTTCTGAGTTCCCTGACTTATGATCCATACCAGAGAACTGCAGTGATGGTTCAAATGATTTCCAAAAACCCACCCACAGCGTTGGATGCATTCTTGTCTTTCCTGGGTCTTCCCTGTTCATCACTTTCCATTTCTGTTTCTGAAAACAAAAACAAGAACAAAAACATTTATTTCCAAGCATTTACTCCCCCTCAATCTTAAGTCTTAGAATTTAAACTCTCAAGCATATTTACATTTAAATGAAGTGCTGGGGCCTTTTGGTATTTGAAAAAGCTTTGAGATTTTTAATGAACTTCTAAAAGGTTCTCAGACTGAAGCTTTGCCAAGAGTGGGTCTCTTCTGAACAATGGGAAGTCTGGATTCAATTTAGAACGACCTGGTCATCAATCCAGCACAAACTGGAGCCTCAAAAATCTGCAATTGTTCCCTGGCTTCTTAGCTTCATATTCAAGGCCTTTGCTGATGGGTCCCTGCCTATTTTATGGAGCTCATCTTTCACCCTACAGAAGCCACACTAATCTGCCCACTCCCCACTCAGATGTCCCCGCATTCCCATTATCTTTGTCTTGTCTCTTACTTTCTCCTGGCCTGAAACATCCTCCCTCTACTCTTTGTCAACTAGCTTTTCAAAATTCAGGGGCTAAATTCAATTATCGACTCCATCACAAAACTTCTCTTCATTGCCTGTGGATGACTTAGGGGAAGTGCAAACTTAGCTCCAGAAATACCTAATTTGTTATTTTATATTAGTCTTCAGAAACCAAATAACTAAAGCACATGTATCATAGCTCTAGTTTCAGTAAGAGAAAGCTTGTGATTTACTTGCATGACTTCTGTGTAAACAAATCATGTTTGTGAAGCTCGTGGGAAATAATCAGTGTCTCCACAGCCCTGGAAATGAGGAAAAGTCACTTATCCTCTCTCTGCCCCAGAATTCTCACCTGGGCCACAGGTTTGGTCACAAAGCAATCCTGAACAAATTCTGATGAAGAGTGAGCGAGGACATCTATGCAAAAATCTAAGAACAATATCTGGTAAATAACAGCTTAGAAAAAAAGCTAATTATTCTTATTAACAAATGTTCTCTCCCTTGCTCCATGTTTGTTTAAATAAGCTCGTATGACATAGAGTCCCATGCACCTGGGCAGGTTGTTCACCTTCCCTAAACAGCATATGCAATGTGATGGAAAGGAGCAGATTCCCATAAGTCTAAAGACCGTGCATGGTACATTATGAGTTTCTAATACACTATATGTGCAATACAATTACATTTAACCTGGAAAAAGGTATAAGGTCTCTCCTATTTTTAATGGCTCCATCCTAGCTGTTATCTCAAAGCTTCAATAAATAAGGCCATTAAAGAATGTGAATGCCAAAGTAAGTTTGACGAAAATCACTAACCCTTACTTCCCACTCAACTACCTCTTTTGGAAAATGGGAAAAGAACAACTTCCCCCAAAATAACATTCTGGTCCCTTCAACTTTTGGCTGCTTTATTTTTCTTTGGAAGACAGGCCACAATAGAGTGTATGTTATAGACAGATGACATTTCTTTTTCTAATTTAGATGAAAGAACTATGAAATATTGGTATTTGGTTGGGTATACTGTGCTGTTCCAAACACAGACTTTTGATCTTGCATGTAGACCTGCTAGGACTCTGTACTCAGATTGATGGACGATATTGCCCGCATCATATTTTCATTATTTTTTGCTCCCCTGTTCTATGTGCCAAACCACCACTAAATCACAGATACTAAATGTTGAATAAAGTAAAACATGTATGAATTAGAAATGAGCCTTTTCATTTTTTTTATTCACTTTTCTCATCCCACGCTACATTTTTCATCTTTCATCTGGTTTTCCTAATCTCCCAGCACATCCTTCTTTTTGACCTTTCTTAAGATTCCGTACCTTTTAAAGGAGGCAGCATGGGGAACCGAAATGGCTTTGAGCTGAGAGCCACAAAACCTGGCCTTGGTCTCAGATTTTCTTTCAACTTGCTTTGTGACTTTCAAAACCTGTTTTCTCTCCTTTCAATAAGCAAAATATCCACATGGTCTAAATTTCTTGCAACCCTAGCTCCCCATGTTTCCTGATGTTTATCTAAAGCTTTGTTCCCTTGATATTCTATTCTGAAAAGTGAATATTTTCTCCACCTTCTTTTTTTTTTTTTCATTTTGACCAGTATTTGAAGTATGTCCCCTTCTCCTCTGTGTTTTCTTTACCTAGGATTGTTTTGAAGATTAATGAATTAATCTGCTTTGTATATCTAGCATAAACCCCCTTCTTTTTTTTAATAATCTCTTTATTCTTCCTTCTCCTTTTCCTCTAACCTATCCTTATTTCTAGTCTTCTTTCTATTCCAAAGCCCCCTTTGATTTTTATTTTACAAACTCAAGTTTAATTAACTAGTAAATTCTTTCACAAATTGATTTCACAAATACATAGCTACAGTGAGCTGGGCAACAGGTTATTATGTGGTTTTAGAGGGCCCAATAAATAAAATTCCCATTTTCTGTCTAAGATTGAAACCAGTTGAGAGATAAATGAAAGAAACTGAGAGGTAGAGATCAAAATATCCTCCTCATGAAGCTGTTGGAAGATGCTGTTTTTAGTCTGTCGGTCAAGTGCCCAAAGGGGGAGAGTGGCATTTCCCCAAATCATTCTCCCAAATTCTTTAATCGTCTGAGTTCCTTTTCTGCCCTTGGGAAAGAGGAAGTGTGGGAGTGGCATGGATAAGAGGGTAACAGAAAGGTCAGGGTGTTCACTGATGCAGGTGCTGCCCCAGAGTGACATAAGGAGTATGTGTTTGGGGGGGGGGTTCTATCATCCACCACCACGAGGAACTGAAGACATGACCACGAGGGACTGGAGATGTGGCAATGAATAAGACAGCTCTGACTGTGACTCTTGTGGAATTATAGTTTGGTGAAGAAAACAGTGCTTGAAATGGGGTAAGGGTGTAATGTAGAAATAGGGAAATGCTATAAGAGCATAAGGCAAGGAAGCTTATTTCTCCAGGAAGTCAAAGAAATCTTTTTCTAGGAAAAGATGTATGACCAGAGGCCTGAAGATGAAAAAGAATGAGACAAAGAGCTAGCTAGTGAGGGGAGAAGAGGGTTGAAGGAAATTGGAAAAGCTTGTAGCTTATTTGGAGAGCTGAAGTATGGCTAGGGACTGGATGATGAGGATTCATGGCACTAGGTGGGGAGGAAGGGTGGGGCAGAGTCCAGATGATGCAAGTTAGAACTTAGATTATGTCCAAACCACAAAGGGAAAGCTCTGGGCAACTTTAAGCATCTGTAAGATACCCAGGTGAAGATGATCTATTGACAACTGGGCCTGGACAAGTAAAGAGAAGACTGTATAGGGTGTGTAAACTTGAAAATCATTGGCAAAGAGATTATTATTGAATCTCAAGAAATAAATATAATTGTCTGCCAAGGAAGTATTGTGGGACCAGAGGAGAGTCTATGAGTGATCCCTGAGAATCTCCAACATTTAATGGCTGGGTAGAGGAACTGGGGAGCTAGGACCAAATCAAGAACCAGGGAAGAGAGGGTTTGGAGATGGGCGAGATCACCACTGTCTAATGCTGCCAAAAGGTCAAGCAGGATGAGGTCTGACAAAGTTATACACCCTCACCTTAATCTGCACCCATTTTTCTTTTTGCTCATAACAGGAAAGAGAAAGACAGCTTTCCTTCTTATTTTCTACATTCTATTTCTTTATTACTCATTCTAAAACATTTTGGGTGAAAATTTTGTTCCATAAGCTTCTTAAACCTGGTCCAACTTTTACTCCCTCACATCCACTGCGCTACTGAAATTGCATCAGCAATACTGATTAAGGTGGGTTTGTGAATTAATAATGGAAACTTCAAACATTTTAAGTTCGATGATTTCTAATTTTTTGTAAAGTAGAATAAAGTGACATCTTCTAAGAGTGAGATGAGAAAGGGTGTTCTACTTGGCAAAGATCGGAAGAACAAGAAAACTAGAAATTCATGTGAAAGTATTTCTGGCCAGGGTTTAAATTCTTTTTTTTTTTTTTTAATGATTTTATTTATTTATTGGACAGAGAAAGACACAGTGAGAGAGGGAATACCAGCAGGGGGAGTGGGAGAGGGAGAAGCAGTCTTCCTGCAGAGCAGGGAGCCCGATGTGGGGCTTGATCCCAGGACCCTGGGATCATGACCTGAGCCAAAGGCAAGCATTAATGACTAAGCCACCCAGGCGCCCCAAGGCAGGGTTTAAACTCTAACCAAGATAAGGCTCGTTGTATTTACAGTGGCAAAACTCATCTGGTTGGAGTCTCCATAGATTAGATGAAGGTGAAGTATTAGAATTTATCCATCTTTAGAATTTTTCAAAAAGATGTATATAATGAATTTGACCAAATGGGAAAAAAAACCCAAAAACCTATCTGTAAAGTTTAGTGTGAACACAGGTATAAAGAGAGGGGCTTTAAAATATAATCTGGAGAGAAAGCATAGTAGATGTAATGGTTTCTGGTGGATTTCAAGGGATTAGATCTTCCACAAGGTAACAAGTTAAATGTAGATTAGTAGGCAGACTGCAGAGTTAGTAGATTATAAATAGAAAGTGTGGGGTCTTTATTAGCAAGTGCAGAGGCAGTGTAGTTTCCAAGTACAACATGCTGCCAGATGGTCCTGGGGGATGATATTTGAGATGGGATAGAAAGGAGAGTGAGACAGAAATGTATGTTCGTGTAGATATTTTTCTATGTCCTTTGACAGACATTGCTCCAGAGTATGAGTTGAAGTAAAATATTGCAGACTGTTTGCCAAATTCTTCAATGAATAGGGAGTTGTACATTTTTCCTTGGCTCTCCCTCTCCATCGTGTGTTGGCAAATCCTCTGTCTCTCTCCATAGAGACAGCACTGACGTGAGTGCAAAGGAGCCCCTATCCTACCAGACATATGTCAGGAAGGGAGAAATAGCTTTGGTCATTGTTGTTAGAATGGTGGTACCTGTCTCCTCATCATGGCAGCAGACAAATACAATATGCCCTGTCCTTGAATTCTAGTCTCTTTCTCTTACCTTAGCAGTGGAAACTTCCAGGGAGGTTATCAAGAGGGTGAATTAGAGTGAATGCAGCTAATGGCAACAAGTATGAGGGTGGGTGAGTGAGACATCAGGGGCAAGGCAGAGGTATTCTGCCGGGTAGTTCTGCAGGCAGTAAGATTTACCTTGTATTCTTTTTTAGGACAGAGCATGTTAGTTCCTGAAAACATGACAAAGGAAACCCAGTAAACCCCAAGTTCATCTGTTTACTTAAATGTATATGCAGCTAATTTTGTAAGTTTGGGATTTTGTGGTGAGGATAATGGTGTCACTATAGTAACAAATTAATTGGTTAACAAATAAAATATAATCAAGGAGAACCATACAAAGTTTTATGATAATAGTACTTTATGAACCAAAAATTATGATAACTCGGTTATGTGAACCTGATGTCTAGAAGTATAAACTGAACAGAGATGCTGTTCATCACCTGAAAGGCTGGCAAAGGGCCAAGAGCCTGGTAACATACTGTTTTGATGTGACTATAGGAAAGAAGGCACATGGATCATACAATCATGGAAATGTAAAATGAGGGGCGCCTTGTGGCTCAGTTAAGCAACTGACTCTCGGTTTCAGCTCAGGTCATGATCTCAGGGTCCTGGGATCGAACCTGCATGGGTTTTACATAGTCATCATAATCAGAAAGCCTACATATTTTGATGCAGCAATTCCCTTATCCAGCCAATGTTCCACTAGATGTTTAAAATTTTGTGTTTGTGTGTGCATGTGAGTATCTTTATACACAAATTCACTGTTAGATTTCAACAAATTGAAACCTCCTAAGTATCCATCAGCGAGACACTAGTTAGATAATTAGTATAAAAGCATTCAATGGAATTCAAGGTAGCCATTAAAATTAAGGAGGCTGTTTATGCAGTGTTCATGAATTTGAAGATGTATTTTAAGTGAAAAGAGTGCAATGCAGGGCCATCTGGGTGGATCAATCAGTTAAGTCTCTGACTCCTGGTTTTCACTCAGGTCGTGATCTCAGGGTTATGAGATTGAGCCCTGCATCTGGCTCTGTGCTCAGCACTAAGTGGGATTGGGATTCTCTTTCTCCCTTTCCCTCTGCCCATCCCCCTGCTCACGTGGGTGCACGAGTGCACGTGCTCTCTTTCTCTCCAAAATAAATAAAATCTTTGAAAAAAAGGGCAATGCAGAAGGGTGTGCATAGTATGCAGGTATAATATACTACCATTTAAATAAAAATGGAGAAAGGAAATATAGACATGTTTGTATATTTATGAAATATCTCAGAAACAATATAGATACAGAAGAAATGTGGCCTCATTGATTGCCTCCACATGGCCATCTCTTTTGAACATTGAAATATGTGGAGATGATCAATTGAACAAGAAATAAAATCTGTTCAGGCAAGAAAAATCTCTACGAAAACTCAACTTTATGTGCTGATGAGATTTTTTCCCCCTCCATCTCTTCTTTTATTTCTTCATTTCCTTTCTCTCCTTTTCCTTGTTCTTTCGTTTCCTTCTTTCTCCTGCTTCCTTTTGTTCACTCTTCCCTTCTCTCATACTCCTTCTTCCTCCATTTCTCTGTGCTTTTTTCCGCCTTCATAGATGGAGGATTATGAGGCATATCAGGGACTTGGGCAGCAGCTCAACTGACCTGATTTTAAGGAGTTTGTTTTGTTGTTTTAGATTTTATTTATTTATTTTAGAGAGAGAGAGAGCATGGGTAGGGAGAAGAGCAGAAAGGGACAGAAGGAAGGAGAGGGAGGGAGAAAGAATCTCAAGCATACTCTTTGCTGATTGGGGAGCCCAACTTGGTGCTCGATCTTATAATCCTGAAATCATAATCTGAGCAGAAACCAAGAGTCATATGCTTAACTAACTAAGCCACCCAGGTGCCCCTTAAAGAGTTGTTTTTTAGAAACTGTTGGTTCTTAGAATACTTTTTCTTTAAGAGTGAACCTACTGGAAGCTTAGCAGCCACCATTTTCTCCAGGTCATTGCCACCTACCTGGCACCACCTCTCTCTACTATCTCATGTGACACACATCATTTGAGAAGCTAGGCTCAGTTCCATCATTGCATCATCTATCTTTTGATCCTCTTTCTTCTTTTCTAACTATGTTTCCCTCTAAATATTCCCATTGGTCCTCCACAATGCTATATTTTTCTCCCTACAATCTCTTCCATCCTAATACCCAGAATCATTCTCTTTTAGTACTGTTCAGTCCTAACTTTCTACAGATTTCTAATCTGAAACTAGGATGGTTCATATATATTTTATGTTTCATGCACAGGTTACGCAGGGGAGGCCTTAGAAACCCAGTTATTTATTGGAAGCTACCCTGCTCCAGACAATGTATTATGCAATGGAGTGACATAGACCAATAAGACACAGCCTTGACCTCAATGAGGGCACTTCATGAAAGTGTGTGCAGGGGCAGGTGGGGCTATGTGGGTGTGAGCATGCAAAATTTTATAAATGCAGTAATGGGGAAATCCACTGAATATGAGAAGTACAAAGGAAGCAGCTTATAAGCTGATAAGAAGGTTTCACAGAAAGAAGACACAAACAAGTAGAAAGATAGTCCATGTTCATGGATTGGAAGAAAAAATATTGTTAAAATGTCCATACTACCCAAAGCAATCTACAGATTTATCCCTATTAAATCCCTATGCAATCCCAATCAAAATACCAACAGCATTTTTCACAGAACTGGAATAAACAATCCTAAAATTTGTATGGGACCACGGAAGACCACAAATAACCAAAGCAATCTTGAAAAAAAAACCAAAACAAACCAGAGGTATCACAATCCCAGATTTCAAGATATCCTACTAAGCTGTAGTAATCAAAACAATACAGCCTCAAAAATAGACACATTAATCAATGGAACAGAATAGAGAGCTCAGAAATAAATCCACAATTATATGGTCAGTTAATCTTAGACAAAGGAGACAAGAACATGCAACAGGAAAAAGGCAGCCGTTTAACAAATGTTACTGGGAAAACTAGATAACTAAATACAAAAGAATGAAACTTTTTTTACACCACACACAACTATAAACTCAAAATGAATTAAGGACTTAAATGTAAGACCTGAAACCATAAAGATCCTAGAAGAGAGCACAGACAGTAATTTCTTTGACATTGGCCTTAGCAACATTTTTTTCTAGATGTATCTCCTCATGCAAGGCAAACAAAATTAAAAATAAACTATAAGGACTACATTAAAATAAAATACTTCTGCACAGCAAAAGAGACAATCAACAAAACTAAAAGACAACCTACTAAATGGGTGAAGATATTTGCAAATGACATATCTGATAAAGGGTTAGTATCCAAAATACATAACGTACTTATACAACTCAGCACCCCCTAAAATAATCCAATTAAAAAATGGTCAGAGGACATGAACAGACATTTCTCCAAAGAAGACATACAGATGGCCAACAGACACATGGAAAGATACTCAACATTACTCATTATCAGGGAAATTCAAATCAAAACCACAACGAGCTACCACCTCACACCTGTTAGGATGGCTAAAATAAAAACACAAGAAATAACAAGTATTGGCAAGTATGGAGAAAAGGGAACCCTCATTCACTGTTATTGGGAATGCAAAATGGTACAGCCATTGTGGAAAACATGGAGGTTTTTCAAAAAATTAAAAATAGAATTATCATATTATCCAGTAATTCCCCTACTGGGTACAAAAACAATAATTCAAAAAGATATATGTACCCCTATGTTTATTACATGAGCACTCGGTAATGTATAAAATTGTTGAATTACTATTGTATACCTGACACTAACGTAATACTGTATGTGAAGTATACTGGAATTAAAACTTAAAAAATAATAAAAAAAGAAAACTTCATGGAAGAGGAAACCTTTTATTTGGATATTTAAAAATGAGTACATGTTGTGGAGATGGAGGGAAGGAATCTCAGGCAGAGGGCCTAGCATGTGCAAAGACACACAGACACATAATATAATGGCATATTTGGGGGGAAATTTTAGTTTTTAAGTATTGATGAAACAAAGTTGGTACTGGGGCAAAGTGATGTTGGGGACAGTAAAGGCTGTTATGTGTGATGTTAACAGATTTGGATTTTATCCTGTAGTTTGAATGAATGCAGAGTCAGTAACATCCCCACCATTGTCCCTTAACCATTTAAGGTCACATATTACAGGTCAATATACTAACCATTCCGTACCCCTAGCTTGAAATTCCTCAATTTCAATTTTTAAGGGAGAATGTATTTGGAATAAAGTCATGGATGATAAATGGGCTGAAATGCTAGTCATTTACAGTCTTACAACCTCACTGGATGATCAGAGATGAGTGGATGGTTGTGATACAGAAAATGGGTAGAAAACTTGTTTAAAAAAGTAAAAACATGGACACCATTAAAATGATCGGCTTTTCTTTCTTAAAGACACGTTACATAAAGATCTGCTCACTCAATGTATGATGATGCACAGAAATTACACATTCTGATTAGGCAGGAAAAAGAAAGGGGGGATCTAGTTTTAAATTGCAAGCTGTGATCCCAGTTCAATGTTTACACTCACACAAATAACTAAGAGAGAAGAATGCTGCCTTGCTCCTGGGCTTTTCACAGAAGTTCAGTTCACTCATTGAACTTAATGGATCATTCACAGAAAGAATGGGTTGTTTGCATGTTTTTCTTTTCTCTCCCTCAGCAATTAAAGATACCTGCTTTGGCATAGAATACGAAGTTAGCAGAGAATATTCCCAAGTTTGCCATTCTCTCGATTTTGTGGGTCATATTAAGAAATCCTGTCTTCATTTTAGCTTGCCTCAGGAGAAATCAAAAGCCTTCCAAATAGAGAGAAATTCTATTTCTCTGAACATATCTGATAAAAGAAAGCTGGAAATTTCCTCAACCTTGAGCTGCTTTAAATCTCAAATGGAGTCACACCCTAGAATCAATGCCTTACCTCCCCTGCCCATCTTGTTCTTGTCTTTCTGACTTCATTCTTTTTTTAAAGATTTTATTTATTTATTTGACAGAGATAGAGACAGCCAGCGAGAGAGGGAACACCAGCAGGGGGAGTGGGAGAGGAAGAAGCAGGCTCATAGCGGAGGAGCCTGATGTGGGGCTTGATCCCAGAACGCCGGGATCACGCCCTGAGCCGAAGGCAGATGCTTAACCGCTGTGCCACCCAGGCGCCCCTGACTTCATTTTAGATCTCAGATTTGAGAAAGAAAGATGCTTTCAAGTTTATGGAAGATCACACATCATCTACTTTAAAAAATACAAATTTTAATTGCCTTTGATTCATTAAAAAGAAAAAACTTTAGTTTTGCAATGCTAAGGATATTAGAGGCTTTAGTTCAACTCACCTGGTTTATGGAAAAGGAAACAGAAAACACCCTGAGTTCTGAGATGAGAACCAGGTCGTGAGTCAGGAGAAACGATTCTACGAGTAGCCTTGCAGGTTATTATCTGTGTGACATTTGATAAATTGCTTTCCTTTCTGGACCTTGGTTGCCTTACATGTAAAATGGTATGTTGGTTTAGATGTTCTTCATGTTCCTTTTCTATGCTGCCCTTCTTTGAGTCTAAGTGTTTGTTTATTGTCCGTTTCTTAGGTTCTGCCTGGATAAGTATGTATATTTTGCACTTCTGTATACCAAAGTGTAGGGTAGGCCCTGTAAGACTGTAATTCCAGCCTTTAGAAGATCACCATTTTTCATTCAATCTTCATCTAGGATCCAAGAATCCTCTCAAATTTCATGCAGAAGGGCATCAGGATATGCAATGATCTGCAGCAAGAATGTCTTGCTTATAACAGATGCTTAAAGAATAGCCATCTCTTTTGGAATAATTCTTATTATGGATTATTACATCTATTTTACAAATTAGGGAAAAAAGAGGCTTAATGATGTTAAGTAGTTTGTTTAAGGTCATGGTGTTAGCAAGTGGCTATATTCAGACTGCTTACAGGAGGTTTTCATAAAATGAGTGGCTGTTTTTACCTAATAACCACCAATGACTTAACCACAAGTCAGTAGGGAAGATACCACAGAGACAGGGGATAACACTCAAACCTCATGTCAACCAGACCTGAGCGTGCTCTCTCTTCTCTTTAAGAGAAAATGGGATTGGCTCAAACGCCATTTTATTTTCTTCAGAAATCTGATGCCATCCCTAAAATTTTGGCAAGTCTCAGGGCCATGTTTGCTCACTGCTCATTATCGTCTCTCCAATGGATTCCCTATGAATTTTATATATATAATTTTTTGATGTACAAAAAGCCATACATATTTGATGTACCAACTTGACGAGTTTGGAGATACACGCATGAAATCATCACCACAATCAATGCCATAAACACATCCATCACCTCTCCCAATTTTTTTCCCATCAATCTTTATTTTATTTTATATTTTGTATATAAAAACACAAGATGCACACTCTCGGCACTTTTGTAAGCATACAATACCGTGTTGTTAACTGTAGGCGCTGTGCTGCACAGATCTCTAGGGCTTAATCATGTTGCATGACTGAATCTTTGTACCCTTTACTACCACTTCCCCTTTCACCCCGTCCCAGTCTCTGGGAAAGCAGACTCTCTGCTTCTAAGATTTGATTCCCTATTTTTAAACATGTATGTCCTCCTGTGGCTACTTTCTCTCTTTGTCCCTGTCAGCCTCAGTCATGGGACACTGCTTCTTTGCCTAGATTTTCCTAAAACACCTTTCACAGAAGGCATTCACGTGGATGAGAATTTTACAGGAGATTCAGGGGCAATAGCCAGTATGAGGTATAAAGCCAGAGGAGAGCCAGTCATCATTGAATATCAAATACTAAATAGTACGGCTATTTACAAACTCTGTCCTTCACACTTGCCACAGGTAGTTTTCAATGGCCTCTTTTCTCTTCTTTTTTCTTTCTTCTTTCTTTCTTTCTTTCTTTCTTTCTTTCTTTCTTTCTTTCTTTCTTTCTTTCTTTCTTTCTTTCTTTCTTTCTTTCTTTCTTTCTTTCTTTCCTCTTTTATCATCTGGCTTTAAACTTTCATCTTCATTTCCCTCTCTAACCCTGTGCCTTCCTTTTCTTCTCGCACCTCTTAAACTATATAATTCCTCTGTAGCTCTGATGCAGGGTGGCCCATTATGACTATGTCCCCAAACATGCCTAATTAACTGAGCTCTTATATCAGAGAGCTTTTTGCCTCCAGGAGGAATCCTGCAATCAGCCTTGAATGTTGTGAGTTTGTTCCCTCCTATATCTCTTGTCATTGGCTTGACTTTCTTCCTTCCTCATTTACCACCTCTTCATATATTTTTATGTATTTTGGGGGGAAATTAAATACTGTCCTTAGATAAATGCCTTGCGACTGTGATCCTTTTGTTCTTATTGTTTTACCCACAAAGCTGAGCTTTGATGCCTTTGACTGAACCTAAGACCTCACTGTTCATCAAGTTGGCATAAAGATAAGTTTATAAAAATCCTACAACTGCCTTGTGAATTATAGCACTGTTGAGCCAATGTGACTCAGCCGTCAAGTTTAATGTACCAGACTGGGACAAGTCTGTCCTTTGGTTTCATGCTGTCCCAGGTAAGGATGGCAGTAGCATTATATTTGTAAAGTTGTGTATCTACCATAAGGAAATGTCAGCCTTCACCCTACTCACCTGAGTCTTTGCCTCCCCATCGTCCAGTCTTTTGTATTTGCAGGCACCAGATAAATCCTCCTTGGGCACAGCTATCTGTGATTTTCCCATTTCCGAATTCAAAAACTTTTCATAACTCACCCACCAAACCTGGTGCCCAAAGATCTGGCACTGTGTCTTGCCTTCTTCATCCAAGATCCATGTGATTTTGGGCAAGTCACTTACATCACCAAGTTCAGTATTCTTCTCTGTAAAATGGGCACATGCCCTGAGTATCCTATAGGTTTATCATGCCGATCTACTTTGGAAGTATGTGAAAGCTTATAAACTCTAATATGCTACTGTAAGTTGTGATTCTTCTCATAAAATGAAACTCAAACTTCTAGTCTGTTGTTTAAGGCCGCGGTTAGGTTCCTACTTGTATCTTCTAATTTTCATCTTTTTACATCCAACAGAAAAAACTTTGTGTGGAGGGCAGAGTTAGGCAACTGTCTTTTACAATGACATTTACAGTGATCCGTTACAATGATAATATGATTGTGAATGTAGTGTCATTTACAATGATCCATCCCAATGGATCCTATCATTCATAAGCTATGTGACCTTGGAAGAGTTGACCAACACCTCTGAGCATCAGTCTCAACACCAATAAAGTACTTACTCTTATAAACATACCTACTGTCTGGTGTTATTTCTTAAATTACACAAAATAATGGTAAATAATAAAAATCTAGTGAAAGACAAAAATAAGCTTTATATTTCCTTAGAGGTTTCCAAGACTTGCCTAGCAAAGTCTTGAATACATAATAACATCTCAAACTCAATGCATTCAAATTCAAATTTGAATTTTTCAAATTTGAATATTCAAAGCAAGAATTCACTCTTTTTTTTTTTTTTGCCAAGCTACTATTACAGTCTCAATTTCAGCAAATAAACTCAATCTCCTAACACTAGAAACATTTATGATGTTCTTCACTCTTCCCTCCCCTTCCCCACATTTTGTCAGTCACCAAATCCCATTGATTCTACTGACTTTGAAATGCTCCCACTCTCTGCTGCTACTTTTTAAATTTAGGTCTTCAGAGTTTCTTTTCTGGATGATCGCATCAGCCTCCTTTCTGGACTTGCCCATTTCAAGTTCTTTCCGTTGTGCTATTCCATCCGTCACCTAGTTATCAGAATGAATATTCTCAAATAGAAATCTAACACAACTCTTTCCTACTTGAAGTTGTACTATGTTTAACATGAGTTTGGGACCAAATTGCCTGACACAGACTGCCACTTTTTATCTCTGTGAGCTCAGTGAAATTCTCTCTCAGTTCTTCAGTTTCTGCATGTGGGGGCCACAAGTATGGTCCTCTCAGATCTCTGACTGCAGGGAGCATCACATGGACCAAGGGCCCCAGAAGTGCTCTGAAATATACTGCCACATTCATGCTGTGGCCATGCTTCCCGCAGGCTCTGCAGGAAATGACTGAAGACAGCAGAGATACAAATGCAGACACCTTTCTGGGACACAAAGGACTCCTGTGATAGCTGCCTGCTCTGTCTCTGGTCTGAGGGCTTCCCATTGGCTTTATGGGATTTCCCCAGAATCACTGTGATTTTAAACTCTTTCACTCAACATTTCTTCCTTCCTTCTCTCCTTCCCAAAGGTTAGACTTGCGCTGTGGTCTGACAGCTCTTCTCACTTCCCTGGTCCCTCTCCATTTTCTTTCATGGGTATTTCCCCTAATTAATCTCCTGCATCTTTAACTTTGTTTTGGCATTTGCTTCTCAAAGGATCTAGACTAATCTATCTCATCTGTAAAATACATGTAAGAACAGTGCCTGCTTTATAGGATTACGATGAGGATCAAACGTAACATAGATATAATATCTGGCCCATTTCAGAGGTTAACATGGTAAGTTTTAAAAAATGTATTGAGAAAATGGGTACTTATGCATTATGTTGATTTGATAGCAATACAAATATAAAAGAAGCCACAATATTACTCAGGCTGGGACATCTGAACTTCCTTTGCTTGACTGACTGGAATCTGTAACACCTGGAACTTCTTAAATTTTTCAGTATCAGCCAAGTTGAATAGCTGTCCTTGATTTTAGTGGGAAGGCATCCCTAATGAAAAATAGATGCCTTTCCTCCATAAATCACTTGGTCCTTCTACAAGCTCCTTGAGGCTCTAACAGGCTGTAATTCTAAGAAGCTACGGAACACTCAATATTATCCTCAGTTTTACATTTCAGTTTTATATTTTTGTCTTGTTCCCTCAGCGAGGAATTTAATGAAGACAGTCTTGAGAAGAGAAGGCCAACACAGTGCAGTTCCTTTACATCTAATCATATCTTGTGCCCCATGTCAATATCCAACAGACCCTTTTTCAGTCTGTGTATTTTCAGACCTCATTATTACCTTCTTATATCAGCACTAGTGAGTAATGATAAAAATAATGAAAATTTCCATTTTTGTTTATTCATTAAGCAGATATTTATTGAGCATTACTATGTATATGTTCTAAGGACTGAAGGAATAGTAATAACCAAACAGACTAAAACAAAACAAAATAAATACCCAAACAAAAATCCACCTGCCTTCATTGAGCCTATATACTGGTGGGGGGAACCATACGATAAATAAATATGGGTTAAGGATGCTGGATGGTGATTGGTACCATGGGAAAGGGTAAAAAGTAAAGAAATAGGGGATAAGAAGTCCTGAGAGTCTGGAGAATGTATTAATTTTACCATAAGATGACCAAAACAGCTTTATTGGGAAGAGGGCATTTGAACAAATACTTGAAATAGTGGAAGAAGTGAACCAGAAAATATCATGGGAAGAACATATCAGACAGAACAAAGAGCAAGTGCTAAGTCTGAAATGGAAACAAGTCTGGAATATTCCAATAACATCAGAAAGCCAGGGTAGTTGGAACAGAAATATCAAAAAGAAGAAAGGGGTAGGAGATGAGATCAGATAGATAGCAAGGAGTCAAACTGAGGATGTGGTAAGGATTCTGGATTGTACCCCGAGTGACATGAGGAGACACTGAAGTTTTTAAAATATGTTTTCAAAGGTTTCCATGTAATCAAGATTTCTATAGAATCAAAGATCTTTCTATGGTACTTCATCCTCCTAGGAATAACACATGGGTCCAAGAACCAAGGGGTGGGAGCAAGTATGACACTCTGGCTATCACTCCTAATGATCCACTTGGTGAATTTGACCTTCCTATCCCTGCAGCTCTAGGCTTTGCAATGTTACAGGTCCTAATCCCCAAAGGGGGAAATTTCCACAGGGGACAAAACAAGAATTGTATATCGAACCGTGGCTCTGACTAGGCCCTTCAGGTGTCCAGGGACCAGGGGGCAAAGAGAGTCATTGTCTTCATAGAGATAACTGACCCTGGTCATGAGGAGGAGGAGTGCTCTTCTACACAATGGAGATAAGTAGGAATACGTTTTGTGTCCAGGTGATCAACCCAGTGTTGCTGGTAAATGAAGAAGGGCAGAAACTGCAGAGTAACTAGGGGCTCATATCCCCCAGAAGAGGGGCTGGGTCTTATCATAACATAAGCCTCCAAAACCAGCACAGGTGGTAGCTGAAGGTAAAGGTGATAGAGACTGAATGATAGAGGCTGGAGACTATGGGTGTTGGTTGTGCTTCTGAGACTATTTGCTGTGGCAAAGGCAGCAGCTTATCTCACTAAATCCCTCTTTTACTTCGCCTCTCAGGAATCCAGAAGAGCTATTGGCCAAAGAATATGAAAAAGTCAATGTGAGTGGCACAAAGGATGTACTTTGGGAGACACGGTGAAGCACGAATCAGATCTCTCTTCAAAGAAGGACTTACTGCCTTAGCTTCTGGAAGTGCTGTAGGTGGATCGTCTTCAGTGTCAGAGCCTTCAGGTCTTACCTCAAGAGATCCAGCTTGCTGAAAGTTGCTCTCCTCAGAGAAGCTTATATTTAATGGCTTAGTGAGGTGGGGGTACAAAGATCCAGCTATTTCTGTCCGGTGTGGGACAACCTTAACAGGCCATTTTATCCCCAGAGCTCCCAGTGGGTTGGGCTGATTTGACATTGTGGAGCTTGTATCTCAGCTTTACTTGCCCCTCTGTCTGCTCCTGCTTCTTTCCCCTTCTTTCTTCAGGCGTTGTTCACAAGGACACTCTGTAATAAATGTTCTGCTCGCTGAACACTGTCCGAGTCTGTTTCCCAAGGAACCCAACCTGTGGCAGGTAGATGTGAATGAATGGTTACTTTCCTGTGTAGACCGCCCAGACTAGTTTCAGTGTTCAAATCCTACAGGTGAATGGGTGTGGAGATAGCTCGGTTGGCCCAACTTAAAATAGCTGGAAAAGGTGAGACTTCCTGGAGTTAATTTTAAAAGGAAAAAGTGACGAGAAGGAAAAACAGAAGACCCAAGAAGCAGAAAAAAATCAGAAAATGGATAACCCCACAGGGATTACATGGGGTGGATCAAGCCACTGGAAAAATTCTGGCTGAAGAAATTATTTTTTAGTAACAAGGATATTTGACATGCAATTTTACATTATCGATTTTATCTTACATAAATTTTCTTCATCTTTAGTATCCATTAAAGCCTGCCATATTCAGATTCTTTACATGGTAATTTTTTTTTTGAAAAAGTTCATATCTGGATTAACAAAATGTAGAACAGGTAACAAGTTGATCCATTAATGTATCAAATTCATTGAAATCAAGAGCGCAGACTCCTAGGTGACCATGGTAACAGGAGCTCCAGCGCTGGGTTTCAACCTCATCTAAATTTAAAGCAGTGTTTGGGTTGTATCTGTTTACTTGTTTATTTTATCTTCTAGATCACATTTCTTTATGGAAAGGGACAGTGACCATCATGCAACACAATGCCGTGTTCATAATTAACGCTCCTTAAATATTTGTGCAATAAATACATATGCACATAAATAAATTAGTTTATGTTGTTTAGTTGTACAGACAACTGCCTTCCCATGGAAAAACATACCTCTGTGGATTAGTCATTTAAAATAATTTTTGGTATCACCCAAAGTGCTTAGAACAATTCTTGACTCATGGTAAATCAGTTATTTGTTGAATAGAATTTCTGAAAGCTGAATATCATGTCATGTCAGAAGAGAAAGACACAAACGCCAGTTTTCAATTTATTGCTTCTCAGCTCTTAATCTCTCCTCCATTGACTGCTCTATGACAATAGAAATGGGTTCTGTAAATAGTTCTTTGCTACCCGGCACAACGCTAAACTTTTTTTAGTAGAGGGCACTGGAAAGACATCACAAGAGGAAGAGACTTTCCTTCCTGGTTCTGGCTTGCTCATTTGGCAGACTCCTGCAGTGCCCCTGTCGTGTCCCACACCTGGCCGTGCAGCACAGGGTGGTCCACAACCCCTCTAGCCAGGTGTCTTGGGCAGGTTTATAGTGGCTTTCCTCTGGTGAGACACATACCCATAAACTGGTTTCTCTAGGACCTTAGAGGTCCAATTTTTAGCAAGTTTTAAGAGAGATTTCCAGGAAGTTTCTCTGGCATGGCAGTATAATAGACTTTTCTGTCATCTATGAGTCATTGATTGGTGTGCTTTTTTAAAGATTTTTTAAGAAGATTTATTTATTTGAGAGAGAGAGAGAGAGTAAGCACACACAAGCAGGGGGGAGAGGCGGAGGAGAAAGGGAGAAGCAAACTCCCCACCTAGTAAGGAGCCCCATGGGGGGCTCGATGCCAGGACCGTGAGATCATGACCTGAACCAAAGCCAGACACTTAACCAACTGAGCTACCCAGGCATCGCTATTTTTAAAGATTTATTTATTTAAGAGAGAGAGAGGAGGGGGAGGAGCAGAGAGAAAGGGAGAGAGAGTCTTAAGCAGACTTCACACTGAGCATGCAGCCCGACACAGGACTCAATCTCACAACACTGAGATCATGACCTGAGCCCAAACCAAGAATCAGACGCTTAACCGACTATGCCACCCAGGTGCCCCAGCATGCCTTTTCTAAGAAGGTCTGCATCTCAGCCCTGGGGCGTGGAGTGCTGTTCTTTTTGCCCTCTATCTCAGCCCTAGGGATAGCAACTTCTTAATATCTGTAACTTCTGTATTCATCAATGTTCTCTTTACTTCTTACCAATCCTTCATTTCTTCAATCCCCTTTTAGGATAAATGATTCTTTACATGAAACTTACCCTGTTTAAGTTACTATGAGGTTTCTCTCTCCAGATTGGACCCTGACTACATATTAGCAATCTAAGGACCGGAGTTCAAGAACAACTCTGAGTTGAGAGTTCACCTTCCCACATACTGACTTTATAAAGCCTAAACATTTTCCAGAGTACACAGAACTCGACCAGCTTAAGACCTGGAGGAAGCTTACATTTATTCACTCTTCTCCACAGTCATAATGGCATTCATAGATCAATTATCAGCAAATATGTCAAAAAAGGTTAAAAAATGTGAACGTTATGTAAAATGAAGTTTTTTTTTCTCTTTTAACTATGAGATATTCCTAGAACCTGTATCATGCCAATGTAAAATATGCATTTCCAAGAGGTGAATGGACTATCAACAGTTTCCAAAATCTATTTAAGCATGTCGTCTTCACTTGGAGAGCCACTTACCAAACATGTGGTTCTCAGATTAATGTTAAAGAACTGCCTTGAGGATTACCTAGTTCTGTGGTTCTCAATGTGTGGTTTATGGACCAGCATCAGCATCGTCTGGGAACTAGTTAGAAATGCAAAGTCTAGGCCCAGACTTACCTTCTGAATCAGAAATTCTGAGTGTGGGTCCTAACATTCTGTATTTTAACAATCCCTCTAGGGATTCAGATACACACGAGAGTTTAATGAGCATTGATTTTGCTCAGTACCACGCTTTTATAGGTGAGGAAACAAAATCTCAAGAAAAAAAAAATTCAGACTGTCCATTTCAAACAACTTGCAAATAACAAAATAAATGTCCTGTGCTAAAAAGAGCTTACCTTCCTGGTTCTTTCTTCTGTGCCCACCTTCAGCTGTGATTGCCTCTGAAATCTGTCCTTATCAATACCCTCCATTGCTTGGGTGTGTGACAGGAAAACAGGAAATGAATTTAAATAAACAGAAGATAGTGTCTTCATATATATTAAAAAGAACAAGCAAGCTATATAAGTATAGAATAACATCTCAGATACATGCTCAAACGCGAGAATACTAACCACTTGGTGGAATATGGAATAGAGGATTCCAACGCTGCATGAGGCTTGGATGAGAATAGACGGTCTTTAAGGGCCATTCATTCATGAAAGTTTGCAATTTTATGATTCCATAATATAATGTTTGCTATCTTATCAAATAACCCAAAATCTTTCCTGTGGGAAGAGAAATATTTTGAATTGAGATAAAATCCTACTGAGCTCTGCCTCCTCCCTCTTCCTCTCTCCACAAAAACTTGTACTTGGCCAGATGCTTCTCCTTTTCATTTTCCATTTAGGTGGCATTTTCAAATATAGAAAACAATTTTGTAAACTCCCTGCCGCTTCTGTTTTGCTTGGGCTCCACAGAGGCCCAAATAATTTATGGAAAAACAGCACCTGTGTTTTCACCACGAATGGCTTTCGCAACATTGATGAATTTCAAATAAAGGGCATCTACCTCACCCAAGTTAAATGGAAGAAAGTTCTCTCTCCATTTCCAGAAATTGATTGTAGAATGTGCTCCAAAACTATTTTCTTGTCCCGTAAAAACATTAAACCAGATGTGAATATTTCATACCAGGCTCTACCCTTTGAACAAAAGGAAGATGGTAGGTTTAAACTATTTTATCAGAAGGGTTGATGTTTTCTGAGGATTTATACAACTGGATTGATTCATTATTTCATTCACACAAGACAATTTTGTGGTGTATTCATTCATTCCTTAAACAAATATTAATTCATTCAGCACCTGCTTATCAAGAATAATCAAATAGATACATTTCATTGGGGGGAGTCACAGTGTACTTTCGGTTCAACTTGGAAGATGGGACACATCAGTTTATCTCTGCTTTCATCTAAAATAGAGGTCAGCAAACTATGGCCTGTGGGCTCACCACCTATTTTTGTAAATAAAGTTTTATTGAAATATGGCCATACCATTCATTTACGTATTGCTTTATTTTTATGTTTGAGTCTCTTTTTTCCCCTCTGTGTTTCATTTTGAGGAGTTTCTAGTGCTGTGATTTTATGTTCACTAACCTGTTCTTCTAAAATGTTTAATCTATCAATGGTCTCGTTCATGATCTGTTTCATTTCACACATAATTGTTTTTCATCTCCAGAAGTTAGTTTTGGATTTTTAAAAAAATATATATCTCCCATGTCTGTACTTCACTGATGTAGTAATGTCCTTCTCTTCAGTATTTTTCTGCTACTTTTAACATTTATATTATTTCTGGGTCAGTTTAGATTGGTCTTTTTTCTTCAGTATGGGTCATGTTTTCTTGTTTCTTTGCATTCTTGATAATTTTTAGCTGGGTATTAGACATTGTGAATTTTTCCTTATTGAATAATGGATTAGTTTTGTATTCCTATAAATATTCTTTAGGTTTGTTCTAAGATGTAATTAAACTGTCTAAGGCCAGGGAAAGAAGGTTACAGAGAAGAAGATGAGAGAGAACAGTACCTGGCACCCAGGTACTCCACAGGGCTAGGATTTACCTTCTTGCCTGACACAAATAAACTAAGTATATAAGGCACAAAATACGGAAACCAATGGTTTTAAAGCCATTGGACATGAGGCAAGAAAAGACAGCGATCTCTGAAAGTTATACAACAACAAGGTGAAGCAGAAAGAGAAACAGAAGTGGAGTCTTAGGATGATTTAGTTACAGGAAAAGAGCTTGGGTGCCATGCTAAGGAATTAGAACATTCTTCAGTTCAAGGTTTCCTACCTTGTGCACCAGAATGTTGTCAGTCATCTCTGGCCGTGAGCAGACTTATAAGTTTGTCCCTGAGTGTCAGACTGATATTGTTAGTTTCTACAAAAAAGTCATGGAAGAACTTTCTTAGACTTTGGGGTTCCAGAGATGGTTTTGAAGACAAGGGGCAAAAGCACACCTGGTTATATAAAGACCATACTTTGTACATATATTTGAAAGTTGGGTATATCTTAAAAGTTCTCATCACAAGAAAAAAAAAATACATAACTATGTGAGGTGATAGATGTGAGCTAGACTTAATGTGATCATTTCATGATATATAGAAAATATTGAATCATCATGCCGTACACCTGAAACTAATATAATGTTGTGTGTCAGTTATACTTCAGTCAATCAATCAATCAATCAATGCATACATGTAATGGGATGGAAAAGGGATTTGAGGGGGGAAGAGAGATGGAATTAGGAAAAAAAGATAAAAGGATTACATAATGCCTAAGAGGTCATTTTTGGACTCCTGGGTAGATGATCAGAAAAGTAAAATCCTTAGAGACTTTTCATTATTTTTATCCTTTTAAAGAAGAGTTAAAGTTGCACAATGTTTTAAATTTTGAGGTATGTAGACAACATATCCAAAGGAATAACTGATTTTATTTTGCACACAAAAGCAAGCAGGTGAGAAGCTTCATCAGGCTAGGTAAGACCCTCAGAATGATTATCCCTAAGGAATAACATGCTAGCCCTCAGAGAACCAGATTCCTTCTTTTTAAAATACTCAGTAGTTTTGCAGAAATCTGGCAAATTCATTATCACCTTTAATAGCTTCTAATTAAACTGTTTTAGTAAAGCTGTGGAATTAAAAAAAATCATCAATGCATAATAACACCTGTTAAGTATTTTCATATGTTGTGCACAGATTCTTACAGGAGCTGTATACACAGCTTTCTGGCACGTGGTCCCACTTCAAGTGGAGGCACCAGACAGTCCTTGTGGAAGGGACCTCTGAGAAAAGAGACTGCTTGGGGCATAGTGAGCGTCCTGTCTCTGGCAATATGCCAACAGGATATAGAAAGATTCTGGATGACTCTGCCAAAGTGTCTACAGAAAATAAAACCTCTAATACTTCTTCTCACTGCAAGTTTCCTTCTTTTTGATAATCTGGATAGATATTTAGAGACATCATAAAAAATATAATGCCGTGTTATGTCTGTCCAGTGCCCCATAACTGAAAACACATGTCCATGTGATTCATTTAATCAATCAGCAATAAATTATTCAGTTCCTATTCTGCATCTGGCATTGTGCTCCAAACTGGGAAACCCCAGTGGAGAATAAAGACCTACCTGAAGTACAATGAGTTAAACATGGTCATTGCATTTGGTCCCCCAGTATCCTGTTCTTCACAGATTTTACTACACAGCCACCCACAGTGTTAGTGCTTGGCCAATGTCAGAAAGCCTATAAGTAGCCAAATTTGGGCTAGAACAGCTATTTGGGACTCTCCCCTGGCTCTCTTTCCTCTCCAGCTGCCTGCTTTCAACAGCCTGGTGCTTATCAGGATGTGGTCTTGCCTATCAACAGAAGGTCGAGAACACAGAAGATAGCAGCTGTCATTTCCCATCAAGGGAACTTGAAAGAATGGCTAATAATCCCCTTATCTCATTTACCTACTTTAAATCTATTGCAATCCAGACCCAGCGTGGCCACACTTCTTTGTCCTTAATGAAACCTGTGACTCATTATGACTAGGCGATAAGACTGCACCTTCGTTCCTAGCACCTTGCGAGAGACAAAGGAAATGGAAACAGGCTTAGTGGGAGTCTGGGGGAGGGTCTTTTGAAAGCCTTTCAAGACACAAGTGAAGAAGACCATTCTGATGTCTTTAGGGAAATTCCCTGCTTCCAAAGAAAGGGAAGAAAAACAAGCATTACTGAATGCTACTTTTTTGAGAAATGGATTAGCCCTTGGGCTTGGCCAAGTTGTACTGCTTTTCCTCGCTGTGTTTTCTTCATTTTTTTTTTTTCTGGATAAAATTCAGAGAAAAAAGAAGTAGATTTTCTTGGCCCTTGGTAGACTGGACTCAGCATGAATCCCATATCAACCCTAAGCCAGATCAAAATAACATTTACTGAGTACCCTCGTTGTTCCATGCTTATTGCCCAGTGTGTGTGTGTGTGTCTGTATCTGTATCTATGTCTCTATGTGTATGTATTGTGTGTGTGTGCGTGTGTATGTGTGTACAAACCTATATGTACACATGCGTGGCAAGAAAGAGCAGAAGAGATATGTACCTGGTATATATATTGCATAACAGGCTCTGTAGACCAGATTTTTAAAGTATTTTTTCATACACTAATTTTATTCTGAAAAGAAAAAAAATTGCAGAAACACAAATGAAACTCTGAGATACATACTACTGAAATTACATCCACCGTAAAAATGAGGCAATGCAAGGATGGAGATGTTAACATGATCAAGCTCTCCCAATTAATAAATGTCAGCGCAGGGGCTCCGACCCAGGGCTCCCAGCTCCAGAATGCATACCTCATACTGTGTGGGGAGCAAAAGCCTTTGCCCGATGTTTGAGTTTCCCATTGCTGCCGTAACAAATTGTCATAAACTTAGCTCCTTAAAACAACACAAATTATTATCTTGCAGTTCTGGAGGTTAGAAGTCTGAAATGGGTCCCACTGGACTACAGTAAAAGCTGACTTCCTTCCTGGAGGCTTGAGGAGAGGATCCATTTTCTTGTCATTTCCAGCATCTGGAGCCTGCCCACATTCCTTGGGTGGTGGCTTCTTTCCATTTTCAAAGCTTGCAATGGCTAGGGTAGTCTTTCTCATCTTTCTCACATTGCCTCACTCTGATACTGACTCTGCCGCTTTTCTGTCACCTTGTGCTGATATTGGACCTATCCGCATCATCCAGAATAAGCTTTCCATCTCCAGATTTTTAACTTAATCACCTCTGAAACATCTCATTTGCTATGTAAGGTAGCATATTAACAGATTCTAAGTCTTACAACGTGGATATCCTCGTAGAGTCATGTTTTTGCCTATTACGCTAAGTATCTGATTTTAGCCATTTTGGAAGAATGTCAATTTGTCAATATTTTTCAAAATTTAAAATGTGTATGTATTTTAATACAACAATTCCATTTCTGGGGGTTTACCTTTTAGAAATATTTAACACATGCCCATAAATATATTTATCAAGAAGTTAATTGCAAAATTATATATTCATTTGTTTACATATTTACTACTTCTCTATATCCACTAAAATGTATATTTCTCGAGGGAAGGAATTTTGCTTTGATCATTGTTTTATCTGAAATTCCTGGGATGGTGCCTATATTTAGTCGGAACACAGCAAATAAATATTTGCAGAATAAGTGAATGAATGAATGAATGAATGAATATAACCTTTAAAAAGAATGAGGTATATTCAAATGCACTGAGTTGAAAAGATGTCTCAGATGGATTGTTAAATAAACAAAAGGGCAAGATGAATGTGTAATTATATCATTTCTGGGAAATAATTCATATGCAATATGTTCTCTGCCTCTCTCTATCTCTCTTTCTATATATATGCTATGAATACCACTGCAACGATATAGAAAAACATCTAGAAAGATAAATGCTAGTTGTATTTTATTTAACGTTTGCTATCTATTTTATTATTTCTGAGTTGAGCAATAGCTAAGTATTTTTCCACAGTCACAGAAATTTTAAAAAGATGTATAGATAAAATCTGAATCTAGATTTCTAAACTAAGTCAAATGCCTTTCCACTCTGGGTTAATTGCCTAGGATAGAACATATCATTTCAACCTTTCTTACCTCTCAGATGACTGAGCAAAAGAGAAATCCTAAAGAAGACATTTGTATCTGTCAGAGTCTGAGGAAAAAACAGAAACCAGTTTTGGTATTTCATACTGAAAGAATTTAATGCAAAGAATTGATTATAGGGTGATGGAAGAGCTGAAAATCCCAGCTGAGATCTGTGAGGCAACTCAGTGATTACCCACATATGGAAGTGCTACTCAGCCTTGAGGGACAAAGAAATGACCTGTTCTTATCAGAGCCTGGAATTTGGTATCATTTAGAAGAAAGTGGAATCATCATGGTTATATAGAGGGAAGGCTTGGCCAAAGGGATGTGGACCCACAAAAGAGAGGCTGCTACTGCCAGGAAGCGATGGAAGATGGGTAGAGACACCCTCGTTCCCACCCTCCACGCTCTGGCCAGTTGGCAATGTTGTTGCCATTGGTTAGAGTTACCTAGAAGGCAGAAAGAAAGGGACCCTGGGAAGTGGAATTTCTGGCACTACAGAACAGGGTGAGGTGAGGACTTGGGTCTGGATATCACCAGGCAATGGCCAGTGTGACATTTGGAAGGAATGATGGCTAGTTGTGAGAAGCCATGAAGAAGGGTTTAAGATAATGTGCCATTTTCAGAATGCTCTAAAGCAAATATATTAATGCATTAACTATGTTTGTTAGGACCCATTTCTATGTGCATTTTACTTTAGTAATAAAAGTCCAATCAATTTGCCTATCAAAAAATATCCTGGGACATCCATTATACCTTTAATTACAGAATATTAGGGCAAATTTTTTGTGTTTTTGTTTTTTTAAAAAGATTGTGTTTATTCGTCAGAGAGAGAGAGAGAGAGCACAAGCAGGGGGAGTGGCAGGCAGAGGGGGAAGCAGGCTCCCTGCTGAGCAAAGAGCCCAATGCGGGACTTGATCCCAGGACCCTGGGATTATGTCCTAAGCCAAAGGCAGACACTTAACTGACTGAGCCACCTAGGTGTCCCAAGGCAAGTTTTTATATCCTGTATATTCCCATTGTAAATACTGAAAGTCTGATCATTGAGATGAAAACCTATCATCAGGAGATACAGAGTTACATATACATGCACTATCTATCAATATACATAGATAGGGCTACACACACACAGAGTCACACGTACAATCACACTCATACATATAGATAAAATCTAGAAGAATTTCAAATTTTTTTCTTTGACATTTTCAAGCAAGCCTGTGTTTTGGAGTGTAAAAGACTGATATAAATAGACCTGAAGACTATGACACAAAGAGAATACTGGTAGGAAAAGGTAACACAATAGAAGCATAGGAAGACAGACATCTGTAATTACTCCACCATAGAACTGCAAAAAGGGAAATTAGAGGTATCCGATATATTGTCACTGACTACTGGGTATTATGTTCTGTACACTCTTATCTGTTGGACTAATCAATAAGCAACCCTCAGAGCCTGTTGACATTCACCTTCATCTATTCATCTCCCATAAAACAAATTCAACATCATGAGATCCTAAACATACAGGACTAAGGATAGCTCTGATGGGCCAAGAAAGTGGCTCTGTGAGGAAGACTGAAGTTCCCATTGAAATCTAATGGTGAGAATGAACTTAAAACATCCATGACAGAAGGCAGCTTCTAGTTTTCACTTGATTCCCATTTCCTTCAACAGAAAAGTTTCTTGGATCGTGGAGACATTAGACCTTCTCTGTGTTCTCCCTCTGGAAATCTCATCTATGCTATGACTCTCATTCTGTAGGGAGAAAGCCGCATCAATATATGCAGCCCTGATTTTGAGTTTCCACTTCCAACTTTGGTAATCTCCAACTTGGTTTATTCAAAACAGCTCAAGAAGCTATTCCTCCTCTGGTCCACATTTTTACTGTGGGTATTATGGTTAAGGATTTCAACATCTTCCTATGACCCACGCTCCAGTATCTGGGGGCTTCAACTTCTCCTTCTATTGTTTTGGCCACACTATCTCACCATGCTCGCAAATTCCACCTCTGATCTCCATTTCTACCTCCTGCCCCCACTGCCACAACCCTCATTCTCACCCACATTGTTTCAATAACCTCACAAATGCCTAGAGAACTGCCCGACTTATTCTAAAGTCCTTTCCTCATACTGCTGCCTGGTTAATCTCCCTAAAGCATGATTAGGCTGTTCTTTTGCTTAAAAACATTCAGTACTTTCTCATTGTGTATAGTTTATTTAGAATTGAAGTTGCAAAAATGTTAGAAAATGTCAACAAAACAAAGGGGCAACCCATGGAATGGGAGAAGATATTTGCAAATGACATTACAAATAAAGGACTGGTATCCAAGATCTATAAAGAACTTCTCAAACTCAACACCCAAAAAACAAATAATCAAGTCAAAAAATGGGCAGAAGACATGAATAGACACTTCTCCAAAGAAGACATACAGATGGCTAACACATGAAAAAATGTTCAACATCATTAGCCATCAGGGAAATTCAAATCAAAACCACCTTGAGATACCAACTTACACCAGTTAGAATGGCAAAAATTAATAAGGCAGGAAACAATAGATGTTGGAGAGGATTTGGAGAAAGGGGAATCCTCTTACACTGTTGGTGGGAATGCAAGCTGGTACAACCACTTTGGAAAACAGTAAGGAAGTTCCTCAAAAGTTAAAAATAGAGCTACCCTAGACCAAGCAATTGCACTACTGGGTATTTACCCCAAAGATACAGATGTAGTGAAAAGGAGGGGCACATGCACCCCACTGTTCATAGCAGCAATGTCCACAATAGCCAAACTGTGGAAGGAGCTGAGATGCCCTTCAACAGATGAATGGGTAAAGAAGATGTGGTTCATATACACAATGGAATATTACTCAGCCATCAGAAAGGATAAATACCCACCATTTGCATCGGCATGGATGAAACTGGAGGAGATTATGCTAGGTGAAATAAGTCAAGCAAAGAAAGACAATTTTCATGTGATTTCACTTATACACAGAACTTAAGGAATAGCATGGAGGACATCAGGAGAAGGAAGGGAAAACTGAAGGGGGTGGAAATCAGAGGGGGATACAAACTGTGAGAGACTACAGACTATGGGAAACAAACTGAGAGTTTCAGAGGAGAGGGGGTTGAGGGATGGGCTACTCCAGGGATGGGTATTAAGGAGGGCACGTATTGCATGGAGCACTGGGTGTTATTTGTTCTTTGTTTGCGAACAATGAAGCATCGAACACTACATCAAAAACTAATGAAGTACTGTATGGTAACATAACATAATAAAAAAAAAGGTTAGAAAATGAAAGGAAAATCTCATTTAATCCTTTCTTTTTAGAATGACATCCATACTTATTACCAATCACCTATGATTCTATATTTTCTTCACGTTTCCTTCCATGTAGGAGGACTCATAGCTGACAAAGAACTGTTTACCCTACTTGTACATGGCCTTTCTATATCCAAGCATCTATTGGGTGTGCTCATTCTGGCAGACATGCTTCTCTTTGCTCCCCAATTTTTAAACCTGATTTATTTCTATCTATATATTTTAAAACTCACTTTAAATTCATCTCTTCAAAAAGATGTCCCCTATTCTACTCTCTCTGCATCCTGGCTGGTTTAATTCCTCCCCTTGCTGAGCTTCCAGAACACTGTACCTCTCACTCTGTTTTCTATAATCATCCCTAACCAAATCCTATCTTGTAATACTTCCCTTCTGAAGTGGAACACATCAGCATTGTTGACCATATCTGAAGTGTCTGGGGTGCTGAGATAATGCCATCTTTGGCTCTGTATCCCTTAACGGGTCTAGCCCAGCTTGGGTTATAGTGTGGAGACTCCTCCACATTTTTTCTGTAGTCATAAGCAGACATTTTATATTGCTTTTATCATCCTTTTGAAGGAGGAGAGAAATGCAGTGTCCTCAGGGCTGACAGAGTTCAGGCCTCTCTGTTTAGAGCTTGGTCAGGACTGATTCATCTCACAAAGGCAACAACTTGCATCAAAAACATCAACCACAGTAACACACCTATTTACTTGTTTGAAGGCTCTGAAATAAAATTAATATTCTATCACTATGGAGTTGAGAACTAAAAAGTAAGAAACAAATCTGAAGATGTTCTATCCTCTAGTATAGGCATTGAAAATGTCAAGGCCAGGATTGTGCCTTTAGGGGTATTGCTTAAAAGGGCACTGATGATTTACCTGGAAGTGCTGAATGTTCAGAGCTGTCTAGAAGTATAAGAGAATCAGGCTAACCCGATGATACCTACAGCATAAAAAGCACCAGCAAAAAACTGTGTTTCTAGTATGTTCTTTGTCTTATCTGGTCTGCTTCTTTCCCTATTCCTGCACATCATCCTTATCAAGTCCAACTGTATTATAGATATCACTTCATATTATAGTCTTCTCTGAGTACAATGTATTTTTCACGTTAGACTTGAAGCTCCTTCAGAATATGATCTATGGGATATTCTATATAAACTCAGATCTTAGCCAAGGCTTAGGCATATAAGAAGCATTCAATGATTTTCCATAAAACAAGTAAAATGTTGTGCCCATTTATGAATAAAGAATCTAGGTTTAAACATATCTATAAGAACTGCTGAGGTATAATCCAAGCTCTTCAGGTTATAGATAAAAACAAAAAAATTATTGCCAGAGAAGTTATCTGAGATCAAATATTTAGTTAAGTATGAGGATTTGTGCAATTTTCAGGAATTTTTTTTCCCAAAAAAACCACTGGTCTTATTTAAGATGGGAAATATGATTATCTAATTTTCATAATTTTTCAAAGTCTCTAGGAATATCAATTAGGTCTATATTAAGACAAGTGTCCTAGGGTTAAATAATTTGAAAAACACTCAGTGGTATGCTGGAACTGGCCTAGACTGGTTTGTAAGATATAGTAGTTACATTTTCAGGAATTTTGCAAATTAATGGTTAAATAGCCATTAATAAAAATTAAGTCATAGAAACTTAAAATTAAATAAATTATATAAAAACAAATGTAATAAATAACCAAAACTCACTACTTCCTAATTATTGTATAGTGTTTTACTCTTATGTATACTCTTGAGGTTATGCATATCTATTTTACCTTCATGATAGAAACATTACTGCTCTTCTTGTACCAACTCCATGTTCACTGATATCATGTTGGTACCTTAAATTTGGTCCTAGAGAAAATATGCCACAATAATCACTAAATAGTGTAAATCAGGGCTTGACTTAATGCTGAGGTCAAGAGACTTTTCAGTTTATTGACTATAATTTGTACAGGGTGAGAAGTAATTTAATAGAAGATCATAGATTAGATTAATGATAAATTTACTGCAAAAACAGTTAATGGATTTAGCGGCAACTACAATTGTCAAATCATAGTAAATTGTAACCACCAACTACCTATGGGCACAAAAGTTTGGCAATGTCAACAAATGAATTTTGTGAGAATCAATTGGCTAAAATGGTTAATGTGTACTACTATTAAAAGTCATTACTCATTCCTTCTTCTCTTTCCTTCCTTTCCTGAAGAATTCAGTCCTAAAGTATTAAGTGGTGTCAAGCAAGGTTGGTGGCCATGGCAGGTGGTTCTGTGTGTCCGTGGGAGTCTGGAGAAAGCTCGTGGAGCCTAAACTGCATAAGGAGGTATCCTTCTGGAGGGGATGATTCAGACACTTCGGAGCCCAAGTAGAATGTGGAGCCTCCCACATCTTTGACACTAAGAGGTGTCAAAGTATAGGATGTAAGATCCTGAGTCTATTAAGGAGGGTAGTCCCTCTTGGGGCATCAGAAACAAGTCAGTGCAAGGGAGCTCCCATAGAAGGGCAGCCAACAAAGTGACTAAGGTATAAGTATGGTATATCCAAGCATTGATAACAGTGGCAGCCCAGTGTGTGTTGTTGGACCCTGAGTGGTCAAGAGAATAGCTATACAGGGGCAGCAATGGTAACCATGAGATATTAATTGCATATAGAAAAATTGCTCAAATAAGTAAATATTAAAATAGTAGGATCCAGATTTATCATTGTCAGATAAAGGACTTACAAATGTTGAAATACAAATAACTAGATTTGAACCTGTAATGTTAGATTAGTGTCAGAGGTATTGAAAACTCATGAAAAAGTATCTATAGATAGCAATACATAGATATAAATGTGTGCACATATGTATGTGTGTGAACATATATATGAACTCATCTATCCAACTGAGAGGGTCTAGGAGCAGAAAAAGCACACCCAGGAACCAGACCTTAGCTTCTAAATACCATACTCCACTAAAAAGAGCCAGGAAACTTTGGCGAATTGGCTGATTCCAGTGCCAGAAGGGAAAGTGAAAGATGACAGAGGACTATCTTGCTGTAACAGAAAGTAAGAAAAGCCTCAAAGAATAAAGGGTACACAAGCAGCTGGAAACACTTCCACAGCCCAAATTTGGGATAATTTCAGCATCAAAATAATGAATGAATTGGATTATAACACGTTAAATAAAATAGGAATCCATGACTCTATATTTTTATAAAAATATAAATGGATAAGCTTAAAGTTTAATGAAACACATTTGTGTAGATGTAGTCTTTCTCCACAAAATTCTCATTAAGTGAAAAGGGAAATAGAGTAATGTTGTAGTGGAGAAGCTTGGCAGACACCACCTTTATAAGATGATCAAAAGTGAACATCATCACTAATAGGACAAGTCAAAATCATGGGGACCCAATAGGAAGCATCACTTCAGGGATACTCCTGCCAAAGATGCAGGAGTGTAGATTTAGCCCGAATGTAATCAAACGGAAATTGAGGAGTTCTACAAAATAACTGGCTCATAATGTAAGAGTCAAAATCGTGAAAGTCGAAGAAAACTAATGAAAGTTCCCAGATAAAAGTTGGAGTAAAGCTGCATAAAAACAAAATGCAACTGATGATTCTGGACTTTGCTGTTTTCTTATGAAATACATTATTGAGATAATTGAAAATTTTGAATAGGGTCTGAACTTTGAATGGTAGTAAAATGTCAATATTATTTTCATTATTGCAATTTTATGTAGGAGAATACTCTTGTATGTGGAAATATACACCAAAGAATTTGAGGCTGGTAGACATCATGGAAGCAATAGGCTAGGGAAAAATTTATTTTTATTGTCATTGAACCTGTTCCTTCATTTTAAGATAAAACAACAAGAAGAGCAACAACAACAAAAAAACCATGTCATATGACCCAGTAATTCCATTCCTAATTATACAGCCAAGAGAAATAAATGAATATATCCACAAAAAGGATTGTACAATATTATCCAAAGCATGGTAGTCATAATAGCTAAAAACTGGAAATCACTCTAATGCTTATCAATAGAGAAATGGATAAACATTATAGACTATTTGCACAATGAAATACTAATAAAAAAGAACAAACCACTGACACATGCAACAACATGGACGATTCTCAAGAACTTGTTGAATGGAAGAAGACACAAACCCTACCTACTGTATGATGCCATTTATATAAAATTCAAGCAAAGCCAACCAAAGATGATGGAAATGAGAATATTGGTTGCTTTTTAAAAAGGGGGAATTGGGGTACCTGGGTGGCTCAATGGGTTAAACATCTGCCTTCGGCTCAGGTCATGATCTCAGGGTTCTGGGATCGAGCTTTGCATCGGGCTCCCTGGTCAGCGGGTAGTCTGCTTCTCCCTCTCCCTCTGACCCTTCCCCCTACTTGTGCTCTCTCGCTCTCTCTGTCTCAAATAAATAAATAAAATCTTAAAAAAAAGAAATAAATAAAAAAATAAAAAGGGGAAGTTAAGTGAAAAGGGCTGACAGGAACTTCTTAGAGTACAATGTTCTGTGTCTTAACCAGGCGGTGGTTATATCAGCATATGCATTTGGCAAAAGGCTTTAAGATGCACAATAATGATTATGTGTTTTATTGCAAGTAAATTTGTCTCAATAAATTACTGTGAACATTAAAAAAATTGTTGGCAGAAAAATTCAGTCTTCCTGATTTTCTCATTTCAGTATCCTATGAATAAAATAGTCAACAATTTCAGCTGCTCTTTTTCCTCTGCCTTTCTCCTGTTGCATTCCAAAAGTAGTCCCTCCACACTCCTCCTCACAAAGAAAAAGAACAACTTGCTTGTAATGACCTCTAAGCAAATTCCTTCGCATACCTAAAACTTGCAGGAAGTCTCTGGAATTATAAAAGTTTGAACAGAGAGCATTTTGGTCTCATGTATGCAATCCAATATAACACAATACCTTATGTCTAGGGAATATACTAGCAAAAATTACTGTTTATTACAAAGCACTAGGCCTTCAAGAAATTCTTTATGATTCACTAAAGTGGTAGCAAAGCATGGAATATTCTGTTGTTGCTGTGTTTTCCAGAAACCACACACCTTATATGGAATGAATCTGTAATTGTTGGGCAATTTCTTTTTCCAGTTGAACAGCACTTTTGAGACTGTTTTTCTGAGAGGTCGTGAAAAGAAAATTGGAAATATTACATATCTGCTGACATGACATAGAAAGGTCCTTTCATTTTGCATTTTCTTTTTACCTCTGAATGAAGGCAAAAGGCTCTTTAAAGACAAAAATGCTTCCTTTGGGTTCTCCCCTGAATAAAAGCCATTCATCCCATACGTTGAGGCAACATGTCTTACAAATAAAGGTTGAGGTGAAAGGTACTTGTTCTGTTATTTTGTGAACATGTGAAGTCCGTTCCTCTCCTTATGTAAATCAAATACATATCTTGAAAATACTATTCTTATTTTTACATGCTCTTAATATACTATTGTTTTTTCAAAAGAACTATCCAGAGGAAATTGTTCCCTCCCTTTTGCCTCTTTCATTTCAAATAGGAATGTTTACTTTGAGAACTTTCATTGAGTTTAGTTTTTTGCCTACAGGCCACTGATGTGTGTAACCCTTCCTCAAGACCATACGAAATCAAGCTGTATCACATGGTCACCATCCTTGTGGGCTTAGTGCTCAAGTTATTGTCAAAATCGTGAGCTACATTTATGACCTTGCACTTCATAGTAATTTCTTCTTATTTCTGCTGTTGGGAGCCTAGATTTTATTAGATCCAGTGAACTAAGTGAAAGTTTTATGAAAGTCAGGGTCTGAACACAGAAATGATTCTTCAATTTTAATGAGTTGTGAGGGTGCCTTTCTTTATTTCTGAAAGAGCTCACGTCTCTGTAACCCAAATGGTGATCCCATAATGAACTAACTAAAAACTTTTTTTGTGGAAGTACCTGCTAGCTCATACAGTTTTGAGAATCTTGTTTCTTTTCTTTCCCCTTTCAACTATTAGGCCATATCACTCGTTACCCACTTCCTTGTATATTTCTGCTTTCATTGATCTTTTTCCTCACAAAATAGCTGTATGTAAAATTCACTGTGATGTTTATTTGTTTTAGTTTCTTATAGTTCTGTAAGGATTTAATGAATAGATGACTTGATTTATATAATACATTGTAATAAAATCTTAAGAGAGGAATAAACATTCTTTTCAAGAAATTAGGGGAAAAATTATTAAATACCCCAGAAGAAGGTAAGAGAGAGAGAGAGAGAGAGAGAGAGAAAACTGATAAAGGACATCAATCTCTGGCAAGTAAGAAAAAGTAAAATTGAGAAAACATCTTAAAAATTAACTACTGGACATGAGATAATATGTCTAAACACAGATGTTCAATTGCATGGACATGGATTTGAATTTGTAGAGTAAATTGATGTTTTCTAGCAAAAGATGAACTACTAACATCAATTTAAAAAGAGATAGAAATATAAACAGTTCGGAAAGGTAGATAAAAGTATTCCAATTAAGAGAGAATCCTGCTCTAAACCCTTGATAACTTTCTATCTAACCTTTAAATAGAAGATATTTCCAAGATTTATTTCAATTTCTAAATGGTATAGGGTAGCTTCTCAACTAGTTGTAGGAATAAAGCAGAAATTTGATATCAAACTTTATAAATATAATACTAAGAAATGGAAACATTTATTTTACCTATACATATACATGTTAAAACTGGAAAAAAATAACAAACGAAGTCCAAAAAAATACCAAAAATAATAATATGCAATTACCATGATTACAAATGGTTCAATATGAGATAATCCATGCTAATAATTTATCATGATGAAAAAGATCAAAAGAGAAAAATGCGACGCTATCAATAAAGCAACTAAAAACTTACTCTACAAATTGATACTAAAAACCTACATAACAGAGGCAAAAGAAAACCATTTAATATAAGAAAGACTGTTTTTCATTAACAAACATCAAATTAAATGAGACATGCTCAGTTACTTTCATTAAAGTTAATCATAAGGCGGAAATATCAGTTATTACATTATTTTGGAGATTTTAGCTAATGTAATTAAAGAATATCAGTATAAATGTTAGAAAATAAAATAACCTTTATCTGAATGTTATGTGATTGAAGACTTTAGAAGCAACATAGGAGGAAGGAAGGAAGGAAGGAAGGAAGGAAGGAAGGAAGGAAGGAAGGAAGGAAGGATGAAAGGAAGGAAGGAAAGAAAGCAAGCAGGAAGGGAGGGAGGAAGGAAGGAAAGATCTGGGGGTGGGGAATCAAGTATTAGAGTTAATTAAGTAAGCTGACAAGGTGCCTGGATCCAGTATAAATATACGAAATTAATGTTTTACCTTTATGCTAGTAATATCCAGCATAGAAAAGGAAATGAACAAAATTGCAATAAACATAATCCACAAACACCAAAGAATAAATTTAGAAAAGAAAACCTCAAGATCTGTATGAAAACAACCAAAATTTTTTTTTGGACATAAAGTAAGATCCAAGCTAATGGAGAGAAAACATTTGTTCCTGCATAGGAATAACTAATATCATATAAATGTCAATCATTCTAAAAATTAATGAGCATATGCAATTTTAATTAGAATGCTATTTTAACTTGAGTACAACAATTTTAAAATTAATATAGCAATAAATACCTTTGAATAACAACAAGAATGAAGAGACAAAGATTAGATTAGTGAGGAAGGAAATATCTTTTCCCAGATATTAGAACTTTGTATAAAGTCACGTAATTAAAACCATATAGATATCGGCCAGGAATAACCACATCAATCACAGAAAGGAAATATATAAAGTCTAGAAATCAATGAAACTCTATAGTAAATATGTGGTAAAAAAACATTTAATACCATAAAAGATAATACTTTATTAATAAATACTGCAAACATAATAATTACTCATCTGGGAGGAAACACAATTATGAGTACACAAAACATTCCAAGTGGGTTAATTTTTAAATATTTAAAAAATAAACTATTAGAAAAGGTCCTAAGCAATTAAGGAAATTCAGAACACATTAAAAACAAATTTGACTATAATGAATTTATATTTTTGAAAAGGCTGAAGCTATAACAGAATGGGAAGAATATTTGAAATATACCTGACAGACGAAGATTTGTTATTCTTACTTTTTTTAAGATTTATTTATTTTTAGAAGGTGGGGAGGGGCAGAGGGAAGGACCTCAAGCAGACTCCTGGTTGAACGTAGAGCTCAAGGTGGGGGCTCCATCTCACGACCCTGAGATCATGACCCTGAAATCATGACCTGAGGGGAAATCAAGAGTCAGACACTTAACCAACTGAGTCACCCAGGTGCCCTTAAGAGTTGTTATTCTTAATCTGCAAATATACCTTGAGACTAATAAGAAATAAATCATCTAATAGAAACATGGGTAACATATTTGAAAAGTTCTCACAAGATGAAAAGCAAATTACTACTAAACATAACAGGCTAGTCAACCTCTTCTACAAGTCACAATAAGAAACTACTTAGCCTATGGGGTTTGAAATTTTTTAAACACAATAACCCAGAATTGGTGAGGTTATGAAGGAACAGGCCATCCTCAACATTGGCCAGACTGAGAATTGCTTACATCAGAATGGAAGCTTCCCATGAACCTGAAAAGAGGCTCTTTTAAAATAAGTCCTTTCATACTAGATGAGTTTCTTAGTCTACTGAATTATATAAAGCCTTAATCAGTAGTCCAAACATTCGTTTCTTTTTTTTTTTAAACAATCAAATAGATATGAGTTTCAAATAAACCTGAGGAACTGGCTCTCGAATACATCCAAAGCCTTGCAAGAATCACGTCAACACTTATCGTCAGTGGCTGCCTTGATTAAGACAAAAGCTGATGTAAGACACATCCTCAGAGGGCTGGGGGGCCAAGTCAGACTTGTCACTGGAGATTCAGCTTTGAACTTGCAGACGTGTCTAAGAAGAACACATTATTGCAGACAGAAAGACCTAAATCGGAGACCCACTTTGGCCTTCTCTATGAGAAATGATAATGGTTTCTATTCCACAGCAATGTTTGAAGTTTAAGGGACGAAAATGTACAGGAATAAGATATGCACATGTTATATACATTTAGATATAATCTTATGAATAATAAATGTTTAACACATTATATGAACACATAGTTCTGAGGGATTCATGTATATTAACTTGTTTAGTTCCTAACAAAAATGCCCTGTGAAGTAGTTGCTTTTGTCGTCTCTATTCTGCAAATGAGGAAACAGGTAAACAGATACCAAGTAGTTTCCCCAAGGCCACAGAGGTCCCAAGGACCAAAGCTGGGATTTGGTGCCAGACTTAGTGCCCTTCAACACTATGAGGGATGGTTTCATTGCAGCTTCCTGACATGAATTTACATTTGTTGTATTTGCAGAAACTGGAATCTGAAATTTTTTTGTGATTCTTCTATTGAGGAAATACTTTTTCATCTCCTCCTCCCTGTCTGTTAATTGATATTTTATTTTTGCTGTGATCTATCCCATCTTTCATATCGAGAGCAGCTTTCCCCTGTTTATGGAAATTCTATATATTTTTAAATCTATCTTTCCCAAAACTATGCAAGCACCTTGCTGTATTGAGTTCTGCTTTATTGTGCTTCACAGATTTTTTTTTTTTTTTTTGCAAATGGAAGGTTTGTGGCAACCCGGTATCAAACAAGTGTATTGGTGCCATGTTTCCAAGAACATCTGTTCACTTTGTGTCTCTGCATCACATTGAGATAATTCTCATAATATTTCAAACTTTTTCATTATTATTATATTTGTTATCACCATAACACTGTGACCAGTGATTATGACTCACTAAAAGCTCAGTTGATGATTGGCATTGTTTGGCAATAAAGCATTTTTTAATTAAGGTATGCACCTTTTTTTTTTTTTAGATGTAGTGCTATTGCACATTTAATAGACTACAGTACAGTGTAAACATAACATTTATATGTACTGGGAAACCAGAAGACTCATTTGATTTGCATTGTTGTGATACTTGCTTTCTTGTGGAGGTCTGGAACAGCACGCATGCTATCTCTGCGGTGTACCTGTGTAAACTGCAAACTCTGCTATCAAAGTCAAAGACGTCGAACTTTGCGCCACTCTGAGTGTTTCTACCTGAATATGCTTACTCTCTACTACTTTTCTTTGAGAGAAGGACATCCAGTGGCTTTTAGGTGATAGAAAAGGGAATTGATACTCGTGTGGCCTCATAAAACAGTGGAAAGAGTGGAGGGAGGCAAGCAAAGTGTCAGCACGAGGTTATTTGTCATCGTTTATTTGTTTTTTCTTTTGTTTTGTTTTGCTTTGCTTTCATTTACCTCACTGATCCACCACTGCATAAAATACATGATTTAATTTCCAGGAATTTAGTTTTCAAAGAACCTTCAAGAACACACCTTTTGTAGCGTGAAGCAAAGCTGTAGAGACACTTTTGGTAACTGAAGAAGCAGATAACCAACTTACAGATAGATCGTTGATGTCTTTGCTTTTGCGTCTCCCTCCCTGATTTGGCAATTTTTCTGCTCATTATTCCTTTCCTCCTGAGGATGAATAAGATCAGAAGGAAGATCAAGCCCAAATCAGTCACTTACATCTACTTGTCAGCCACTGAAGGGAACGATAGAAGCCTGATATGTAAGAATTCAGAGACAACATGAGCAATTATCTGGGGATTTCCATTACCCAGTACTTCCTCTTTCTATGAGCAAGAATAATTGAGAATCCAGTTTTCTTGGATTCTGGAGCTTGATGGCACCCTCAGGCTAATCTTGCTCAATCTTCTCTATTTATAGATAGGGAAACTCAGAACCAAAGAAGATCATTTGTTTGTCCAATGACTTACAGCTTGCTAATGGTGGATGTGGCGACCTCCGGATAGTCAGCTTCTTCTTCCTTGTAGTTCATGAAACAGAATTCTTATCCCATGTTAGCCACAGTGCAATTTCACTTAAAATAGCCCACGGGTTACTTTATTATAATATTTCCAAAATAGGTAAAATCTCAAAAGAAGTAGGGTGTGATGGGAAAATCCCTAGGAATCAGAGGGCTTATGTCTAAGTATGGTTTAATGTTATGCAGGGTTGTGTTATATGGGGCAGATGTCCTAACTTCCCTAGGCTTTTGTTTTCTCACCTACCAAAAAGGGATACTTATCCCTGGGGCGCCTGGGTGGCACAGCGGTTAAGCGTCTGCCTTCGGCTCAGGGCGTGATCCCGGCGTTCTGGGATCGAGCCCCACATCAGGCTCCTCTGCTATGAGCCTGCTTCTTCCTCTCCCACTCCCCCTGCTTGTGTTCCCTTTCTTGCTGGCTGTCTCTATCTCTGTCGAATAAATAAATAAAATATTAAAAAAAAAAGGGATACTTTTCCCTGCCTTGACTATCTTCAGAGAGTTTTGGAGAGGGTCAAAGGATATAAAAATAATAGTAATAGTAATAGTCGGGGAGCTGTCTATATGCCAAATGGAGCATTAAAGTGCTCCACATGCATCATTCCTTAATGCTCATGACAGCTTTATGAGTCAGGCGATGTCCAGGAATTGGAAACTAAAGTTCAGAGAGGTTAAATAATGTGTTAAAGGTCACATATATAATCATAAGGGAAGTATTTTGTTAATTCTAAAGTAGCTTACAATGTGCGTATGTGTGCGTATGTGTGTTTGTTGGAGTGGTGGGGGGCTCCCTTCATCAGTGCTGAGACAGGTGATGTTCACTACTGTGAACCCGACACCTACCCTGGATTCTAGATTCTGGTTCACCTGAAGTGGGGGCAGCACTTTAAGAAGCAGTTGAAGATACGACTTCTCAAAATAAATGAGTCGGGAAGAGTGTGGAACATCTGTGTGGCTAGGTGATCTCTTCAGACGTTAGCCTGGGGAAATAGCTAACCATGGGCCAATTTGGGGAAGAGGGATATTATCCGAGGTACCATGTATGAAAAATCAATCAGCTATCTGAACCTAAGACCAATGGACGTGTGTGTGTGTGCGTGTGTGTGTGTGTGTGTGTGTGTGTGTTTGTGAGGGGGCATGGGTATGTCAGTAAGATAATGCTTTTGAAAGCTCTGAACAATGTTAGGACCCTTTGTGTGGTTCTTTGGCTACCTTGAGCACATTTTGGGGTAAGTCACTAGAGAATAAAGGAAAGGAAACTGGGGTGGGATTCTTCTCTTTGTCTAAATGAATATTTGTCAACAGGATTTTTCTAGATGATTTACATGTCATAGATTGTCAGAGCGGGAAAGACTTCAGAAAATAAAGCTCTGCTATCCATCTTAATTGTAAGATGAGTTTTTACAATGGCCTCTCCCCCCTTTGCCCAGTGTGCTTTTTTTTACTTTATTTTTTTATTTTTATTTTATTTTTTAAAATTATTTTATTTATTTATTTATTTATTTATTTATTTATTTATTTAAGTTCCACGATTCATTACTTGCATATAACACCCAGGGTTCCATGCAATATGTGCCCTCCTTACTACCCATCACCGGCCTATCCCATCCCCCCCCCCAAGCCCTCAGTTTGTTTCCCAGAGTCCATAGTCTCTCACGGTTCGTTCCCCTTTCTGTTTACCCCCCCTTTCTTCTTCCCTTTTTTCTCCTACCGATCTTTCACCCAGAGCCATGAAGCATTTTCTGATAAGAACCCAGGCTTCTATCAGGATTTAGGCATTGCTCATTTCCCCATCCTTACATTCATTCACTGAGGTGTTCCCCCAACAAGTGTTCATTGAGTACCAGTGACGTCAGGCACTGTGCCAAGCATGGCAACTACTAAACTGAGTAACGAAGGTTCTCTGCCTTCAAGGAAGTTACTGCTAGCATATAGACGGGTAGAGAGATAACCATTGTCTAATGTGGAAAACATCTACCCGAAAGCAAAATCTGGAATGCTGCCTGTTTTGACAAAGAAAATTTCCCTGGAACACACCATGCCCATTTGTTCGCATATGGTCTACGGCTGCTTTCAAACTATGATGTCAAAGTTGACTAGTCATGACCGGGTATCACCTGCATATCCCCCTACAGAAAGAGGTTACAGACCCCTGCTCTGGAGGACAGAATGCCTTTCACAGCATTGGGAAGGGGGGCAGTAAGTCTGTATATATCAGTAGCGCTTAAACTCGGCGACACAGTAGAATCATCAAAGGAGCTTTTAAAACATTGATGTCTGTCTCTTCAAAAAGATTTGAACTCGGGGCGCCTGGGTGGCACAGCGGTTAAGCGTCTGCCTTCGGCTCAGGGCGTGATCCTGGTGTTACGGGATCGAGCCCCACATCAGGCTCCTCTGCTATGAGCCTGCTTCTTCCTCTCCCACTCCCCCTGCTTGTGTTCCCTCTCTCGCTGGCTGTCTCTATCTCTGTTCAATAAATAAATAAATAAAATCTTAAAAAAAAAAAAAAAAGGAATTCTTTAAAAAAAAAAAGATTTGAACTCGATGGTATGACAAGGTTGGTTGGTTGGTTTTGTTTCTTAACATTTCTAAGGTGATGCAATCTTAGGATGCCAATGTACAACCAGGGTAGACAAAGACTTTTCTAGAGAAAGTGACATTCTGACCGACGGAGATCCAATATATGAATAGTATGTACCAAGCCAGAGAAAGGGGGGTGAGAGTTTTCTGGAGAAACAGAAGAGCTTGTGCAGGGAGTATATAGCCCATCTGGGAAGCCTCAATTGGTTCTATAGAGGGGGAGCTGGCAGGGAGGAGGTGAGTGGAAAGAGACAGCGAGGACCTAATCATGACATTTTTTATATATCCTGTTAAAAATGTTTGGAGTTCCTCTTAAAGAAAAAATCTTGGAAAGTCTGTAACTAAAGGGTTTTAATCAGGGAGAGGAATGTGGTTGAATTTGCATGACAATGATGTTAGCAGCTGTATAGGGTTGAGATGGTACAAGTCTGGGAAGGCCTCAGGGGTAGTGATGCTGTACAGAGATGGAGGCAGGGAGGGAAGGTGGGAGGCCGATCTCAGATCCCTTCAAGACCCTCTACCAACTACCTGAGTCAGGACTGAGACTCAGCGCCCTACGGGCAGCTGTACTGTTCGCAGCAGTGATGGGGACCTTCCACTACTCAGCAACTTCTGGCCTCAGCTCTCCTTTGCCCCTAATGCTATCGGACTGAGTCTTATTCCCACGCTCCGCACTATGCTGCTCGAGGGGGCGACCACGTTCTGGCCACCTTGGACCTTCCTTTCTCTCTTTGTGTGCCCAGCAGAGCCTGTTTATACATAGGAAGTGCTGAAGAATAATCTATGACACAACAAACTTTCCACACTCTTTCGAGTAAGGAAAGTGATGGCAGGAGAGCAGCCCCAGAGCCAGGAGCAGCAGCAGTGTGACCTGACTCGGGTACGGGACAACGGTGTCCTGGGAAGCTGTCTGCCTTAGTGAACACACCGCTCAGAGTGCCTGACTTCTGCTGCCGACATACCTCACGATCAGCAGCTCTTACCTCACCAGAGACACCAGGATCAGGTTGTGAGGTCAAAGGCGATGGTGCAGAGGCCGGCACAACATTGAGCAAACCAGTGCTCCGTGACGCTCAGCTTTCGCTGGGAGCAATTTAGCAATAGTCCCCAGCAAGTGCCTTTCATTCCTTCATTTTTTCTTCTCTCTCTGCTAGCTCTTATTTTCCAATATTATCGTTTACTTTTGTGTCTCAACCCAAGATCCAAGCTGTCCTGTAGAGCATGTTACATCCCTCCTCCTATTGGATCTCACAGGGGAGTGTTTGAACAAATGATTTTACTTATCTCTTACGAGCTCGACTCTCCGGTACTGAAGCCTGCATGAGGGAAACAGAATTATTCATGCTATTTTTAAAGAAGAGAGCTAGATTTCCTTCTCTCTCTCTCTCTCTTTTTTTCTGATGGAGAGATCTTAAAACACTGTAAACTTTGGCTAGCTGGGCTGGGCCAAACCAGTCTCTCCTCCCGCCTGTGCACACAGCCGCTGCTTAATTTAGAGTGATTCGAAAGGCAGGGGGGATCATAATGCAGAGGGCATGCTGTTAGGAACCATCACTCTGCTTGGAGACATGTGTAGCCACAGAAGGCTGAACAGATCATAGTAGCTTAAGGCTTTGGAAGATAAAAGGGCCGGCATTGCTGATAGGGACCCTAGAGACAGCTGGCCGCCTGCACACACACGCAGCAGCTTTCAGTGCTCCTTCTTTCCTTCCTCCCTCCCTCCCTTCCTTCCTTCCTTCCTTCCTTCCTTCCTTCCTTCCTTCCTTCCTTCCTTCCCTCCTCCCTTCCTTCCTCCCTTCCTTCCTTCCTTCCTTCCCCCCTTCCTTCCCTCCTCCCTTCCTTCCTTCCTTCCTTCCTTCCTTCCTTCCTTCCTTCCCCCCTTCCTTCCCTCCTCCCTTCCTTCCTTCCTTCCTTCCTTCCTTCCTTCCTTCCTTCCTTCCTTCCCTCCTCCCTTCCTTCCTCCCTTCCTTCCTTCCTTCCTTCCTTCCTTCCTTCCTTCCCCCCTTCCTTCCCTCCTCCCTTCCTTCCTTCCTTCCTTCCTTCCCTCCTCCCTTCCTTCCTTCCTCCTTCCTTCCTTCCTTCCTTCCTTCCTTCCTTCCTTCCCCCTTCCTTCCCTCCTCCCTTCCTTCCTCCCTTCCTTCCTTCCTTCCTTCCTTCCTTCCTTCCTTCCTTCCTTCCTTCCCCCTTCCTTCCCTCCTCCCTTCCTTCCTCCCTTCCTTCCTTCCTCTCTCTCCCTCCCTCTCCCCTCTGCTTTCTCTCCTCCTTCCATTTCCTTAGTAAAACTCACATGAATCAGGGACAGGAGAAAGAGATGGTGGGTGGGAGGATGTATTGATCAGACCTCACAGATGTAGTTATCATTTTGCATACATGAGGCATGAAGCTAACACATCCTATTCTTCTCCTTTCTTTTAACATGGAAAATCATAAAAACAAAATGCCTATAGGAAAATGCCAGGAATACGTGGTTTGGGGTAAAGAATCAATACCCTGAATCTTCAGGCAGACGTCGGTATAAAGACTGATGCTGACTCCTCTGTAGATATGGGTGTTGGATCAAGCTCTCTGCAGCTGGCAAATAATACGCTCTAACTTCTGGGATCCTTGAAAGATTAGAGAGCATCATAAGGATTAAATGCCAACTGCAGTTACCGGTACAAATGGGGCTCAGAAATCCCACGTGGCTTCTAGTTTTCATTTATAGTTGCAAAGCCTCAGGAAAGCAACTCGAGCACGTTGAGCCTCACCTTTACAAGGGGGCTAATGATGTGCACCTGATGAGACTTTGAAAGGATTACATAAGGTATCATGTTCACGTCTCTGTAATTTGTAATGTGCTATATAAATGTGAAGCATATAATTATCACACCTTTGTTAGTTTATATATAATTTATGTCAACAGGTGGCAAAAAATCACCTGTGGGCGGAGGAGTACATGGCAGCCACCGTACTAGGGACTTTTAAAATACACGTTCTCTAGTTATTACAACCACTCTGTGCAGAGTGTAAGATCATGTTTAGTGGCAGGACAGCGAAACTGGTTCATCAGCAAATGATGGCTAGCATTTATTCCACACTCACTATATGCTAGTCCCTGTCCTAAATGCTTTAGAAGTATTACTTCATGAATGGTAATGGTCTCATCACTCCCACAGTGTAAGAAAGGTAATCCTCATTTTACAGATGAGGAAACCAAAGTACAGAGAAACCATGTCACTTGTGCAAGGTACACAGCTGGTACGTGATAAAATAAGATTAAAGGCAAGCAGTCTGACTCTATACCCTGAACTCTTACCAATAACATTGTATGCCAAAGTGATGACTTGGATGCAAGAGTTTATTTCTTTAGCTTCTAGTTGCTGTGCTCATTTCAAATTAACTCATGAGAATATTTCATGAGATACAATATCATTTTCTAAATTTTTATTTATTTATTTATTTATTTATTTATTTATTAATAATAATATTTTTTATTATGTTAGTCACCATACAGTACATCCCTGGTTTTTGATGTAAAGACCCATGATTCATTAGTTGCATATAACACCCAGTGCACCATGCAATACGTGCCCTCCTTACTACGCATCACCAGCCTATCCCATTCCCCCACCCCCTGGAAGCCCTCAGTTTGTTTCTCAGAGTCCATAGTCTCTCATGCTTCATTCCCCCTTCTGATTACCCCCCCTTTCTTTATCCCTTTCTTCTCCTACCGATCTTCCTATTTCTTATGTTCCATAAATGAGTGAAACCATATGATAATTGTCTTTCTCTGCTTGACTTATTTCACTTAGCATAATCTCCTCCAGTCCTGTCCATGTTGCAGCAAATGTTGAGAAATCGTTCTTTTTGATAGCTGAGTAATATTCCATTGTATATATGGACCACATCTTCTGAATCCAGTCATCTGTTGAAGGGCATCTGGGCTCCTTCCACAATTTAGCTGTTGTGGACAATGCTGCTATGAACATTGGGGTGCAGGTGCCCCTTCTTTTCACTACATTTCTATCTTTGGGGTAAATACTCAGTAGTGCAACTGCTGGGTTGTAGGTTAGCTCTATTTTTAACTTTTTAAGGGACCTCCACACTGTTTTCCAGAGTGGCTGTACCAACTTGCATTCCCACCAACAATGTAGGAGAGATCCCCTTTCTCCACATCCTCTCCAACAATTGTTGTTTCTTGCCTTGTCAATTTTTGCCATTCTAACTGGCGTAAGGTGGTATCTCAGTATGGTTTTGATTTGAATTTCCCTGATGGCTAATGATTTCGAACATTTTTTCATGTGTCTGTTAGCCACTGAGATACAATATCATTTATATGTACTGCATCATTTCCAAAGACAAGGGTATATTATTTATTCAAATTAATTTTGTTGAGAAAATAGTACCATTAGCACAGAGATCACTTATTTTGCCACCATTAGTAAACATCGCTCTTAAATTCGGTCTGTAACCTGGGTTTGTATACTTAGGCATCTGTTTATTAATGTATATGTAGTCCCATGAAGACGGGCTGCTGCTTTATGGTCCCGCTGTGCAGGATGCAACAATCTGAAGACATACTAGTCCGGTATCTAGAAACAATTAAACGGTGGTGTGAAATCATTCCTGCCGTAGGCCTACATTCACAGTCTCCAAAAGTCTCTAGAGCTCTGAGAATCCAGATGGCTAAAGCTTTCCTCATTCTAACCCCAAACCTTTCCATTTTCCAAGATATGTTCTGCCTTTTCAGAGAGTATCCCCTAGACCTTAATAGAAGAAATTGCTCTTAGATCCTTGTATCTCTAGCAAGTATCCTGATCAATGATTCAGCATGGTAGAGATAAAGCAAGGGTGAGAGATGATAAAAAGTTGTGAAAACACAGGGAAATATTTAGCCCTGATGTGTGTCTTTGCGTGTATGCGTGTCTATATATATATATATATATATATATATATATATATATATATATATATATATATATACACACTATATATATACACTATATATGTGTGCAATTTGCATGCATATATATGAATACTCATACATATTGATGTAGAATCAGTGTTACTTATAAAGTGAAAGGTTATACCTCTTTTCTAAGAGAGATCTAAGATAGATCTAGGATATGTGATTTATTTGTCACAAATACTAAGTGGCTTTTTAAAAAGACACGTTTTTAAATGATATTTCATATTATATAACCACAGTGACCTGCCAATTTGTTGAAACTACATTCAGTTTTACCAAGTTTCTCCATCACGTCTTGGTTGGGAGGCTCGAGGAACATTTCTGCGAGTTTGCTGACCCGCAGAGCCAACAAAAGGAAACAAGCATTTTCCCCAGGTTGACAGAAGCCTCCGTCCCTCACCAGCAGTAAATAGGGAGGCCAGGGACGTCTAATTGAGAAATTGTGCGCCAGCAGAGGATTATATAAAGTCAATGGGACATATTTCATTCTGCTTTTCACTGTTAGCTACCTCTCTTCCTTTTCCTAGAACAGATTTTGCTCTGGCTTTGAAAGATGCTAATGGAGCATTATTAGTCCAGGAAGAAAATTGCCCCGGAGACTCATAATGACTTCTCTGCTGTGGCGACATCAAACCAGACTATTTAAGACTAATGGGGTTTTAGCTCCTGTAGAGGGAGTTGGACCGGGGAGATAAATAGCAACTGTAGGTCCCATGACATGTAAGACAGAAAAGGAGGACAGCTCTGGAACCTCTTTAGTTACCGAACTTAGGTGCGTGGCCATCCCAAAGCTCTCCTGATATCTGAGATTTGAAGAAGGAAATTAAATATTTAGGGCTGACTTCAGCTTTTTCCTACCCCCCCCTCCGGCTTTAGGAAGTAAAAGACTCCACAGAGAAAACAAAACGAAACCCTGACACACTCCTCTGTAAATCTAATGCCTTTAATATCATATTTATAACCAGTTTTTCTAGAAGGCTTTAAAAACCAAGACATACAAAGCTGTCTGGGTTTTATAATGTGATAAAACACAAACAAAGATGGGGTGTTTGATATCTAAAATGTGATGATTTGTATACCATTAAGAGATCTGTATTTGGAATTCTGAGTATTTTCTTGTGTATTTATTTACTTATTTTGAGTTCTTAGTACTTTCTGGTTTTTTTTTAATGATTTTTTATTGTATTATGTTACTCACCATACAGTACATCCCCGGTTTCCGATGTAAGGCTTGATGATTCATTAGTTGAGTATAACACCCAGTGCACCATGCAATACGTGCCCTCCTTACTACCCATCACTGGTCTATCCCATTCCCCCACCCCCCTCCCCTCTGAGGCCCTCAGTTTGTTTCTCAGTGTCCATAGTCTCTCATGCTTCATTCCCCCTTCTGATTACCCCCCCTTTTCTTTATCCCTTTCTTCCCCTACTGATCATCCTAGTTCTTATGTTCCAAAGATGAGAGAAATCATATGATAGTTGTCTTTCTCTGCTTGACTTATTTCACTTAGCATTATCTCCTCCAGTGCCGTCCATGTTGCAGCAAATGTTGAGGAGTTCTTAGTACTTTCTTAATCTGACCTATCAGACCACTGGAGAGCTAGCGTGTGGTGCTTTCAGGGCACAAGAGCAGAATGAGCACTGACACACATTTAAGGATCTTTTACTCACATGAATTCTAATATGGAAAGGACACTGAGCCAATGTCTTTGCTCAGGGCATGAGTGAGATAAAGATCTTCAGCTCAACTGTCCAGGTCCTCCAGAAAAAGAGAGAGCCAGAATGAGGAAGCCAGGGACAGAGAGACAGAGAGACAGAGAGAGACAGAAGGAGAGAAAAGAGAAACAAATGGCTTTGAGGAGGGCAACAGACTCAGGTTTGTACCTAAGACACTGCCTCTTCTCCAAATTTGGCTGTGGGTGGAAGATTGGTTATCAACATCACGAGCTTTGGAGTTCCGTAGACCACCACACTCAGAGTCCCTGGCTGGGGATGTATTAGCTGTGTGATCATGGTCAAGTTATAGGACGTAACAAAAGTTAATCTGTCAATCTCAGAGAATTCATGCGAGAATTAAAAAGGATAATGTTTAATATAACATGGTGCATAAGAACAACTAGTGATATCTGGCCTAGGCACTCACTTTTTTTAATTGAAAAAAAAAATACTATGAAACCCTTTGATCTCCTTCCACATCTCCCATCCCCCCACACATGAAGGTATGTGAGGTCAAAATTCAACCTTAGGTCTGTTTGAATCCAACATTCAAGTTTTTACCACTACGGGTCCTCAGTTTGAGGTCCAGACCCACAATTTTCACTGTCTGACCTTTACGAGTATCTCAATTTACCTGGTAAGAATAGCAAGAGGAAAATGTCTGTCTTCATTGGGGTGTGCTAGATAAATCTGTCAGACTTTATCTTCTCACATGCTTCCACCTTGCTAAGTTCCATGTTGACCATCTTCTTTCTGATAATAGATCTTAACAACAAGAAAACTAATAAAATATACAAAGCACAAAAAAGGAAAAGGGGCGCCTGGGTAGCTCAGTTGTTAAGCATCTGCCTTCGGCTCAGGGTGTGATCCCAGCGTTATGGGATCGAGCCCCTCATCAGGCTCCTCTGCTGGGAGCCTGCTTCTTCCTCTCCCACTCCCCCTGCTTGTGGTCCCTCTCTCTCTGTCAAATAAATAAATAAAATCTTTAAAAAAAAAAAAAGGAAAAGGAAAAGAAAATACAACAGCCCCTACGTTCTCAACATCCAGATTTCACATATTACCGGACTCAACAAGTATTGATATGGACAAGCCAGGGCCCTGGGATATGGCAAATAAACAAATACCCCTGCTCTTGTAGAGTTTGTATTTGACTGACAAATATTAATGTGGCCGTATCTGCATCAGGGATTTCTTTCTAAAGATTTTATTTATTTAACTGAGAAAGAGAGAGATAGCACATGAGCACAGGAGTGCACGAGTGGGTTGAGGGGCAGAAGGAGAAGCAGACTCCCTACTGAGCATGGAACCTGATGTAGGACTCGATCCTAGGACTCTGAGATCATGACCTGAGCTGAAGGCAGGTGCTTAACCCACTGAGCCACCCAGGCACCCTTGCATCAGGAATTTTTGAAGAAATGATCAGTTACAGATAGAGCGGGAGTCACCTGCCCATCCCACGTTCTCCCCCGGGGCCTCCTGAGGTCGGTGTGCATCCCCAACTGATTGATTTTGAGTGATAGTGTGGGTCAAGCCCAATCCTCTCTCATTAGACTTGGTAGGCATTCTTCCTTTCATGTTGACTTTCAGAGACACATAACAATTAGCGGCATTTCAGATGAAGCTCCAGGAGCTCAGGAAGGGCTTAGCAGGCATGCTGAGGTGCCCCCCTGGATTACTCCACTGGAAGTTGTAAAGATCAAAGGAGAGGATGTGTATGAAAGATTTATCCACTGTAAATTATCCCACAGATACTGTGTATTTTCCTTGTGTTAGTCATCTGCTGGGTACCACTGCGCCTTACCTGTGTCCAGAGCCTCACAACTTTCTCTACCACAGGCGTCACCCTGAGCATCCCTCGTGGAGAGTTCCCCCACTGGAGACCATGGCCAGGAGTCTTTGGCTCCTCAAACTGGGTCCAGCCGCAAGTGTGTGCCAGGGCAGAGGATGTGGGTTCCCAGAAGCTGCACAAAGGTGTCAGATGATACAAGTCAGAAGTACTAATGTGAGTCACGGCCGAATTCTCTGAGAGACAGACTTTACCACCTGGAGCAGGAAATGGAAAGGAACTGGCAGGTCAATTCCTGTTTGTTCCCTGCACCCAGCATGTCTGTGCAGGGGCTCCTGCGTGCCTGTGTGAAAGTGCCCCTTCTTGCTCAGCACTGGCTGGGCTTCCTGGAGGGGTGCCAGTTGGCACTTGCTTTCCCCTCCACCTTTCCCCCTCTCCTTTCCCCCTCACTCTGGGCTCCCTGCCCTAATAGCTCCTAGTGAAATGTCAGTGTGCTAGCCTCACCTTGCACTGAGCCTAGGAAATCTGGGCTACTCCCGCTTCCTCCTCCACCTTCTCTTCTTCATCTCCTTGATTCCACATGCCTCCACAGCGGAAGAGAGTCCAGAAATATCATGAAGCTTCCCTAAGAAGATCACCAAATGTTCCAAAATGCCCTTGGGTGCCAGTGTGTTGGAAAGTGCAATCAGTGTATCCCCATCTGAAAGATGAGCAAACTGAGGCCTCAAAAGGGAGTGACAAGGAAGAGATGACAAAGAGGAACAAAAACAGCTTCACCCTTTCTTGCTCAGATTTTATTCACAGGAAAGACAGTGTGACACGGGTTTAATATGGTGAAGGGCTGAAAGCCTTTTGGTTTTGGTCTGTAATAACATTTCTCTTCCTCATTAACACACTGGTTCTTGTTTATAATTGGCCTTAATGAACATCACTAAGGATCGTCTCTCACATTATCCCTCGTCTCCAACTGCGATTGCCCTAGTTCTGTCCATCAACATCTTTCTCCTGCAGCAATTTCTACATTGGTTTCCCCACCTCTCCCTCTCCATCCCTCAGCCCTCCTCCACTCTGTAGCCAGAGCCTGTTAGTCAACTCGGGCTGCTATACTCAAACACCACAGACTGGGTGTTGGGGGCTCAAACAGCAGAGATTCATTTCTCACAGTTCTGAGTCTGAGAAGTCCACCATTAATGAGATGGTTGATTAGGTTCCTGGTAAGTGTTCTCCTCCTCGTTTGTAGATGGCCGCCTTCTTGCTCTGTGCTCTCATGACCTCTGTGCACAGAGAAAGTAGGAGTTTGCTAGTCTCTCTTCTAAGAGGCCACAAATCCTACTGGATCAAAGCCCTGCTCATGACCTCATTTAATCCTAGTAACTACTTTAGATGCTTATCCCCAAATACAGTCACATTGGGAGTGGAAGCTTCAACGTATGAATTTCAGGGGGACACAGACATTCAGTCCATAACATTCTACCCTTTGCCCCTCAGAATTCATGTTCTTCTGATGTGTAAAATATACTTGTTCCATCCTAGCACCCTTCAACATTTTAATTCATTTCCTTTCCAGCTCTGAAGTCTAAAGTCCAAAGTTACATATAAATATGTAAATTCAATGTGGGTGAAATGGGGTATGATTCATTCGAGGCACAATTCCCCTCCAGACGCGAAACTGTGAAACCACATAAGTTATGTGCTTCCAAAATACAACGGTGACATAGGCGTAGGATAGACATCAATTTTCCAAAAAGGAGAAATCAGAAGGAAGAAAGGAAGGGGTGACAGGTCCCTAGCAAATAAAACTCAAGCAAGGCAAATTCCATTAGATCTTAAGGCTGGAGCATCATCTTCTTTGGTTCAATACTCTGCCTTCCAGGCACACTGGGTTGGCAGTGTCACCTCCTCTCTCTAGCTCAGTGGGGCGGCCCCTGCCACCTTTGGCTTGGCAAGAGAGTCCAGCCCACATGGCACTGGGCCATGGTCTTGCCCTTGAGGCACTGGGTGGAGGCATTCTAGCTCCTGAAACGAAAGAGAGCCTATGCTTGTAAACTAAGGAGAAAGCCGTCCTACCCACTTGGCCTGTGATAGAATGTCAGCCTGAAGGTCTCTGGATCACCTTCAAGGTCCTTCCTTCGTTTTCTGGAAGGATTATTCATTTTCCCAGCTGGATAGCTATGTTGTCTGGTCCTGTAGAATCCCAGAAGGCAGACAGCTTTCTTTCATTCCATCCCCATACGTTCTGTTCCGTTTAGTTCCCTCTGGCAGTGTTTCTGCTAGTATAATCCTATGTCTCTTCCTGACTTCTGCTGAGGTGGTTGATTAAGTGTGTCTTTCATACCCACATTAATCTTCTTATCAAAAGGTTGGTCAGCCAAACCGTTATTGTTCTTTTCAGAACAAGCTTTCTCTTTTCTTATAGTATAGATAGGTTGAGAATTTCCCAAATCTTCAAGTTCTAGTTCATTCTGCTTGACTGTTTTTTCAGTATATTTCTCATCTCAGATTTTACTATCATAATCAAAAGGAACCACACGGATCCTTCGACACTCCTTAGAAATTTCCTTAGCTAGGGCTAGCTCGGCGGCTCAGTTGGTTGGGCATCCAACTCTTGATTTCAGCTTGAGTCATGATCTCGGGGTCATGGGATTGGGTCCCATGTTGGGCTCCAGGCTCAGTGGGGAGTCTGCTTGAGGGTTCTCTCCTTCTCGCCCTGACCCTCCCCCTGCTCTCTCTCTCTAAAATAAATAAATCTTTTTAAAAAAGATTCCTTAGCTAAATATCTAACTGAATTGCTCACAGGTTCACCTTCTACAAAATGCTGGAGTACAACTCAGCTGAATTTTTGCCACTTTGCGATAGGGATTGCCTTTTCCTCATTTTCCAATGGCCTAGTCCTCATTTCCATCTGAGAACCTCACTAGAATGGCTTTGAATATTCATATACTACCAACAGTCTCTTCACAGAAATCTAGGCTCTTTCTAGCAGGAACTTCAAAACTCCTCCAGCCTCTGCTCCTCACCCAGATTCAAAGCCACTTCCACATTTTTAGGTATTTGTGACAGCAACACCCCACTTCACTCTACCAAAATCTGTATTAGGTGGGGTTCTCTGCAAGAAAACAAAACAAAACAGAACTGGTAAGAGATATACATATATACACACATACATACGTAGCTGATCCTTGGACAATGAGGGGGTTAGAAGTATCAATCCTCCATGAAGTCAAAAATTCATGTGTAACTTTTGAGTCTCCAAAAACTTAACTATTGATAATCTACTATTGACCGGAACTCTTACTAATTGCATAAATAGTAAATTAATACATACTCTGTCAGTTACGTACCGTATTCTTACAATAAAGTATAGAGAAAAATGTTATTTAAAAAATCATAAGGAAAATACATTTATGATAGTGTACTGTATCTATTTAAAAAATCTGCGTAGAAGTGGACCTGTGCAGTTCAAATCTAGTATTGTTCAAGGGTCAACTGGCAAGGGTCATTTTTTATATATGTAAAATAAAGAATTGGAGAATTGACTCATGAAATATTATATATTATATTATTATAATGTATTATTTTTATTATGTCATTATATGTTACTATATTATAAATATAAATATATTATATATAAATTATATATGAATCATTATGTTTTAATATATTAATATTATATTATAATATGTATAAACTGTATATAAATATAAATTTAAATATGTATTATAATAATATATTATGTTCTATATCATATATTATAATAAAGACTTAAAGGACTTATGGAGGCTAATCAGTGACAAGCCCTGACATCTTGCAGTGGGCAATCTGAAGAAATAATAGTGTAGTTCAGGCCTGAAGGCTGGCAGCCTTGACACCCAGGAAGAGCCAATGTTTTAGTTCAAGGGCAAAGGCAAACAAAACAAAAGGAAAACAAAAACAAACGAAACAATGTCCCAGCTGAAAGGCATTCATTAACCTTCACACTGAGTGACTTCTCAAACACAAGTCCATGGTGCTCTGGGTGCAATTGTGTCCCTCACAGAAGACATGTTGAAGTCTTGACCCCCAGTATATCTGAATGTGACCTGATCTGGACGAGAGTGTTGCAGATGAAATTAGTTAATGTGAGGTCACACTGTAGGGGATGGGCCCCTGAGCCAGGATGACTGATTTCCTTACAAAAAACATATGAATACCATGCTATGCAAAGAGACAAAGACACAGGGAAAAGCCATGAGAAGATGGGAGAACAAGAATGTTTCTGGAAGCCAAAAACACTAAATACTGCCAGCATGCCCCCAGGAGCGAGGACAAGGTAAGAAAGGAGTCCCCTCTGCTTTTAGAGGGAGCAGAGTCCTGCCCACCCCTTCATCTCAGACCTGACACTGTGCAACAATACATTTCTGCTGTTTCAAGACAGCCGGGGTGTGGCACTTTGTTACGCAGCGCTAGGAAACGAATACCCTGGCTTATAAACGTTTACTGACTTTCCAGATTGCATAAGCTTGGGTCCACTTAACAGTGTAGCCTTCAGGGTCTGCCCGCTGTGGGACACTGTCTTCCATGGACAGTTTTCTCCCCTGGCAGCCAGTCAAGGCTCGGCCACGGAGGGCACTTCACTGCTGCTGAAATAGGCCCCAAGTTGTCCTGGCTTCGGTCCTGATGCCCCCTTCAGCTGGCAAGGAGTCTATTCTATCTTCTCCCTTCTCACTGTCACGGCAGCTCGCCATTCAGAATCTTATTCATTCTCCACAGCTGAGGTTAAATAAAACCACTTCTAGGAAAATTTCTTTGCTGCCTCCGATTTCGTAAGAAGCAACTGCTCCTTGCACCGGTAGTTCTATAGAAACTTGCCGTTGCCTTAATTAGTACTCATTTCTTCCTACTTCATTTTATTCAGATACGTAGTTACTGGCGTGTCCAGCACAGTGTCTAGCACGGGTAAGTGCTCACGCATTTATGCAACAAATAGTCCCGAACACAATGTTCTAGGCTTTGTTCCAAGACAGCAGAGTCGAGGTTCGTATGGAACTTACACAAACTAGTGGAGGGCGGGGTACAGACAGTAAATAAGTGGATACATGACTATGTGACTTTTTGGCATTGAGAAGAATCACGGAAATAGGAAAGAGGGCTTTGTGGCAGAAAGTGGACAGTGTGAGGCATGGGGGCAGCAGGTGCGGGGGAAGAAGGTCAAGGACTTCCTCACTTGGGATTTCTGAGTGGAGACCCACATGACAAGGACAAGGCCGCGTATACAGACCCACAGGAGGGGAGCCCAGAAGACCATGGTGGGGGCGGGGGAGCCCAGAGGATGAAGAGAATTGTGGTGCAGAACTAACTTTGAGGGGGTATTGGTGGCTCAGGGATCTTGGAGAGTTTCTTTGGCAAGTGGAATGAGCATGGAAAACTTCAACTCATGTCTGGAGAAAATACAGAATTGGGAGGTAATCCGACATCTCTTACTAGTGTTATATCTGTGTTTCCTTCAAAAGTCACTGCAAAATGTTTGCAGTATAACTAACTTCCTCTCCGTTAGTGCCTGTCATTCAGACTCAGTCAAGTGTTGACTGAGCTTCTGTTATAGGCCTCACATGGACAGGCTGCCTGAGATGTGTCTTCTCGCGCTGTGTGGGTCGGGTCGATCTGGTTCCCTTGTCTTCACACAACAAAGGTGGCTTGCGTGTGTTTCTTCCTGCTCATGCTCCTTGCCCATCAGAGAGTGGGAAGGGCTCTATTCTACACCGGCCCCCTGGCAGGTGCGGTTCCTGCCTCAGTACAGGCCTGTCCACCCCTTTGGTCCCTGCGTCAGCGAAGGAGAAGCACCAGGGAGTCGTACTTACTTGTCCCAGTGTCAGTGTGGAACCTGTCACATAGGACAGGCTTGCCTAACCACAAGGGAGCCAGGAAACGTCAGGGAACAAAAAACTAGTGGGTGAGCATGACCATCTCGGCCCTGCACACCCACTTTCAAAACAAGTCAGTGGGAGTCCCTGGAGGTTAAATGCCTCATTCAAAGTCACACCCCACAAACGTATCCTGCTCTGTCCTCTCTCTCTGTGTATGCACACATCATACTTCTCTCTCTCATTGATGCTGTATGTATACGTTTGCATGTGTGTATGTGTGTATATGTATGTGTGTGATGTATGTATTTTGTGTATTGTATATATTTACATGCATTTAAGAGTCCTGGTGAGTGCCAATATTTGTCCTGTGAACAAGGGAATTAATACACACTAAGGGTCATCTTTAAGAAAGTTCACTAAAACAAACAAACAAAACCCAAACCAAAAAAAAAAAAGTGAAAAAATTATTGTATTTGCTGATTTTTATTTTATCTTTATTTTTTTCACTTTTTCACAATTTACTCTATTGAGTTTTCTCCATATATGACACTGAGAATCAGAACAAAAACAGTGAAGCTATTTTCATTGAAAATTAAAAATTAAGAGCTCTCTGAAGCTTACTGGCCATGAGTCATTCCTGTTTTGTGCCGCAGGCAGCTGAGGACTCATCGATAATTACACCACGGCTCTATGGCCACGTTGCCACCTTCCTCCCGGTTAGAATGGAAACAAAGTGTGTACGTGAACGCCTCACTTCACTCCCACCTTTTCTTTATGCAATCATGAAAGTCTTTCATTTCCTTCCTCTACTTCATTTCATCACACTTATCATCGCTCTTACATTATATTCTTGTTTTTCGTGTCTGTCCTTTCAACGGAAGCTAAGTTTCACGCGAGTAGGGAGCTACCTCTGTTTTTGTCTGTGGTCTCCTCTACAGCTGGAAGAGTTCTTGGCACAGAGTAGATATTCGGTAAATATTTTGGAATGAATGGATGACAGAAAGCAAAGAAGAATCTCATTGTCCACCTAATAATAACTAATGTGTGTTAGATGGTCTGAATATGTCATACATTTCATCCTTTCAATTACTCGGAGACAGAGGTATGATTGTCTGCAATTTACAGATGAGGGAAAAGAGGATCGGGGAGGTAGTTGTCATGGCGGGGGTTCCATGTGGTCACTCTGCTGGACTAGGAGGTCCACAGTATTTCTGTATTTGCATAAGACCTTAGCTTATTCTGTCCCTGAGCCTTGATGCCATTCTCTACCCCATCTCCCCAGATCATTAGGGCTAAGCCACAGCTTTCCATAACAGTCTCCCACCTCTCATGGGCTGGAGTCCTAGCCCCAAACCCACCTGAGGGACTTTGATCCTGCTTTCTGGTGACAGCCCTCCCTGCTGCAGACTCTCCATGTATCCCTCCCCTCCATCCCCCCTCGTTTGCCATGTGGTTCCTGTTCGGTCCTCCGATATCCACTAACCCATCCAGAATGATTTCACACACTCCCAGCAAGGCATCTGATCCCTTCCAGTCCAGACCTGAGACTGGCAAGCTAATAAAAAATATGGGAGGGAAATGACATACACATGCAGATATGTATGCTATAAGCATTTTAATTATACATTTGTTTGCCAATATTTTTTTATTTAAGGCTGTGGTCTTTTCCTTGAATGTGAATATTGTGATTGGCATTCTGTTTATTCTATCTTGAAAAAAAACACACTCATAATGATTTTTTTTCGACTTGTAACTCCCATTTCTTTCTAGTGGAGTGGTGTCTTGTACCTACTTGCAAATTGATCTGAGCGTAGAGCTTGATGTCTTGATGTCTTCCCTCCAACATTTAGCGTCCTCACACTACGTTCAAAGTGAATATTTTTAGTGAGTCATCTTTGATATGTTCTTTGAATTTTCAAAGAAAAAAACCAGTTTTCTTTTTATATTCATTTATACTAGTTTAGATAACATTTTATGAAATTATGGAATTAACACAGAAGGACCATTATCATAAATAGTTTAGGGAACAAGCACTTATAACTCCTAAGAACCATATAACTCAAGGGATTAAAGCAAAATAATATGACATACAAGGCAGCTGTCTCATTGCTCCAAAAAATTAGTGTGCCATGCCTATCAGATATCATATTTGCAAAAGGAATCAGGACCTAAGTTTATTTTATTTTAATTTTTTTAAAGATTTTATTTATTTCTTTGACAGAGACAGCCAGTGAGAGAGGAAACACAAGCAGGGGGAGTGGGAGAGGAAGAAGCAGGCTCCCAGCAGAGCAGGGAGCCTGATGCGGGGCTCGACTCCAGGACCCTGGAATCACGCCCTGAGCTGAAGGCAGACACTTAACGACTGAGCCACCCAGGCGCCCCAGGACCTAGGTTTATAAAAGTGTCTACTGTACTGGATTTCTCTGCCTGCCCAACTGTATTTCTCCCCAAGCCCTGTTGCTGGGCATTGTCCCCAGCTCTCCATGCACCTGCTCCTCTGGTAACATGTCAACTGTCTGGAGCCATTTCTCTGAGGACCTCTAACTCCTTGCAGATAAACCAAGCTACCATATCACCGTAGTCCTGATAGACTCCTGGCTGACTCGGACTTTCCAGAAATCTCAGGCCATATTTTTTACAGAACCCTATCTGAAATGCACAGAGAGTGTCGCACACTAATTCCCATCCTAGTTGAGCGTGCTGAACCTTGAAAAGAGAAAACACATTTAATGCAGATAAATGCATAGCGCATTCTCCCGCCCCCACCCAATCAGGCAATTACAGCACCGGGCCAGAATTTTCTTCCACATTTTGTACATAAAACATAATTCTGCCACCAGCTGCTCACCAACATTTTGTTGTCTCCTCAACAGACAACAAAATGACAAAACAGATCAGCAGAGGGTGATCTGGCAGCATAACCAATGAGACGCAACCCCCCTCCAGCCAGCCTGTCATTAGGAAGCCGCTTTCTGTTTCTAAAATAAACCCTCTGAAATCATTGCCTTCCTGCATCTGTGCTTCCACCTAGGAAAGGGAGATGTTCTCCTAACTCACAGGTGCAGGGGTGTGCTGAGGGAGGCCGAGGGAGGGCTCTGTATCAGCAGGAAGGGCAGGGGGCTGCGATCCAGGGAGAGAGTTGAAGGCTTACATTTTCATATGCACAGAATTAAGACCATTTGGTATTAGGTGTCAGGAGTGTTTGGTAATACGATTGCCTGGCCTGAGAACCTATCTCCTGTCACATCAGCTCTGTGCTTTTTTTCCACGTTATTGATTTTCCTTCTAACCCGACAATACCCTCCATCCACATGGTCCCATCTACACCCTCAGCCCTCTCTTCCAATACTCATCTAGGACCTACTCAGTGTAAGGTGCTTTACACGTGTCAAGGAAGGGCAAGGAAAGAGGCAATGTTTCAAACCAAAAATGGCAGTGGTTGCTTCTGTCATGCAGGGTGGTGGCATAATAGCGGGGACATGGGTACTCCTATCCCCTTCCTTAGCAGGGACAAAGAGGCAGAGAAAAGGGAATGGTGTGTGAAGTCCCCCCCAGATCTACTGTGCCTCTGAGGGGTAAGCCCAGGGCAAGGTGGGCCACCACATCCTGGAGCATATTAAAGAGAGGAAGAAATAAGCTTTTGGGGGACCATGGGCAGTGGGGGCAGGGAGGGACTGAAAATAGGCCAAGTGCCTTTAGCAGACGGTAGACGATTGCTGAAGTTCTGGGTAATCCTTCTGGGGCTGCTCCAAAACTCAATGAAGTCAGCAGGCATCCACAATCTTTGTTGAGCCTGAATTTGTTGGGGGGCTCAAAAGAAAAGGGCTGGGTTTTACTGTGTGGCATGTGTCAACGTGAAAGGGGCCATAAGATCATGGGTGGACATAACTCATTTAATGGGGTTTTAGGAACAAAGGTAACCAGGAAAGTGGTTGTCTGCCTACCCTCACTACCTCCCAGGAAGTCACAGGAAGTCTGAATCACGCACGCATGGGTGGGCTGTAGCGCCTGACAGGAGGTTCAGCAAATCTCAACTGAATATTAAAGCCCTAGGCACCTCACCTGACATCTATGCATATTCATGAACGCCTACAGCAGTTTTCTTATCCTTATTTTACAGGTGGGGAAGCTGAGACTTCAGGGAAGTGATGGGATTTGCTCAAGGTCACAGAATTAAAAGCAAAGCTGTAGGGAAGCCAGGCGTTCCTTTTTCTACAGTGCCAAGATTTGTCAAGAATGTCTGAATGTCAAAAATGTCGCAGGCTCTTCGATTTATATAATTATTACACCATACTACTAGCTTCATTTTACAGATTAAAAAAAAAAGATAATTAAGTGTGGTGAAACACTTTGCTACATGTGATATTTTTTCCTATGATTTGAATCTATTTCCTTCTCATTACTAAACCCTGTTCTGCTCTAAATGGCTCTGCTCTGGTTGTCTGGGGTCCATGTTCTAGAAAGAGGACACTTTTAAGGGAGGTTATAAGGTCTAAAAATGAAGAAACCAGGTAAAATGAGCTGTACTCTGAGAGACAGGAAAGGAACCTAGAAGTCCAAACAGGTGTCGGGGCTCATCTCCAAAGGAAGTCAGGGACATCAGAGAGAAAAACATGAAAGAGAGGACCCTGTGATTTTTTAACCATTTTCCTCTCTCTCCTGTGATTATAAAATCTATATGCCCACTTGCATGATTAGAAATACTTATAAGAAAGTGAAATTGTCCATGTTGTTGTCTTATACAGCAGTGAAGAATGTTAAAGTCTTTATGACTTTATTCCATTACCCATCAAGATGCAGAGGGGAAAGAACTCACACAGATAACAGAGGTGGTGGCAGCTTCAAAGAGCAAAGAAAAACAAGGTAAGAATTGGGACTTGCACCATAGGAGAAGGATGGTACGGGCCTGAAGGGTGGTCCTGGGGGTTAAGGAAGGGATGTATACGGTTCCCTGGTATGAATATCTATCCCTTTCCCCCAGTTTTCCTATAAGTCAATACATACAAGCAAAATTTATAATGATAAGTCATCTTAATAAATGGCATTGGAGTTTCTCTTGGAAGGAAATATCATTATTTAGCAAATGAGCAGATGGTCGACCATTTAGATGTGAAGACACAGGATTCAGAGTAGAATCTAAAGGAGCCTTCAGAACGAAGAAGGGCCAAATCGTTATGCCCAAGGAAATGGACAGGATTTGCAATGTTGTTTAATTCCCACAGGACAGGTGGCATGAGGGGAGGGGACACCGCATTGGGTGGCACAGTGTGGCGGCAGTGATTCTTTGCTTCCGGAGACCCACAGATCTCTACTGGGCTGGCTAGGAAGAGGCGGCCCTACTACTCAATGTCCACTGTGATACAGGCTTTTGAATCCCTCTCTTGCCAAATGCGCAGTAAACTGGCTCCCTACACAGAGGCCTTATGAAAGTCATTTAAGCTGCTTTGTAGTTACTAAAATCCAGAGCCAGATTAGCATTGCCTACCTAGAAACTTTAATATAGAACAAGATAAGTCTGCAGGGAGAGTAAAAACATAGAGGTGTGTATGAACTTGAGTAGTTCAGCACCCTGAGAATCTGCAGACATTCATTTAGAGGGGGGCACTGGACCTTCCACATGTCATGAAATCAATTGTTTGAGGCTGATCATTTTTTTAAAGATTTTATTTATTTATTAGAGAGAGAGAGAGAGAGGGCACAAGTGGGGGCAGGAGGACAGGGACAAGCAAACTCTCTGCTGAGCAGGGAGCCCAATATGAGGGCTCAATCCCCAGACCCTGAGACCATGACTTGGGCCAAAGTCAGATGCTTAACCAACTGAGCCACCAGGCACCCCGAGGCCAACCATTATTTAGATCCTAAGAGGCTGGATCATTTTAGTTGACACGAGGATTATATATATTTGAAACACCCCAATTCATTTCATTTATTTTTAAAGATTTTATTGATTTGTTTGACAGAGAGAGAGACAGCCAGAGAAAGAGGGAACACAAGCAGGGGGAGTGGGAGAGGAAGAAGCAGGCTCCCAGATAAATTATGATATATTTATAGACTAGAGCTCCATTAAAATATAGGGAGGACATTATTGGGATCTTCCTCTAAGTTGCCTTAGCTCATGGCCAACCGGAAGCAGCACCCAGCAGTGTCAGCAGATTGTGCTCAGTCCTGGTTTGACTTCCTGCCTCACTCCAACAGCAGATCTGTCAGTTCACCCAGAGCCCTGTGCCTAGTGGTGGTGAGCAAGTTCCCATGGTCATCCTCGAGCATTCGGCCCATGTGGAGAGGGCCTTGAACCGGCTAACTCTTGGATGAGGAGCTAGAACACAGTTTACGTGGTTCTTACGATATACATAGAACAGTCTATCTATCCCCTTAATGAAAATAATTCATTTTGGTAGTGGACTTTGAAAGGATATTTATTTTATCTTTTGGCTACTCTATATCATTCAGTCTTTCTCCAAGTATTTACTTTTGCATTTTAAGATGCATCACCATATGTTATTTTTAGTGTAGTTTGGGGGCTCTGATGTGTTACTGGGTAGCTGTTGGACTCTCGGGGAAACGAAGAACATGGTGGGTGTGGTGGAGTGACATCAGAGTGTGTGTCCCTATGGCCTGCTTGTCACTATTGTCATTAGTCACACAGAGCCACGTATCCAAACCTTTCTTAAAACAGTTATTCCAAGACATAAATCTGCCACCAGAAAATCACAGTTGCATTTCCATTTCTGAAAGAGAAAAGGAATTTTATGCCTAAATGTTCAGGCTGGGCATACCAAAGGGAGCCCGCACATGAATTATGAGCCATTCCCCATGATACAATGCAGCATGAATCTCCTGGAATATACAGACTTCAGAATTACTTGTGAGTTATATGGTCACTTGCAACTCACAGAAATAAATAGTTTCATTCTAATATCTATATTGTCACCCCATCTCCTTCATAAAGTTGGCCAGTCTAGCTATAAATTTGACAGTCAATATATTTCTAAAGATTATATGGACTTCCAAGATTTGTTTTGAACACACCTTTAACATTTTTTCCCATCTTCAAGTAGAGTCAAAGAAAGCGTCTCTTAACACTGCAGGAAATGGGGACCGAAATTAAAGTAAAAAACTTAAGTTGAGAATTCATCAACCCATCCACTCACAGATCATTCGTCCACCCATCTACTGAAGGCTGTTTCTGAATACCAATACTACCTCTTCGATTTACTCGTAATATGACCAAAGGCACTTTAGGCAGACCATCTAAAAATGTGACTTACAGACCCATATAATAAGGGAGTGATAACTCCTATGTCACGTGCTATGGTTATTCTGGGCCTTGAACTTTCCAGTGGCACAGTGATTCCTAAATCCGACTGCAGACCCTGGAGACTGCATTCTGCATGCCTGGATCACCTGCGGTGTCAACTGTGGGGGAGACCTTGCTCTCTCCTGTTGTGAGCCTGGTGGGCCCAGATACTGGCCTGTTGTCTAGGCAGCCCCTCTGATTCCACAAGGAGAGAGAGATGAGACCCCCTGCTGCCTCTCATCCACCTATTTTTTGTTGTTGTTAAAAAAAAAGGCCCATGTCTGTTAAGCTTATAAATGGTTTTATATGTACACCAAAGTATGATTTTCTATGCTGTTACTTTTCCTGTTGGATATTTTCTTTTTCCCTTTTTTTCAGTGTTCAGTGCAGTGACAGAAGAAAGCAATGAGGACATGTATTCACTATCCATTTCACCATTTCTGATTTCTCCTCTAAAATAATCTTTTTTCCCCTATTTGTAATTTGCGATTGAGGTTTGTTATTTGCTTCTATTCTGATAGCGAGTGTGATAGATAATTTTATGTGTCAACGTGGCTGGGCCATGGTACCCAGATATATGGTCAAATATTATTTCGAATGTTTCTGTGAGGGTTTTTATTTCTTTTCTTTTCCTTCCTTCCCCTTCCTTCCCTCCTTTCCTCCTCCCTTCCTCTTTCTTTCTTTCTTTCTTTCTTTCTTTCTTTCTTTCTTTCTTTCTTTCTTTCTTTCTTTCTTTCTTTCTCTTCCTTCCTTCCTTCCTTCCTTCCTTCCTTCCTTCCTTCCTTCCTTCCTTCCTTCCTTCCTTTTGGATGTGATTAAAATTTAAACCAGTAGACTTTGAGAAGATTGCCTTCCATAATGTAGGTGGGTCTTATCCAATCAGCTGTAGGCCTGATAGAACAAAAAAACTGACTTCCTGTGAGCAAGAGGGAATTCTGTCAGCAGATGGCCTTCAGACTTAAACTATAATCCTGGCTCTTCCTGGATTTCTACCCTTCTGGTTCACCCTGCAGATTTTGGACTTGTCAGCCTCCATAATTGCATAAGCCAATTCTTAAGATAAATCTCCTTCTTTCTATCTACACATTCTATGTTTCCCTGAAGTGCCCTGACTAATACCGTGGGTTGGTCCAATCAAAAGAACACCAAATAGATTTATGGAGTCACCATACTGGAATGATAGTGCGTCTGGACCATTCTGTGATTTTCAAAGGGTCCTGAGCGTAAGTAAATGCATTTGGAAACAGAGGCAGGCTTTGAATTTTGGTCCTGTGACTCAGCCACATGGTTCTGCCGCAAACTGTGATCTGGAGTAGGCTAGTCTCTCTGAGTCTCAGTCTTAACATCTATACAATGAGGATGACAACTGTACTCACCACATAGGTTTTGATGGAGATTAATGACTTAGTAAATGCAACAGGCTTGTAACAGAGCGTAGCACTTAATAAGCACCCAGTAAATATGAGCTGTACAAAGTAAGATTTTTATAAGGAATAGAATCTTTCATCCCCAGGATGCCTGCTGGCTGTTTGTTCTCATGCTAAGTGCTATATGTATATTTATTCATATACCTTCATAACCTTTTCCTCTTTCACTGTTAACACTGACGTGATGTCACCTGCCTTGCATTATATAGTTAATAAAGGACAGAACCCAATGCCAAACCAGTTCCATCTTCCTCCAGAGACCGATGCATTTATGCCACACTACCCGAGCTAACATGTGTAAAGCCCTTAGCTCAATGTCTAGGATGCAGTTGGTATTCATTAAATGCTCACTAGAACTGCCATTATAATTTACTGGCTTGGGATTTACTTTCATGTTTCTTGAGAAAAAAGAATCATTAAATTAAGGAAAACTATTTGTGAATCTAACTGGGGCCATGTTTTCCTAAGACCAAGTAAGGACAGATTGCTTGATCAAAATGTATTGTTATCATCATTGTTGTTTTTGTTAAATATGAATGTTTATATAGGAAAAAAATTACCAAGTTGTAAAAGTAACATTGCACTATATTTACGGGACAACAACAAAGACAAGTGTAAAATTCAGCACAAATGAATCATTTTAATATATATGTGTAATTGGCATTATAGTAATGAAAATCTGGAACACAGTTAAAAAATAATAAAGGCAGCCGTGTTTAGTGTAAAGAAAGCATTCAATTATTATCAGCATTGCAAGGACCCTGGCCTGAGTAGAATAGGGAATGCAGGTGTAATGAACCCAAGGCCAAGGTCCTTCACCTTCAGAAACTGCTTGTAAACCAAGTGAAACTTTGGGCAAGAGCAGACCTCTAATTTCATTGGTTCACCAAACAGTTCCCTGAAATCCTCAGGGCTGAAGGTTCTGTCGCAGTTTTAAACAAGTTGCTGATATTCTCCCTATTGAGAGAGGACTATGTGTTCTTCCCTTTTCTTCTGGGCCGACTTCGGTGACTAACTTGAAGCCAGCAGAAAGCAGCAGACGTGGCATTATGTGACTTCTGTGGTTGAGTCATAAAATGTAATCTGGCTTCGGGCTAGTTCACAACTCATTTGCTTCTGGCTCCCAAAACCCCCATGCCAGGAGTCTCACTACTCTGAACCCCCCATGCTGTGAGCCATGTGGAGGGGCTGAGTGCACATCCCAGGTCTCAGCCAGTGCCAGGCACGGGGGTAAAATCACCACCCAGGACCCCAGCCCCAGCCACTGAGTCACCCCTGAAGCTGAATTTTCCAGCCACGGCTCGGGCTGTCACTGAGCAGACGCCAGCCATTCCTGCTATGCCCTTCCCATATTCCCGGCCCATGGAATCAAAGGACGTATCAAAATGGTAGCTGAAGCTGCTAGGATTTGAGGTAACTTGTAATACAGCCGTAAGTAATCTGAACAGCACTCTTCTCATCTCATGGTCTAAAAGACTTCTCTGGAGAAATTGTCTAGAGAAGTGGAACAATGCTAAGGTCATTAGTTTGATCTTCAATTTTTGACATGAAATTGCTGTTATCTGGAACATTTCTAAGGCATTTTCAAATAAATAGCTCAGTTTGAACAGTTTTCAAGTATTATTATTTTTTTAAGATTTTATGTTTTTCACAATTCCTAACCTGCTTTCCACCAGGCGCTGAACTCCGCTCTCAGGCATTTGGCTTCTGTCCTTACAAAAAGTGTGTGAGGTGAGTATGAATGTTCAGGGCAACAGACAGGAAAACTGGACACTCATCAGCCAATAGTTAATATTTATGGAGCCCTTACTATGTATCAAACAGTCTCTTAGTACTTTGTGTGTAATTTCACATTTTATCTTCACAACACGTTTATTGTAACCACAACTCTTTATCTCACACAACAAGTAAGATAGCTGCTGTTTTCCGTCCCCATTTTATCTCTGAAGAAATCAAAGCACACAACAGTTATGTACCCAAATTCACCCAGTGAGGAGGTGGTCGGTTGGGGCAGCCTGTGTGTTAGCCAGCTTGGACTGCTAGAACAAAACATGGCAGACTGCGTGATGTAAACAGATATTTATTTCTCACAGTCCTGGAGGCTGGAAGTCCAAGATCAAGGAGCCAGCCAATTCTGTTCCTGGTGAGGGCCCTCTTCCTAGCTTGCACATGGCCATTTTCTCGTGGTGTGCTCGTAGGCCAGAGAGAGGGAGACAGCTCTGGTCTCTCTTCCTCTTCAGGGGGTCCGACCCTCATGACCTCATTCAGAGCTACCTCTCAAAGGCTTTGTTCCATGAGGGGTTAGGTCTTCAATGTATGAATTTGGGGGAAACAAACCTTCAGTCTGTAACAGTCTGCCCTCAGAAAGCACACTCTTAACAACTGCATTGCATTCTTTGAAAATATGCCACAGCACACACGGAAAACGCTTTTTAAAAATGTGTTATGTCTCAGAGTCCATAGTCTCTCATGCTTCATTCCCCCTTCTGATTACCCCCCCTTTCTTTATCCCTTTCTTCTCCTACAGATCTTCCTAGTTCTTATGCAAACTGAGGGCTTCAGAGGGGAGGGGAGTGGAGGAATGGGATAGGCTGGTGATGGGTAGTAAGGAGGGCACGTATTGCATGGAGCACTGGGTGTTATACGCAACTAATGAATCATGGAACTTTACATCAAAAACCAGGGATGTACTGTATGGTGACTAACATAATATAATAAAAAAATATTACTATAAAAAATGTGTTATAAAATCACAGCATTGTATATCCTTCCTGATTAAAAAATAGTGGTTGAAAGCATGTATCAGAAAAAGCAGAAAGGAGACATCAAAAAGAAACAAGTGAGATTATTCGTATACTCTAGTTTCACCTCCTTTTTTTTAAATCTGTATTTAAGATCTCCTGTCATTATGTTACCTCTACAACATAAAAATAAATCTCATTACAATAATTTTATAGGCCTTACCTCAAGAGTTTACACACAAAAGACAAATCACTATTTTTTGAGTGAGTAGATGACATACCGTTCTTCCATGGCACTGTTCATGTTTGATCACTTGCTGTATACATGCTGCTTTCTTGAAAGGTCAGGAGGGTACATCCTACTTGCATGCACTAAAGTAGATCACTGTCACAGATACTAGCTTTTTGACACAGGCAAGGAAGTTTACATTCTGGACAGTGAGGAGGACCGAGCATGGACCCAGGGCTCCTCGTGGATCAATCAATGTGTCCATGCTTTTCTCTGAATCTTTCCACCTCCAGGACCAAAGAAAAGAGAGAAAGAAGAAGGAAGAAGAAACCTCTCTCCGGACTCACGGCAGAACTGGACACTCAGGCACTTGTAGGAGACTTCACAGACCAGGGAGGTGGGCTGTGTTAAGAGAGAGGGGAAGTGGGAACGAGCCAGGGCAAGAGGAGACCCCCACCCACAGAGCCCTGCTTTACCACCATCTCCCAGTTGGAGTATCTGTGCATTTTGAGATGTAGGGTCTGGGGGTAGAAACCAGACTCTGTTGCTCTAGGTCATCTGGAGGGAAAGAGGAGGGGCCTATATTCCAGCCCAAGTCTGTGTGCCACTTTGGGCTCTGTCCGGGCAGCCCAAAAATGCTCTGTAGAACAGTCAAAACATCTGAATTCCAGGGCTCCTCCTAACATAAATTAGAGATATGAGGTGGTGGGCCAGGGGCTTTACCTTTTGATACCAAAGGATATCAGGAAGTCACTAGAAGGAATGGTTTCTTCTCTACTGGAGAATGTTTTTGAGGATCAAACAAGATGATGACTTGGGCTGAAAATAGAAGCTTTGAAAGGAAAGCACACTTTTCTTCACTTAATTTTTAGCTTCCCTGACCTGACCTGACCCTAAAGGCAGTTCGTTTCCAGCCTTCAGGTATTCCATAAAGTGTGCATTTTCATGGGTTTTACTGCAGAAATATGAATGTGTTTATGTGGTATGGCCCCCGTCCCTGCTGACAGAGCTGCATAATGTTGGGGGTCGCAAAATCCAGAAACCCTAATGCATGTTTGGCTCCTCTGGTTTCAAAGAAGGGATTGTGGGCATCTATTTATTAATTTTTTTAGAATAAGGGAGAGGTACAGGGAGAGGGAGAAAGAGAAACACAAGCAGACTCCATGCTGAGCGCGAAGCCCAACGCAGGGCTCGATCTCACGACCCTGAGATCACGACCTGAGCCAAATTCAAGAGGCAGATGCTCAACTGACTGAGCCACCCAGGCGCCTCCGTTGTGATCATCTATTGTGCTCATCCGTATACCATTTCTTTCTCCCTCCCGGCCATATGGCACATGTAGCAAGGTTTTTATTTACTAAAACCGTTTTTTGACTGTGGCATTTAACAGGGATTTTTTCAGGGAATGCTGTGTGCTCAGTATCCAAAGAACATGTTTCTCCCCTAAAGGAAGAGATGGAAGAGAAGGATTCTTAATTCTCTTCTCAGGTAGGTGGTTTGAACAGTGGTTCTCAGGAGCTGCATGTGATTACAACTATCTTCAGGACGACAGAACATGAGAAGATATGAAATAAAAATGAACAAATGAACAAAAACAAACCCCTTGTTTGGGGGTTCAAGAAGAACAGGCAACAGTGTGTGAAGAATCCAGATGCTGTCATCGGACAGACTTGGGTTCGAAACCTCCCTCTGCTCTTTTTTCTTGGGCAATAGTGTTCAGCACCTCTAAATTTGTTTCCCTGGCTGTTAAATGGGAATAGCAATATATCTCCCATAAGAATTAAACAGAATAAATGAGTCTTAGCATAGTGTCTGGCATTTTAACTCCCTGCAAAAATAGACATCATTTGAATCAAATGCACATGTTGATGTTATGTTTACCGTGAAGTCTTGCTGCCACAAGCTGTTTGTGGCAATCACAACCCTTACCAATGAGTCCATTTCCATCTTTTGCTCATTAACTTCCTCAAAGTGGCTGGAAATTTGACAGCCATGATTTTCAAACTTCTCAGACCGTAGCTTCAGAGCTGCAAGTTTATTTTCCAATATTTCGTCAAACATCAAGCATTACTGAAGAATCTTCCCCAAAGATCTATGATGAGAGGGGAGTGGTCGGCTCCGGGTATCATGATTTACAGGTGCAGGTTCTGGGCCGGATGACAGGAAGGCGAGATGATGGCTGCTTTTCGAGGAAATATCATCTGTAATGTGACTCCTGAGCCAGGAACGTATTTAATAGCCCAGAGCCCACAGCAGCCGAGCTGGCACATCAGGCTGTGTTTAGAAGTTCCTCTCCCTCGATTTTCTAATGGGTCCTTATCACAGAGGCAGAAGACCTATTAACCCAGGACTCAAAGCCTGCTACTGTAAATTCACCATAAAACCCCGTTGACGGTGGTTGACTGTCAGCGACATAAAACTGCCAGTGGCCACATTTTCAATTATAAAGGACAATTACTCTGTGCATGTCAGTGCATGCACACCATAGCTCATATGTGGGAATCATCCCATGTTCAGACATGAGGGGTCTAGTCGTCGCATCTTCACACGTGCTTTGGGGCTTTGAATTGGTCCAAGCAATGGTCCAACCCCCCCTGGATGTTAATACCAGGGAAGGAGAAAATACATTGCAGTCTGTTTCAATAGTGTCCTGGGCTTTCCTCTTCTGTAGCCCGTCAGAGTGTACTGGAACTCTCTTTTTATTTATTAGTCTCCCATACTAGTCATTTGAAGGTCATAATTGTGTCTCTTGCTTGTTTTAATTTTCAGAATCTCAAAGAGCACCCTCTATATGAATGGTGTTCCATAAATACCTCAACATCAGTCCATGACCTCAGTACTTAGACAGTGAAGCTGAGTGTGGTTCTATGCCTACACCGTGTTCCGTCCTTGAGAAACTTAACCTGCCAGACAGATACTTTAGAATGGGTACAATGAGCCTCATTCTCCCTAAGCCCCCAGACAGATGATCCAATTCTGATTGAAGCCGATGCCAACATTCAAGCTGAGTTCTTCCCAGCTTGCTTGGACCCCTTGCCAAAGACGTCAGACTGCTCTCTGCCATTCTGACTCCTGCCCCTGCAGGCTGACAGACATATCTCCAGCAGCTCATCCTCCCGACAGACAGATGCTTCCTGCTAAGATCTCTACACAAAATGTTGATTTTCCAGACATCAGGTGAACACCTTTATTCTAGCATTTAGGACCTATTATCTCATCCCTTTCAACCAGTTCTGATGTGATTTCTGGTACAGGTGCACTCAGTGAGACAGGCTTGTAGCTTCACCGAAGCTCTGCTACCCAACAGATCTGAGGAGGTAGACAGACCTTCACCATATGCTCTGCCAGTCCTAACCGTGTAGCCTTGGAGAGATCAGGAATCTCAGTGAGCCTCGCTTCCTTTATCTGTAAAATAGCAAATAAACAAGGTTACCTGCGGAGTCCCAGGGAGGGTTAAATGAGACACTGAATGCAAAGCGTCTGATGAATTGCGGCATAAAATAAACGCTAATTCTCTTCTTATGAACATAATTGTTTTCACATATTAATTCTTCAGTGCAACCTGAAGTAATTTTCCCATAATCTCTTACTATCCAAATCCTACCATCCTTCAACACAAGTTAAGACATACAGGTATTTATAGTTTGCAAAGAGGTTTAGATATACACAATGCCATTCGATCCATACCCACACTGTGGGGCAAGTGACCAAGGCATTGCTTATGCCTCACACAAGAGGAACGTGAGCGAGTTGAGCCCAGAAAAATAAGGGAGCTTGTGGAGTGACAAATCCCTAAACTTCAGCACTAAACACAAATACACGTGTTTACAAATCAAATTTCCTCATTTCTCAAGGCTTAGCTTCTTAGAGCAAGGACTGCGTTTGGACACGGTTGTCCTCTTTGCTGCCTCTTCACATCCCTTCGCAAGGACCCTCTCCCTGTTGGAACCAGCTCTTCACTTGGACCCCCATTTCTGTAGCGACGGGCTCCGTCAAAGCTATCCACCGTCTTCTATGGCTGGGTTCCATGGTGTTAATGCCAACCTTAAGTGGTTTTGATGTTCCCTGGGGACATTGGAAGACCTATAGTGTCGAACCCCAAATGTCAGAGTGTAATATTTTGTGGTATTGTGGCAATAGAAGAATGTGGACACAGAGTGAGGATGTCAGATGCTATGGCCATTGAAGGACTTAGCTGGCTTCTCAGAGGAAAACACCCGCTCCATTCCCTTGCCGAGATCTCCTTCCTTTTACAGTTAGGTAACCACCCTGACCAATTACTGCAGGATTTAGAGAGCTGCACGATCCTGGTAATGAAATATTTTGGGCACACATACCCAATACATGCATGCATATTTATGTATAAATTGTGTATGTGCTAAAATACTAATATATTTTGTGTTATAAGAGTGGGCATTAAAAGGAGGTGATAAAGATGACAAACAAAATGTTAAATGTGTTTCCAATTGTGATGGCATCACGGCATAATGTAAAACTTGGAATTCTCGTATAACTTTTCTCTTCCTCGTTACTAAAATGGGATTATAATGTGTAGTAATTGTTTATAGTCATTCGCTTTATAGAATATATATATCATGTATATATACTTTATAGAATATATGCATATATATATATATATATATATATATATAATTTATGGGTTATCTATAACCTATCTATAACCTACAGGTCTCTATAACCTATAAACAGGTAGAATTTTACAAGTACAATACAACACATGGAATGTTATATGTATGACGATGTGTGCGCTCCACTACTATTAACCTTGCATTTTACCTTAAATGTGCCTTATAGTGCAAGAGATTAGATGATAGATGATGTTGTATGATAGTGGATATAAATCTATGTTCTCAGTGCTCTTCCAAATAATTTCAGGGTTTGTTTGCTTTGCCTTGTTGTGTGTCCTAATTGTTGATATTGGTGCTATTTTAGTTCATTAACGGGGTTGGCAAAGACTATGGAACAGAAGAATCATCGGTTCTGCCATTTTCTTGTTCACATGTGTTTATGTTCCTGACGTTGTCTTCCACCAGTCCTTTCTTCACAGAAACCCTGCCAAACCAGTTGTTCACCCTATTAGCGTCATCGACATGAGATTGCACAACCTGTAAATGGAATTAAACAGGAACATCGAAATCACAGTGCATTATAATGTGTGTTGCCAGGATGGCTCACTGCGCCCTCAATACCTGTGCTCACCTATAAAAAATTGAAGTTTTAGTGGGAAAATTATGCATCTTGTCTCCCGTGCAGCTCATTTGATTCTTTGAGTAGGTTCTGGCTAATGGTTGTAAACAAACTGAAGAGTGCAACCTAAAGAGAAAAGGAATCTGCCTTCCCTGTCCTTTTCTGCACTTTGTGCAAAAGCTGAAGCTTGCTGCTTTTCACAATAGGGAAGCCTCAGGCAAGCTCATGGCACTGCAGAGCCACTATTTCAGCCTGGATAGCTCATGCCCATGTCGTTTGGGCAGTTAGAAATACGCTTTTTTTAAAAGTCATTGAAACTCACATCCTAACCAATAAACTAAAAGTGAACAAATCAGTGTAGGTGCCTCTCAGGCCCCTGTATTATGTAAAGTCTAGTACCTCCATCCCCCGCAGGACACCTTGTTGACCATATCGGTACTAACCTCACATGCAATTTCTGTCTTATCTTTTAGATGAAAAATATAACAGGGATTCCATTTGTTTTTCTTTCTGTGCCCCAAAGCACTCCTTTATTGGGTTGTTGGCATTCCAGTAGATCTTAGAGTGTCCTGATAATCAGCTGTGTCTTTATTTTTTCTTTTATTTTTTCTTACTATATGCTCTGGTCTTATCAACTAGGATAACTGCAGTCCTCTTGAAGACAAGGCTATTCTGTATGTGTAATGGTTTCTATATAGCTAGCAGTGGTTCTCAAAATATGGTCCCTAGAATTAGCGCCACCTGGGAATTTGTTAGAAATGCAAATTCTTGGTATCTGTTGCAGACTTGCTGAATCAGAAACTCCAGGGTGGGCTCCAGAACTGGTGTTTTAACAAGCCTTTGAGGGGATTCTGAAGACAGCTTGCACATGAGAATCAGGAAGACTGTGCCAGCCACTCTTGAACTTCAAGAGTTCCTGGAGGAGCATCTTCCTGAGCAATAGTTGGAGGTAGGAGAGGTAGGGACAGGAGGATTTAAAGTCATGTTAGGCAGGAAGTGCCATGGGGTTCCCCAAAAGAAGGGACTTCAAGATACCCCCCCTTCACAGTGAAGGAAAAAAAATGTCTCCACCAAAGGATTTAAGAGCACTACCTTGTCATAGAGAGACAGTTGATCGTGGCAGGTTGAGAGCAAAGTCCTTCCAGAAGGAAGTGTGAGGATGTTATTGGGTTGGCAGAGGTGGCAGAGGTAGGCTTCCTACATGGCCTGGGTTACTGGTGGGCTCCACAAGGAGGAAGTGGAGCAGGATTTCCTCCCAACAGAGCACACAGAGATGTAAGCATGATCAGAACCGACAAAGCGAGTGACTCCCAAAGGATGAAATATTGGCATGGGAGAGTACAAATAGGTTTCATGAAGAAAGGCGATCCTATGAGCAAATAAATTTGGAAATTGCTTTGTTTAACATTGTTAAATGCCTTCTCTACTGCAATACTGCTAATAAACTGTTTGACTCTCCAAGAAGGGGTTAGTTTAATAGACAGCATTGCCCAAAATTATTTGACCACCTCACCCCAAGGAAATTGATGAATCAAATATTCTTTGAAACACATTTTGGGAACAGTGTATTAGGAACAAAATTTGTACAAACTCTAATTCATGAGTTTTGAATAGAAGGAAGGAATTGGAAGAAGTGAAGACTCAGCTCAAAGAAGGGAATTCTTGGGTAATTTCTGTGTTTATAACTCACATCTGTGACTTGGTAAGCGTATGGTGCAGTTCATTCTCAAACTCTATAAGGTGAGTGATAATTATTAGATTTTGATAATGTGTGTCTCACAAGGTAAAGTCTATTGACTGTTGACTTTTCTGATGTAGTTCCATTGGTTACCTTAGCACCAAAAGGTTCATGAAGTAGGCTGGTTATCATGGGTGAAATGTGGCATCAAGAAGTTCTTTGAAATCAATAAGACTTGAAAGAGACAACTATAGAGATAAGGATCCTAGATGATTTGGTGAGTCTGGTTCAGATGCAGTCTATTCTGAGGGTATTGGAAGAGTTTTGATCAAAATTAGCCATCAAATCAGGGGAATGGCAAAAGTGAACGTGGTCCAAGATGGAACTCAGTCCAGTAATAATAATTGGATGTAGATGGGAGCCAAAGCAGATACCTAGGGGGGAAATGGCCGAGATCTGGGTGTCATGGGAAAATGGCTGTGGCCTGATGGGAATATATGTTCAACCAAGGGACCTTGAGACTAGCTCCAAAGAGGCAGCTTAAACAAAAGCCCTGAGGCCCAGTGAGTTCACTCGGTTTGGTAACTGGAAGTAGTCAGTATAACTGGATAGTGATAGAGAGGGGGATGGGAGATGAGGCTGGAGACATATGTAGGGTCAAGATCAGCAGCCTATAATTTCACAAAGGAAAGAGAAAAAAAATAAGATTTGCATGTTAGAAGCAGTGACTGGAGAGGAAGTGCTTGAGAGAGACAAGCCTCTAAGCAGAGACAAGAGACACTGAAACAACATGGACTCATTGAGCATTACCATCAGATGGACCCAGTTTGGCCCCTTACTAGTGGGGTGGGTGATCCTGGATATCGTGCTTGCCTTCATTAACTAGCAATTTCACATCTGCAAATAAGAATCACAATAGTACAAGCTTTGTGGGATTATTGTGAGAAAACATGTACATGGCAGGTTCACAAAAAAGGTTCCTATTACAACTCAGATATGCAGAGAAAATGGAAATAAGGAAAACATAGTCTGGGCTTCTTCGGGAGCCTTCAAACACCAGGTAGTAGGGACAACAACAACAATAACAAACACTCTTAGTCTACTCTAATTTAGGGAGTTTATATTGGTTTTCTATTGCTGCCGTAACAAATTACCGTAGACCTAGTGGCTTGTAACAAGCTAGATTTGTTATCTTGCAATCCTACGGGTTAGACGGCCAGTACAGGTCTTGCTGGACTAAACTCAAGAATCTGGCAGGGCTGCGTTCATTTCTGGAAGCTCTGGGAGAGCATCTGTTTCCTGCTCACTCAGGTGGTTGGCAGAATTCACTTTGTTGCTGTTGTTCAGACTAAGATCCCCATTTTCTTGGTGGCTGTCCCCTGAAGGACATTTCTACCTTCTCGAGGGCTCTCCATGGCTTGGTGTGAGGCCTCTTCCCTCCAGTTTCAAATCATACCATCTGTTTCACATCATGCCTTTCTGACTCTATCGTCAGTCTCTCTTTCTGACCGGTCAGTTCTCGGTCTTCTCCCCTTTAAGGAATCCTGATTAAATTGGGCCCACTCAGACAATCCAGGTTAATCTCTCAATCTTAAAGCCTGTGCCCTTATTCACATCTGGTGAAGTCTTCCTTGCCATGTTAGGTGACACTTTCATGAGTTCTGGGCATTAGGACATGGGCATCTTTGTGGGGGACATTATTCTGTCTACCACACAGTTCTTTTGAGTAATGCCTAGTCTTATTTGGGTAGAAACAATAACTGTTAGGGATCTTCTACCTAATCTATTTCTTGTCTCGTTTTGTTTTGTTTTCTTGGCAAAAGCACCCTAGTGTATGTGGACTAGGTGGGGACAGAGGGTTGGAGTGCCCCTGAGGTTGACAGCTGTCAAACATGTGGTCTTCTCTACTCCACCCACAATGGATCTCATTTATGCTCTGTGACTGCTTGGTACTCACATTGATTTCAATGAAACTTGGAGTCCTAAGTCATCATTGTGGCTCCCGTCTGTCCCCTGGCCCAGGGGAGTCCTTCCTGCAGGTCTTGTTTGGAGGTCCACTTTGTTCCTGCTGCAGGATCTCTGGCAAGTTCATTAGCCAGAACTCTCAGAGACTAGCGTCCTCCCTATTCTGGGCCTTTAGGAACTTCCTGGTCCTCTCATACCACATAAGAATCTGGAGAGCTAAACTCAGGCCCTCCTCTGCCCAGTTACCTCTCAGCAGCACACGCGCCCTGTGTGAGTGCCCCTCCTCCCACACAGCACGGGGACTGAAGGCAGCGAGGACGTTTCGCCAGGCAGCCTCCTTCAGAGGGCTCAAAGAAGCAAAGAGGCAGGAACATTTTCTTTTCCCAAAGTATTTACCTAAAATAGTACAACACAGCAAGTCTCCTTTCAGGGATTTGGACCCTGGGAGTAGAGAAATCAAAGCAGCTTGCAATTCCTGTCTTTCGCCCAATGCTTTCCCACATTTAGTCAGATTCTCCTTTCTAGGTATATGAGAGACCATAATTCCAAACCTCTTTTTATTTAGTAGGGCCTTATTATAATTTTTAGACAATGAAACAGCAGTGAAGTGACCTGAGCCACTTCTGCACTATGGCAGGGAAATATCCCCACGTTCTTCAATTTGTTTCTTCTCTACCGTGAGCGGTCATGGAGAACTCATGAGGATGGTGGAGCCATGTTGGAAAGAAGCATCCTGGTTCGCTGAGCTGCATAAAGGCCGCTGTCTGGTGAGCGACCAGACCATAGGGAACTCTCTGTGATTTAGAATTAAATGGAGACATTTGAGACTCATTGTGAGTGTAGCATATCACGACACAGCCTCACTATTATTCCCTTTTTCTCTTTGTACTGGTTCTGGAGCCAGAATGGGCTTGTTTCTTCCTTCTCCATATTTATATCCATATCAGAGAGGCTCTGTGGTATAGGGATTAAGTGGGTAGAGTGTTAAACAACCATTAGACTTTGGGGAGGTCACTAACCTCTTACACCTCAGTTTCCTATATGAAAACAGAAATATTAAATTCTTTAACTCATAAGATTTTTAAAGGCTTATGTGAGAGTTATAGACAGAGTACCTAGAACAGTACTTGGTATGTGGGCCTGTGTTAACTCTAACTACTCCTACATTCTTTATATAGAAACTTTTATTTATTTCTTTATAATAATATTTATATTATATTATGTTAGTCACCATACAGTACATCCCCGGTTTCCGATGTAAAGTTCGATGATTCATTAGTTGCGTATAACACCCAGTGCACCATGCAATATGTGCCCTCCTTACTACCCATCACCGGTCTATCCCATTCCCCCACCCCCTCCCCTCTGAAGCCCTCAGTTTGTTTCTCAGAGTCCATAGTCTCTCATGCTTCATTCCCCCTTCTGATTACCCCCCCTTTCTTTATCCCTTTCTTCTCCTACCGATCTTCCTAGTTCTTATGTTCCATAGATGAGAGAAATCATATGATAGTTGTCTTTCTCTGTTTGACTTATATATGGAAACCTTTAATCTGGTCTTCCAGACCTGGCTTTCAAGCTTATTGCCCTGCTAAGGAGGCCAAGTCTCTGCCACCTCCTGTCTGGGAAAATAAAACTTTAGGAATGGAGAAAACAAAGAAGTTAAAATGCATCAGTTTGATTTTTTTTTTCAAATGCTATTGTAATTATCCATGTAAAAGTATCTGCCATAAAAGCATGATAGGTAAATCCCAGCTATTACTGATGTTATTTTAGATCCTATCCTTCTGCTGGTATCAGCCTGTGGCTCCCCAGGTTGACGAGGGTGGACTCAGACACTGGTTGAGGCTGCAACTGTAGGTGACAAACCTCTACACATGCTGTTGAGAGGAAAGTTAAGATAACTCAGAGATTTTGTGATATTCCCAAGGTCCTCTGCTTGCATGGATGGCTCTGGGACCATTTTGTCTCCTAACTTTTCCTTCCACTAAGCAGAGCCAGGTCTAGGCAAAGATGAGGCTAGTAAGGCACTCACCTCAGGGACACAATTTAAGGAAAATCCAAATAATGCCTTAAAGAAGATAAATAATATGATATGTAATATTTTAAAAAGCAATATTCTACAATGAGCAAAATATCAAACATTTAAATAAAAGCTTGATATACTGAGCAATACTTTAGCCTGAGGCAAAAGGAAAAATGTTGTTGACATTTTGCTCATCATAGATCTTTGGGTTTAATTTTGACTTTTTTTCTTCAAGTATTGCATCAAAACATTATTTATCTTGATTACTGAGGTTTTGGGCATTTCCTTACATTTTACATCCAGACTTGTGCCTTACTTACCTCTCCCCAATCTCAGCCCTTCCACTAAATCCTCTTTCACGGTGAATATATAGATTCTTGCCTCTAAGTAATCATGTTGGGTTTAAACCAACTCTCATAAAGAAATCTGTTTCAGTCCTCGAGTCATACAGTTGGAGAGAAAAGTAGAAAAGAAAGAAAAGAATGAGTCTTCTCTCATGCTGTTATTTTAGAACATGCCAAGTAAGTTTTCAGGACAACACATTACATCATTTCTTGAACTCCCAAACGGATCAGATAGCTGGGTGCCCACTCCCCACCAAAAGAAAAAGAAACTACAGCTCTCCTTGCATTTGGAGAAGCACACTGAAAACATAACAGCCATGATTGATCTCTCCCTACATTCACTATTGTGAACTGACTTATGCAGCCTCCTAAGCTGTAACCAAGCTATAAATTAACTCCTGGAGCCACAGGGAGAGTCATTTAAGGTCTATAATCTTTGAGTTTTGCTGTAGGAAGAGTCTGGGGCTGGAGGGCGGGGTTCTGCCTTTCATCTCTAATGTGGGGGGCCTGGATAATGGGGAGAATGCGTGAAGAAGAATGTAATTCCAGGCCCTCTTGTAATTGAAATTACAACAATTCTTAGCTCTTAAACACCACCTGAGGCTGGGGTTCCCACACGCTGGCCATGTTGATTATCTCTGCCCGGGCAGTGACTCGGAGTGGGTGTGGCGGTGCTGAAACCTGGTTCACTGCAAGCATGACTCAGCACAGATTCGAATCAGTTACCCTCCTGGGTCCCAGCAGAAACACAGAGAATAAAGGAGCTTAAAAGAGGCCACAGAGGAATGACCTCTAAGTTGCTAATACAATCACTGTTTCATGTTTTCACATGTGTATATGTGTTCGTTCAACACACATTTGCTCAGACCTTGCTCTCATCAAGGCACAGTGCTCAATAGTGAGCATACAATGCTCAGTAAAACCCAAATGCCCTACCTTCACAAAGCCTACAGTTAACTGGGGAGAGAGATGATAATAAAAGAATCACAGAAGGTGGAAGAAAAATTACAAAAGATGGATAATGGTATAATGAAAGGCCTCCAATGCCATGAGAGTAGGTAATGCACCCTGTCCTAGGCCAAGACACGAGGAAAGGTTTCTTGGAAGAAGTGGCATTTGAGCAATATAAAGGCTAGGAAGGGAGATAGTGGGGTCCTTTGACCACAAAAGGAGTAGCATGCAACTAGCATGGCGATTAAGACCAGGGACTCTCAAAGCAAGCTACTTGGGTACCATTCTATCATCCAGAAAGAAGGGAAATAAAATCAGCAAGATGAAATACTCCTATGTTTGGTTAGTAAATGGTACAGATCTGCTTCAATCCTTGTTTGCTTCATTCAAAAGCCAGTGATCTTTCCATGCTTCCTTCCTATGAACAATGGGTCATTAAGAAAACATTCTGAGTGTGGAAGCTGGCATCACTATCAGCTGTTAAGGGTGACGAAATCCATCTCGAATTCTTCCTATTTTTGATTGGGCTTCTGTGAAAATCCACAGTGAAAGCCCTACCTCCCCAGTTGATTGTGTAAAAATCCCAATATCCAAAAAGGTTGGCATTCTGAACCTCTCCCTCCTACCCAACCTTACAATGGTGAAGTAAGATAATGTTCTTCCATGTTGACACCGACAGTTCTTGGCATCAAAATTAGAAATGCGGTTTGTAACTCAAAATAATCTCTACCTATATTACACCCTGGCTTCTCAGGCATGGTTGGTCTGTGACTCTGTTTTTCCTACTGCTCTGGGTTTTTCTGGACTCATCTCCTGGGATGTTTCTGGATAGAATGCACATTTCTGTGTCTGGATCACAAGTATTATCTTGAATCTACTCTTTTTTTAGATCCTTTTTGGGGAACTTCTGACCTCTTACATAATGAATAAAGAACACTTTCACACTAAAATACTTTTTAATGGGGTTCACATCAGATATTAAAGCCAGTGCTGGAGCAAATGGCTCTTATACCAATAGAAAAGAGGTTAGCACAGAACTGTGCAATAGAATGTGTTAGCTTTGGAGCCAGACCTATTTAGCCTAAAATTCTAAATTTTACCTTCTTTATTTATGAATTTATTTATTCATTCAATAAAGATTTGTCAAATCCCTATCACATGCCAGGTGTTGTCGATGGCACTGAAAATAGAGCAGGAAACAAAAGAAATGAAAATCTCTGATTTCATGAAGCTTATTTTATTATACAGAGACCAAAAACAAACAAACAAATAAATAAATGTGTTTTGTGTGTATAATATGTGTCAATTAGATGGTGATAACAGACATGCATCACCATCATGATACAAGCTTACGACTCCATAGCATTGGTATATTATTTTCCTCAAGGTACAGATAAGGGGGAAATTAAGTCCCCAAAGAATATGACATGGATGAGGCAGTTTTTTCCCTAAGAATGCTAAGACAGTAGGAGAACATCTCACTGAGAATGTGACATTTCAACAAGGTTCTGAAGGATGGTAGAGAGACAGCCACGTACTTCTTGGGGAGAGGGGCTTGAAAGCATTTTTGAGGAAGAGGAAACGGAAGAAGAAAATCAGCTGATAGAATTCCAGAAAAAGTGAAATGGTCACTGTGGTTAATGAGGGAAAGAGTTGCAGGACACAGTTTGAGCATTTGTGCGGGGCCCAGTCTGTTAGAAAAGTGCTCAGTGAGTGCAATTTCTCTCTTTGTTTTTTTTTTTTGAAAGAAATAAAAAGAAAAAAATAACAAAGAAAACTAACCACCATACCAAAAAACCACAATGGTTTTAGTGTACTAGTCTCTGGTTCCAAATTTAACGTTCTCCCCTTTATACTAAATTGTCTCCCCACCCCTATCGAGATGATACCACTCTATTGAGGCAGCCAAGGCACTAAGGTGAGCAAACAGACTTAGGCGATTCATGTTTTTGTGGGGAGTGAGGGGATTGCTTCCACCCACATTCTTGGCCATGATCAGCCCAATGCATGATGTGAACAGTGTTAACAGATAAGAGGGCTAAACCACTGAGGATAATGCGGGGATGGGGGGTGGGGTGGGGAAGTCTCTTTGATCTGTCCCTAGTACCTACTCCTTCCATAATCACCAAGGAAAATCTTATAGGCCTAAGAATTATAGAAACATAGAACTATGTACAATATGTATTATATATATATAAATTTCAGCTTCATCAAGATATAATTGATACTTAAAATTGTAAAATATCTCAAGTGTGCATCATGGTGATTTGATACACAAACACTGTGAAAGGATCCCTCACCCTGCCACCCATTAATTAGCACATCCATCACCTCATGTATTTATCTTTGGGGGGGGGTGAGTACATTTACTTCTACTATCTTAGCAAATTTCAAATACACAGTCTAGTGTTATAACTATAGTCACCCTGTTGTACGTGAGATCCTCAGATCTTCTTCATCTGACAGCTGAGTTTACATCCTTTCACCAAGAATTCTCTGCCTCCCTCAGTTCCCCAGCCCCTGTCATCCACTTTTCTACTGTTTCTGAGTTTGATTTCTTCTTTTTCTTTTTAAGATTCCACCTTTAAGTGCACTATACGAATTTCATATGTATTTCTTATCTTTGTAATTTATGTTCATTCAGAGTGTTTAAAAACAAAATTCACAGAGATAACAGGTACAGCATAGGGAATGCAGTCAATGGTATCATAATAGGGTTGTGGGGTAACAGATGGGAGCTACACTTTGGTGAGCAGAGCATTACGTATAATCAAATCACTATGTTGTACACAGGAAACTAATGGAACATTGTGTGTCAACTTTGCTTCAATTAAAAAAAAAGAAAAAACAACTGAATAAATTACAAAGATCTTATTGGCTTTATTCAATGATTCAGGCATCGGCAACATCCAATCTACTAGATAGAAAGGTGTTCCGGGGAGCTGTACAAACTGAAAGACTTACAGGCAGAAAGGAGTGGGAACATGGAAATTACAGTAGGCAAAAAAAGCAGGTTGGTTATTTCAAGGTTACTTTCCTTTAGGGGATGGCAGGGGTCTATGAGACAGATTACCCAACCGGTGCTGGTCAGGGGATTTCTTTCTTTTTTTTTTTTTTTTTTTTTAAGATTTTATTTATTTATTCGACAGAGATAGAGACAGCCAGCGAGAGAGGGAACACAAGCAGGGGGAGTGGGAGAGGAAGAAGCAGGCTCATAGCAGAAGAGCCTGATGTGGGGGTCGATCCCAGATCGCTGGGATCACGCCCTGAGCCGAAGGCAGACTCTTAACCTCTGTGCCACCCAGGCGCCTCTGGTCAGGGGATTTCTGATTGATTGGTTTAAGATGCCATTTCTGGGGAAGACAAAATTGTAAGTAAGTCTTGGTTTGGTGATGTGAGGCTTAGCATAAATAACTCCATTTAGGGTCCGTTGTCTTAATTTTAACAAGAGAAATCTAAAATTAGTGAATAACTAAAAAAATTCTCTCATATTTTGATGGCACCCATCCTAAACTATTATTTATTGATGAAGTTGAAATTATGAATCCATTGGCGAATAATCAGAAAAAAATTATTATCAGAATATCATCAGTTCTAGGATGCTTGTGTTTGATGTGACTTGATCTGTGGACGGAAGACATTTTCTAATCCTTTGCCCAAAATTTATTTGGCGTGTCCCACCTAAGCGTGTAATCGGCCAGCTGTAAGAATTGCAGCCTCCCACCAGCTGATCCTACAGAGTAGGAAAGGCGTGTCCTGGTTCTCACTTTGCACGCTGCTACCTTGGTGCAGAACCAGAGGTATATTCATCAAGTCCAAGGGCATTCCATTTTCTCAATTTCAGCAGATAACTCATCTGGAGGCGGAAAGATGAGTAGTTATTTAGCGATACTTCCCAAAGAGTAGGTATTTCCATTTTATGACCAAGTAATAGTAGAAGGAAAGGTAAAAAATGATTTCTTGTAAAGTGTTATTTGGGGAACTAAATTTTCAGAACTGTGTGTGTGTGTGTGTGTGTGTGTGTGTGTGTGTGTGTGTACTCATTTTGTGGTACTTTATGCATTTTTTCCAGTTTCAGCCAATACGCTTCTATATAATATATGTATATGCGTGCATATGTAAACATAAAAGATACATAATGGGCATAAGCTTAGTATTTTAAGATATTAAAAGCCTTAAAAATCAACTAGTCCAATATTATTTGAGCAATACTTGGATTCTCCTAGAAATGTCTCTACCCTGGGGTGCATAGGACTCTGTTTCTCGTTTTCATTCCTCTTTAAAAATTGTTGAAACATTTTGCCTTGTCATTTAAGCATATGGCTCTTGATTTTACTTCTTTAGCCCCCACAGAACAAGTGACTTGCCACCTGACAAACCATCAGATCTTTAAGAGAAAAAAAAAATGTCTTCTACAGTTTTCTCTTATCTAGGCTCTAAAAACTCCTGCTTTTTTCAACATAATTCTTACCAAGAATAACCAATTAATACCCGCCCTTTTGATCTCTAATAGGTGAAAGGGAGAATAGAATAGAGAGCTCTTCAATTAAGAAATTACCACATGCTCTTTCTCTCTCAGAGAAAAGGGTTAAGTTACCTTAGAAAGTGACTCCTTATTGTCCCTTCCAAGCCAACCTCCTTACTAATGAGGTCTCATTAATGGTATAAAAATATCTTTTTTGCACAATTTCTTTCATTAAGTGTAGAAATTAAATTAAATGCACTCATTAATGTCACTGGGAGTATGAGGGTATTTCTCATACTAAATTTGTATGGACCTGGGACATAGCGTGCATGAGTTTAGGATAAATGGGTGTAAGGGGAAACATCATTCCCCAAACCCCCAAATGAATGATAATTTATCTTGCAAATGACGTGATATCCAATTAATAAGGCACTTTAATTTAGATCAGTCCTGGGATCCAGTCTTCAGTTGTACAACTTTATGTGGGACACAGGCAAATGAGAGCCTACCACTCAGAAAAAAATCAAGCGGGATTTCAAAGAGATCTGAATTCAGGGGCTTGGTCGGGTTCAGTGTCATGTCCTTAGTGTCCAGCACATTGTCCAAGCACAGCAGATACTCAATGGATAAAAACCATCGAATGAAAGGCGCTTGAAGTCCTTTCATGTGGGAGGAATCAAATGAGTTGAGAAAATTTTCTTTGGTCAGAGAAGATTTAGAGGGAACATGGTAAGGGTCTTCAAGTAACTAAAGCGTTGTCCTTTGGGAAAGAGATTATTTATCTCAGGCAAAATATGTTCAGGAAATGTTTTAACAAGGTCTTTCATGTCACAAACACTGTGGTTGGTGAAATATGCATGACACTATATTTATATATACACACATATAACATACATATTTATATATGTACATATATTTATATGTATTTGAATGAAGTACAAATATATATGTGTATATATACTTCATATGTATACATGTATATTTTAATGTCATACATATTTCACCAACTGCAGTGTTTGTGATGTGAAATCCAAATTCCATTCAAATATATATATTTACACACACACATTTATATATATTTGGATGAAAAGTGTTCTTCGCCCTCTAAACGTAGGACAGAATATATTGGACTTCATCTGGTTGATTTCAACAGTGAAACCACCACTAAAGAGTAGAAGGTACAGAGAATGATGTGAAGACTTCATGAAAAGATAAACTTTGCCATTTCTCCATAACTTTCTTGTCTGCCTAGAAGGCTGTTCACAGTCATCTTTTTTTCCTCAGACCAACCCCTGTCTCATCAGTCTGTCTGGAAAAGTGCTACTTCTCCTTCAAGACTCCAGTTGATGGTCACCTCTTCTGCAAAGCCTTCCCTGACTTTCTAGGAAGATCGCCAAGATCCCAGTTACCTTACACAGTTCCTTACACACCATCTTGGGCCATCACTGTTTGCATGTCTGTTTCTCTGACCAGCCAGAGCTTCTGGGTCCTGGCCATACGGCTTGAGCCCGTTAAGGTGCTAGTTAAAAACGGTGCTCAATACTGTATCTGTCGCCTGAATGAAGAACTGAATGGACAATTGCTTGAAAGAGATAGTGCTGGACAATTGAAAGGAGGGTGTGCGTGGGGGAATGATGACGGGACACCAGCGACGAGGCTTCCTGGGACCTGCCTCAGCAGTCACACATGGTCACATTGACCTGTGGCCTGCATTCTATTGCTCACAAGCTAGTCTCCAGACTAACTGGATTCTAGGCGTGAGGTGTGAGTCACTGGAGGGCCAGCTTTGGAGGCAAGTTGCCACATTTTCATCCTCTGTAATTGAAAGAATTGTAGCAGATGGTCTGATAGCATTTTTTCTTGCTCCCAAAATTGTCTTAACTCATCTAGAGGATTATGAGAACTTTTCCCACTTTTATCTACATCTTTACTTTGATCTTCCATTGATCACCTGCATTTTCCCCATCTTAGTCAAAGAAAATATTTAGTTCAGTGGTCAGCACTTTTTAAAAAATTTTTAAATTTTTTTATGAAGGGCCAGACAGAAAGTAAATATTTTAGACTTTGTGGGCCACCAGGTCATTGTTGCAATTTTCAAGTCCACAACCAGTAGAACAAAAGCAGTGTAGACAATGTATAAATGAACAGGCATGGCCATCTTCCAATAAAGCTTTATATGTAAAACATGTGCAGGGCTGCATTTAGTCTACAGGCTGCAGTGTTCCAGTCTCTGAAATAGTCTTGCATGTAGTAGCTTCCACTCAAATGCCAAGAGACATATTTTTCTACTTGTCACAATGACGACAAAATCCTAACAGGAGAAAACAAAAACAACAAACCTTTTCCCAATGCTAATTGATGACAACTCACTCTTGTAAAATATGACTTTTATATACAAAATCTGAACTGTTATAAGCATACAGTCAAAGGCACTGCCGATAATGGATTATTTTGCATTGAGCAGCACTATAAATAATAGGATAATGATGAAATTATTTCATATCCACTATTTCTCCAGTATTTTCTGTTCCTAATTTATCTTCCATAAGGTTTGAAGATAGAGTCAAAGTGCTATCTGAAAGTGACATGATCGTAGGAGTGTTGCCAGCTGCCATGGAAAGCTGACAATGCCTTCCGAGCAAGTTGGAGCCCCAGATTTTGAGGGGATATACAAAAACAATTTTTTTGTTAAATAGATGCTCTACACCCTATAAATCAATTTTAATGAAATATACATTTGTTTTCTTCAGGTTCTAATCTTGAAATAGGCTCAGATTCTGGGCCAGGAGGAGGATAGACTGAATGCACTAACAACACAAGGTCAGTATGAAATCTTTTCCACTTGAGCTCCTTCTGGAGCTTGATGGCTTGAAGGATTTTGGTATTTCTTCACTATGTCATGTTGCCTGACTGGGCTCTGCAGGCTGAGGTTCACACAACCTGCAGCACAGGCCTGTGATTTTCTGAGGACATTTGAAAGGCAGTAAGCATTTTGTGACATAGGTATCTATGGGCACATAGAGAAATTGACATGATTTCCTGAAAAATTATTCTAGAACCTGATATACCTAACTCTTGGGATAATATGTTGAGTATCCTAAATCTCTTCAATGCAGAGTTAAAGGGACAGATTGTTGGATTTTGGAAAGACTACCTCAGCTATCTTAATTTATTCATTGTTAGGCTCCATGTCTAATGCTATCTCTACATTTACATTTTTTTTTCCTGGATGATCTTGTCTGTCTGCTCCACTAGACCTTGTACATAGGGAGTCTTAGACTTAGATGCCTACAGACAACCACACAAGCAGAAGAGAAAACAAACCAAGATGTTGATACAATTCCACAAAAATTAAAAGAAATAACATTAGTCTTCGCATTTGTGGAGAACACGGGCAATGATGGGAACTGTGGATCTGAAGAGACCATACTCCACCTTAGGAGGGCGAGAGCAGCCATTACTTAGTTCAGCCAATTCTATCTTATGCCAAGGGCAGACCCAATAATTCCATTTCTTCTGAGTGTGAAAAAGAAATTATAGCTTCCAATTTTAATGTTAGAGCTTCCAATTGTCAAGTAAATATTTTAAAAAGTAACTGTGGGCCAAACATTACATTTTTGTAGGCCAGACTTACACCTTGGGCCATCACTTTGGGACCGCTGTTGAAGCTCCATGAAGAAAAGTGTCTCATCCGGTATTTTGCTTGTTTGTTTTTGTTTGTTTGTTTTCCTGCTGCGTCATAGTAATTATCATAGTGAGTAGAACATGGGAGATTTTCAATAAATATTTATTGAATCAATAAACAGGCAAGTAAATCGTGATTGTGAAGGGACACCTGTATAAAGCTTGATCTTAAGTAGAGTCAGAATATTAATTTCCATATCCGTTAGTGTTTGCTGAATAACAAAATACTCCAAAACTTGGTGGTTTAAAACAAATGATTATTTGTCCACAATTCTGTGAGAAGGAAATTAGTTATGGCTCAGCTTGGACAGTTTATTTCAGCTCCATGCCATATTTGATGGGGTCATTCATGCCATTGTCATCAGATGGCAGGTTGCCTGAGAGCTAGCTGCTCCTGGGTACCCTCACTCATATGGTGGGGACTATTAGCTGCTGGACATCCATGTGGACTCCCCAACATATCACAACTTCTTTATGGTGTCTGGTTTCCAAAACTGCAAATCCCACTGTACAAGCATTTATCTAGCTCCTGTTGGTATCACATGTGTTGCTCTCCCCATGGGCCAAAGCAAATCATGTGGCTAAGCACTGAATCAATGTGGGAGAGGATTGTACAAGATATGAATACCAGGAAATGTGATTAGTTGGGGATAATTAATATATCAATCTACTATAGTATGTAAGGTTTTTAAAAAAAAATCTTATTACTATGTGTACAATAAATCTATTGTTTAGGGAATTAAGAGCACAATTTCTCCCTAGGCTAAAAAGAAACACAACTTAAATGTCAGCTTCCCCTCTCCCAACTCTGAGACGACCCAACTCTGATGGCCAGGAAACAATATTTGGTCTATCTGCTTTTCTCCTCCAAACAGAGCATTAACATTATCTTCCCATTCAGGTTGTCATATGTGATCTTGGTGTCAATATAGTTTTTCATTTAATCTAAGACATGGTGCTCTATGAACAGAAATAAGACCTCCAACTTATTTTACATAGGTCACTGAACAGCCATACTATAGTAATGACTTATTACTGACCTCATCAGAGAGGATTTGAACCAATGAACTACAGGTGAAGGGTTCTCTATCCCATTAGCCTGGGGACATTTCATTCCTCTTGGAGAAGACTTCAGTTCTAAGGAGTTTTTGTCATCTCACATCAGCCACATTAAATACATGTACTTTTATATATCTATATCTATCTATGTGATATTTATATCTATCTATCTATATCTATCTATCTATCTATCTATCTATCTATCTATCTATCTATCTATCAGCAAAAGGGAGACTGTAAGTGTTCCCTTTTCCCAGCATATTGAAGAATCCAGTGTTGAGCTGACTAGGGACAAATTAACCCTGGAACAGAAGGGTTATGAGAAGTAAAGACAATGGTGATCACATATTTGTGTGTGCTAGTTATTCAATACACACTGATTGGCTGTGTTGGATGCTGACAATACAGAAACGAGAATGCGTGGTTCACATCCTCAGTTGTATGGAATCTGTAGTTACATGAAGAGGCAGATTATAGAGAATAGGATAACCATTCTCGGGTTGGGAATCAGGGCATCTGGGTTCTATTACTGGCTTCTTCAGTAAATCACTGTTTGATTCTGATTAATTAATTTTGCTTTTTGAGAACATTGGCTTCTTTTCCTGCAAAAGGACATTTATTGAATACCCACCATATTTTACACATGTTCTAAGTCGATTTCACAATATTCTTACAAGAATGACAATTTTATTTCAGCCTCATAGATAAATAAATTGAGGCTCAGAAATATTTAAAATTTGATAGGATAGCACTTGGCAAATAAGTAGCAAAAGCTAGTATTTGAAACTAGATTTGGTCTTGTTCTGATGTCTAGTATTCATTACGCCACCATGTCTCTCCTTCATTGGTTGAAGAGCTTCCTGGGATACCACTATGTTTGACTTGGTCTCATCCATCCTGTAACTTGTTCCATGGTCAGCAAAAATGGCCATGTCGATCTAGCTATGCCTTGGGACCATTGCTCCTCTACAAAGGTAATAGAATGAGAGATTTCTCATTTCATACTAATACCGCAATATTAGCAGTATCAGGTAGGTGATGCTACAGTAAAATTAATCTCTCCCCTATAATCTCAATGCTACAAAAGTTGATTTTTTGCTCACATCACATGATCCACACGAATTGATGATGGAGTCCACTATCTTGTAATTGCCCCATGTAAAATCCATGGCTTTTTCAGTCAGAGGAAAACACTAGAGAATTATGCAAATGCTCAGAAGTGACCCATGTCATTTATGATAATATTTTATTGACTGGAACTCTTCTCATGTTCTAATCAGCTGCAAAGTAGCTAAGAAATACTATCCTCTGTGTGCCTAGAAGGGAAGCAAAATAAATGCTAGTGAATAATACTATTAGAATTCTAGTCCATCAGTTCCTTTGACTCTAGGTCTTTAACAGCACTGAGTGCTCTATGTAGGGACATTAATCTTCCTGCTGGCTTCCTTTCCAATCATGGTTTCTCTTTCTTCCCAGGGCAGGAGCCCTATAAACAGAAACTTGCTTTGTGTGCCGGTCTAGCTATCCGCCTTTCTTAAAAATTAGATCCGTTAAAATTGAGCTACCCTATGATCCAGTAATTGCACTACTAGGTATTTACCCCAAAGACAGAGACGTAGTGAAGAGAAGGGCCATATGCACCCCAATGTTCACAGCAGCATTGTCCACAATAGCTAAATCATGGAAGGAGCCCAGATGCCCTTCAACAGATGGCTGAGTAATATTCCATAGTGTATATGGACCACATCTTAACATAGTAAAAAATTATTATTAAAAAAAATTAGATCCATTTCTGTTCACCAGGTCTTATTTTTGAGATTAAATTATTGGAGTAATTATGCTATCCCTGGCCTTAACACTATCTTTACCCTGTATTATAATTGGTTATCTGAAGAACGGAGGCCTCTTTCCCTTTTAACATTATGGGAAGGTATACCAATGAAGTTTTTTTTTTTTTTTTTTTTGGTTGAGGGTGGCAGGTAACAGGGCTGTCCCTCTCTCTTTTTTTTAATGGCATTTATTAACTTACAAATATTAGAAGAGCAGATGTGGCCTCAAGTGTGGTGGGATAAAGGGACTTGAATAATGCAATTCTGGATTTGTTACTTTCTCTCCATTTCTTAGCTTTACTTCCTTTTGAGTTTGCAAGATGGCTGCCAGAAAGAAGCGCTTAGGGCAACATGCATCTTAGTTCAACCCCAGGTGAGAAATGGTAAAACTTTCCTCAGTTTGCTTCTGTGAAGATCTTGAAATTAATTCTCTTTGGATGACATATATCATTTTTTAAGAAAGACACTATACTTGGCATATCATCCCACATTCTCATCCTTTAATCTCTTTTCTCTTCCACAATAGAGGCTGGAAAACAAAATTCTTTATTTCTGGCATGGGTTGGATATGTAAAACTGGCACTCAGCATCTATTCTCACCTCCTTCTATTGTGTCTTTTTTTAAATACCATAGTCTGAAAAAGTAAAAACTACATTTCCAAGATTCCCTTACAGCTGGGATTCTCAATGCAAATTAGAGCTTTACCAATCACATGTGCATATCCAACATTTGGAAGGCAAAAGTCAGTTAGAGGCTATTTTTTCTACTGCTCTAGGCTGTTTTCTGGAGGTATGTTTTTCTCCCTCTTGCAGTATCCTTGTTTTCAATATCCTGCTTTGTAGCTATCAAGAAAAATTTGCAAGAGGCATTGGCCAGACTTCAGGATTTTTTTTTTTAAGATTTTATTTATTTATTCGACAGAGATAGAGACAGCCAGTGAGAGAGGGAACACAAGCAGGGGGAGTGGGAGAGGAAGAAGCAGGCTCATAGCGGAAGAGCCTGATGTGGGGCTCGATCCCATAACGCCGGGATCACGCCCTGAGCCGAAGGCAGACGCTTAACCACTGTGCCACCCAGGCGCCCCCAGACTTCAGGATTTGATACGCCATGACCAGCTTTCTAGCTGTGAGAAGGCAATTGTAATGATGGTCATAGTTGTGACTGATCCTGACTTTCTGACCACTTTTTGTGACTGGGATGATTTGTGCTTTAATTTATGGTTCCAGAGGACACATGCAAATTCTACATGGGCCAATATATAATCTGTATATTCACAGGTAGCAGCAAACAAATAAATTTTAAAAATGACTGTACCAAGGAAGGGCAGCATTTCCTCATGTAACACAGTGACTAAGTACACAGGCTTAGTAATACAGATTCCAGTTCAAATCCCAGGTCCACCATTAAGCTGTATACATGTGTCAAGTTACTGAAAATTTATCAATTTTAGTTTCCTTCCCTGAAAAAAAATGAACACAGTGCTATCAGTGTTGGAAAGATGTAGAAAAAAATGAAATAAAAAATGCATGTGATATACTGTCCTCTCTGTCAACTGAAAAAACAAAACAAAACAAAACAAAACTCACTTTTATCCTCTTGCCTGGCCGACTCACCTGTGACCAGGTAACACAGGCACTATCCTGACTGCAAGGAGGGGTTTCCCTTGCTGTCCTGACTCCCCACCCCACTCAGGGGGTTTCCCCTTTCCCCTTTCGTGCCATATTGCTGCTTTCCCGGGTCTAGAGTCTTATTTGTACAGTGTTTTTCCTGCAAACACTTCATGGAATCAAAAATACCTATCTTTTAAGTGACATTTTCAGGAACACAATCACTGGGATGCGTTTATCCCATAATTTGGACACTCCTATAATTTGAAGCTATTGCCCACCCTTCAGGGAATGGTGTGCTATTTTCAGAGCAGGTTATTTTCAGAGGGGGAAACCTGCTTATCCCATGATTTCAGAGCACTCTGGCTTGCTGGTTCTGAGGATAATTCTTTCCTGGTCAGTTCATCCCCAGCCCTTAGTTCCGGGCGAGGCAATCTCATTTTGTTACCTTTATCCATTTGGAAGTTTCTTGCTATTTCAATTTATATAAGCCTATTTAAACAACAGTAAAAAAAGGAAAATTCTTCCATATAAATTTAATTCCAATTACTCTGCTCTTTTGCCATCTTATGGTTATAATTTAAAGCCTCTTCCAAATGGCAAGTTTAAAAGGTGATAATTCACTTGACAGCTGGAGAAACTGGGATCATTAAAGGCGGACATAATTAACATTATTTTTAATGCACCCTGGCTATTCTCTGTATTTCCAGAATTCTAATAGTGCTCTTTGATGTCCTGCAGTGTCCCTTCCTTACTGCATGGCTGAAGATTTAATTTATTTATTCATTTATTCAATAAATAGTCACTGGGCATCTGCTATCTTCCAGACCCTGTGCTAAGTATTGGGGACAAAAATATGAATAAGACATGGTGTGACCTCTCTTCTCTCTTCTTATAACCAGGTTAGATGTAAGAACACAGAAAAAAAAAAAGGAAGGAAAGGAGGGAAAAGAGAGGTTATGCAATTAGAAAGGGTGAGAATAACAAGGGGAGATGGTGAAAGAGTAAGACAAGAATTATAGGGGTTTGGAGAAACAGAAGAGACAAACACTGAGGAGAGAGGAGGGGAAAAAAACAAGTAAAAGAAGTGGCAGCAGAAAAAAAGATACAAAAATTTAAAAAATGTGGTAGCATGGAAATTTATAGCCTGCTATTCTCATATGCACGCCTGTAATTTTCTCTATTTTCTGTAACTCAAGCAACTTGGTAATAAGCCCTCTGGTTCCACTTGTGTCAGCAAAAAATTGCAATCTAATCATTTTAAGGTTATCTGTCTCTTCCAGTTTAAATCATAGATTCTCTTCAGGTTAATTCTGTCTATTCATGACTTTTTCTGCCTCCCTCCTCCTTTGCCTTCTCCCAGCGTAGGAAGCTTATATGACATCATGGATGCATAGCTCTTATCTGAATCCCTGTTTTTGGGTACCTGCTGGCTCTGGTGATATAAGTGGTATCTTGTGTCCTAGTAACAGCCTCTAGCCTTGTAGTCCCCTGTGGTAGAGCAATGGTCCCGCAAACATATCTACCTCCTAATCCTCAGAACCTGTGAGTATATTGCCTGACATGGCAACGAGACTTCAGATCACACATGGAATCAGGGCTGCTAATTAGTTGGCCTTGAGATGTTGGAGGGGATTCTCCTGAATTACTGGGGTAGGCTTGATATAATCAGGACGGTCTTTAAAATGGAAGAAGGTGACAGCAAAGGAAAGTCTGTGGGAGGTGTGATCTTGGAAGACAGATAAAAGTAAGGCCGTGGAGCTGGCTTTGAAGATGGAAGAAGAGGGCCACTAAGCAAGGGACATTGGAGGACTCAGAAGCTGAAAATACCAAGAAAACAGATTTGACCTTAAAGAAAGAAGTGCAGTCATGTTGACACCTTAGTAGTAGCCCAGTGAGACCATTTTCATCTCCATATCCCTTCCTTGGGGTGGGCAGGAAATCTTGGATCTTTGAATGCATGTTAGACGAGCCATGGGAAACTGGAAGAGGAACCTTAGCCTTCTTTCTGTCCAAACAAACCACTGCACCATGCCAACTTTCCCAAAGCTTCTCCATGTGAGCAAAGGAGATCGGTTAAGTGTTTGCCTGAGCATTTCGAAAAGGAAGAGGACATGATAGCTCTGTCCTTCCAGAGTCTTTCTCAAAGCAAGGCTTCCAGACCCCTTAGGCAAGGCCCAGAATTTATTGGTAGTGAGCCCAATTCAGGGAACAGGCAGCATCTTCCCTCTAGCTGTGGACCCTCTGACTCTGCAGACATGCCCACCAAGCCCAAAAGAGGTGTTGCTCTTCTGTGCAAAGGGAACTTGCCTTGTAGCGAATCTTCCATCTGTCCTATTCTATGGTAAGACTCTGTGCTTTTCAGTAGCCAGCCTGTGGTCCCTGAAGTTTAAAAGAAAGCCTTTGAGTTTTAGAAAATTCTATTGTCTTTCACAAGAGTCTGACTCTTTCAAGCAAAAAGCTTTGTTTGCACAGTGTTGGTCCTTGAATGAATTTCAAGAGCTCACTTTTAAAAGCAAAACACTAAATAAGTCCCCCTTTCTCACCATAGTTTGCTGCTTTCCCTGAACAATGATCACCTCTGTTTCAATAGAAGGGGCCTGCGGAATAGTAAGGCTTTCTAAGACTAAAAATCACACTTAGTCTTATTTTTAAATACCACCATGCTGTAAAAGAATAAAAGAAGAAACTAGAGAAAGAACGATGAGGTGAACCAAAAAGAAGCACGAAAGTAAAGGAAATGGAGGATTAAAAGGAAGGAAAGGGGAGATGAGGCAGCCATGAGGGGTGCATGAACAAAGTTAATTTTCCTGAAGTTTCTTTGCAGAAAGTCTCAACCCTATTCTGAAAGTGACAGGCCCTCACTCCCACTTCAGACAGTCCCTAAAAGGGACTCTCCTGCACCTTTGGAATTTTGAACTCCCATGCCCCTTTTCCTTTTTCACAGAGCTGCCTGTCTCTGGAGACTCAGGTCTGTTCCCCAGTTCGGGGAAGCCTTACTGTGTCTGTCCGTTAGATGAGTTGAGCCCAGGCAGTCCACCTGTGCATATGGAAACCGCAGCACTCACCCCACGGTTCTGGAGTATTCTGCTAGCTGCTAATTGACTTGCCTTCTTTACGACTCAGATTTTCCATCTGCAAAATGGGGTTATGTTAGAAATGAAATTCGCAGTTTATAAACAGGTCTGCCGTAATCGACGATATCCCATTTCTCTTCTGTATTCATTTTGGAACGGAGCCTGCATAAACGTTCCGTGTGTAACAGCAAGCTTCACAACACCTTCCCTCCCAGCCTCATGACTTAGGCTCCACACTTCTGGCGCTGCTCTTGCCCTCGCATTACAATCTCTCTGGGGACAAATTTTTACAAATTAAAAAAAGAAAATAATAAAAACAAAATAAACACCCAAGAAGCTGTCCCAAGTTAATAGAGCTCCAGAGTTAATAGGCCAAAGTGATTAACAGAGCCTTCCAGTTTCTTCTGACAGGAACGCACAAATACTTTTCTCCCTCCCTTCTGTCATTCTGCAGTTCAATGAAAGTGATTTCACACCACTTTTACCAAGTATGCACAACTGCGCACACGTATTTTCTCTCTCCCTCTCTGCACTGCTCCTTTCTCACCTGCAGGAACACATTCGCAGGTAGCCTCATGTGCATACATTAAGTCCCAGGCACTCCATTCCCTGCCACCCCTTTCCTTTCTCTTGGTGAAACATGTAAGGATTTTTGCACATGTCTCGTCTCACCTGTTTTCTAAAACCCCACCCTTATCTCTCTGTGTCCTCTTTCTGCGCTCCCTTCGCATCCCGCCCCACCTCATGGCTGAGACCGTCTGTGAACAGTGACGCATGCGCGGTTAGGAATGCCGCACATGATGGGAGGCAGACATTTTGAGACCTCAGCTAGGAAGTCTGCATTTTATCCTGGGTATTGAGGGGATTCTGTAAATGGAATGTAAACAGAGGAGGAAGCTGATCAGATTTGCCTCTCATAAGATCATTTTGTCAGCTGGCAGGCTCATGGGCTGAAGTGGGGATGTGGTTGGAGTTAGGGAGACTAAGCTTGATTCAACAATGATGAAGACCCATCTCAAGTCTGGATGGTAGTTGTGGAGAGGTAAGGCTAGTTTGGGACTGAGTTAGGGGATACGAGAGAGATAATCATCTCTGTTCCACCATGGTGACAAAGCAGACAAAATAGGTGTGTGAGCACAGACAGTATATAATTGTAAGTATGAGAAACTTGCTGTAAGTGTTAAGTGTTCCCGGGACTTAAGTAGGTTTTCTTCCTAGGATAATCACTGCAAGGCTGAAAATTAGGTGTGTGTAGCTGATAAAGCTGCAAATGGAAAGGACAATGATGGATTGTGAGCTCAGATTTTCAATCTGGCTGTGAAGAGTTTTACTTTTTTTCCTTACATCTGACCCAAACTATTTATTATTATGAAGGTGAAAAGCACCCATCAGCATGTTGAAGAGAATGATCTCCCTGAGAATTCTGGAACATTCTTGGATGAAGTTTCTCCAGATCAACTAAATATGTACAGTAACTTCATGACATAGAAGAGCATGGATACAGGAAAACTGAAGATCATGTTATAAAAACCATAGAAATAATGGCTGACATGAAAATTCTCATCAGGCTAATAGGTAAATACCTTTTAACCTCAGGTGCTGGGATATTGAGGTGCTTTGGAAAACAGAAAACAGGTATTTTACCTGCAATATAAAAAGGTAGAAATTTCCCAGTAGTTTTCTGCTTGAATGATCACATTGGTCTGTACAGGACAAGAAAACACTTCAGTGTCACCCTTGTCATCAGAATAGCGAACTTGCAGAGATTAGATTAGGAACTCCCTATGGCTTAAATCTCCCTATTTTGCACAGGATTATATAACAACAATGAGAGATACAAACACAACGATAGATATTCAGTTATGTTTGTGCACAGAAATTAGTCTCTGCATGCTTTAAAGAGAGAAATCTGTGAGTGGTAGACAGGGACACCAAGAACTCCGATCACGACATGACCTGGGCCCTGTCTAAAGAAGGAAGAGAAGGTTTCAGACAAGGTGGTTCCTTCCTGAGACTCCTGGTTAGTGTCTCCAGTGCCCAGGTGAGGAGGGGCTGGGAGTTAACCAGACTCCTGAGTTGAAGCTGCACATGTGAAGAATTCATATGCTATCTGAGGCATGTGGACCGAAGGGGACTATGATTTTCACATACCTACACATCATCAATATTGTCTTAAATATAGTTGGGTTTAAGGGAGATGCCAGAACATGCAAGTTAGAAGTGGTGGTCTGTAGCGGGCCTGCTCTGACAACAGCCCATTGTACATAGTTCTTCCCAACTTCACGTTAAATGAAAGTAAATTGGTAGCTTGAAATTGGCCATGGTGGAAGCATTTTACCATTGAGATCTGCAAGTTGTATGAATCAGGGCTTTTTTGTTTTGTTTTAAGTGCTGGTTGTTAAACATTTATTAGCACACCAATATTTGGTGTTATGTTTCTCAACATAACAATCTCTCTGAATCCCTTACACCTAGAACAAAGGCTAGTTTGCTGCATGTGTATTGAATAAGTGAACAAGGAAGAGGAGGAGAGGAGATTTGTAAGAACAGAGAGAGACTCTTCAAGACAATGTTTTAAGGAGGGAAACCTGAGTTTTTAGGAATGCACAGGAGAAGGTATAGTTGAGAATGGAAGAGGCAAGATGTCTTCCAGGGAGAAAGAAGGCTTGCTTAGACAAATGAAGAACATAAGGAATTAGCCATACCATAAAAGAGTTGAAACTAACCTGAAAACAGAATGCACGTGGACAGTGTCAGTAGGTGAAGGCAAAGTGTTCAATGATGGGAAGATCTGAAAAGCTCTCTCCAGCCCTACTCAGGACCTCAGCCCAACAAAAATAGACAAACAGGAAGTTAGGTAAGAAGTCCCTGCTCACAATGATGCTCTCTGGCAGGAGTCTATTTCTAAGCAATTACCGCCCCCCCCCACACATTAACTTTTCAGTTTTATTGAGTTATAGTTGATATATGAAAGTTGCACACATTTAACATATACAACTGAATGAGTTTGGACATGTACATGTACCCATGAACCATCACCACAATCAAGTTTCTAAACATATACATCACCTCCAGAAATTTCCTTGTGTTCTTTTGTGTTTTGTATGTATGTGGGTGGTAAGAACACTTACCATGAGATCTATCCTCTTAACATATTTTAAAGTATGCAATATTGTATTGTTAACTGTAAGTACCATGTTGAATAACAGATTTCTAGAACTTATTCACCTTGTGTATCTGAAACTTTATACACATTAATAATGCCTCATTTCCTCTTCTCCACAGCCCCCGGCAATCATTATTCTGTTCTCTGCTTCTATAAGTTTGACTATTTTAGCTATTTCATAGAAATGGAATCATGAAGTACTTGTCCTTTTCTGACTGGCTTAGTCACTTAGCATAATGCCTTCTAGGTTTATTGATATTATCTACCACTAATACCTTGCAGTGAACATGGGGTCCAGTTGTCTCTACTTGATCCTGATTTCAATTCTTTCAAAGAAGCATTTTTTTTTTTTGAGAAAAGAAACTTAAAGACCAATTGTACAAGTCTTCTGTTCCAGACTTAGTAGTCACAAAATAACTTGATGCTGTTCAGAGTATTGTGAGCTATAGACCCAGCGAAGAATTTTTCTTCTTTTCTAGGTTTTCAAGTAAGCTACTCAGAAGACACACCCAGAGACTAATATCTGACCTGCTGCCACCCCACACATGTGAGTAGATGGAAACATGTCCTTGCTATTCTGGTGTTTCAGTCAAGAACTATGGTTGTCATACTGGCTCCTGCTAAACTGTTAAAGAAAACGATGCATTTTCTCAAAGTGTTGTGGATGATGGAACCTCTAGGGGTGAGGAGAAAAAGAAGAAAAAATTCAGTCCAACTCAGAATTGGAACACTAAAGATCTTCTTATTCAACCCCCCATTTCTATACAATGGAGGAAAATGGAGATCAGAAAGGCAATTTCATTGGAGACATTTCCTTAACTGAGATCTTCTGTTAGATCTCCTAACAGACCCGCCCCGTTTTGATTCTGTCCTATGCAGTTGGAATGAAGTGCGGTGAAATCAATTGGATAGTGGTTGATGATGGCCTTTGGCATCATAACTACCTGAATTTGAGCATCCACTTCAAATCCTAGCTAGGCAACACTGGAAATTTTATGACTTTGCTGAACCTCATTCTCCTCACTTATAAAATAAAATGAGGGATAACAGGGTCTACTTAATAGCATTGTTTTAAGAATTAAATGAGATCAATAGGCAGAATGCTCAGCACAGTCTAGAGCACATGATAGAAACTCAGTGTGTGTTAACTATTACTTCTGCTGCTCTGAGATGATGACAATGACAATGATTTTATCTTAACTTAATCTCTGGATAATGATGTTTTAATAATTAAAATGCTTTGTCAATTGACAGGTATTTAAAAAATATTTTGCAATATATATAATTTATAAGATCATAGGATATAATGTGCTTTCACTTTATTTCAACTGATATTTGAGAGTCTTGACACTAAGCCATTAGCTTCTCCTTGAAGAAGTACTACAATTTGATGAATAGCTCTGGTTTTTAACCAGGTCCTCTCTGTCATTGGACTCGGGTGAAGTTTTATGGGAGGGGATGACACAGAGGGTTGCAATAAAATCTAACAAGAGTCACCTGATAATTAAACAGATTAATCACTTTGACCACCAGAGCAGTTCACCACCATGACTATAGAGCATTAAGACTTAGCAACTCATGATTAAATTCAGGAAGGTCACAAAAATCAGTGTCTGTGAATCTCCCAAAGAAGACTCACTTAGGTCTGCTCTATGGACCCTCCCAAGGGTTCTGGAGTATAGTCATCTAACACTTGCTCCTCACATGAACTGCAGGAAGGAGCCCCAGGAAAGGTTCCAAAGAAACCATGTGGATGACAAATGTCTTGAGATGTCAACCTCCAGATCTGGGGGCTGGCTTCATGCCCATTAACTGGCTTCCCTGTTTCCACTTTTGGCCATCTCTAATCCATTCTCCACGCAGGGGCCACAGGGGTATTTTAAAGATGTGACTAGGTCTTGCTATTCACCTGCTTACAGCCATCTAATGAACTTCCATTACGCTTTCAAGTGAATCCAGACCCTTTACATTTGCCCTTCCAGGCCCAGCGGGATCTGTCTATGCTCACCTCTCCCATCTAATCTCAGACCTCCCCACTGTTATCTCTGCCTTCCAGACATTTATCGTTCTTTCAGAGCCTCAGACCCAGCTCCCCCCTCCACCTTCAAAACAGGCTTTGTCTTAGATTGTTCTGCCCTGCCTCTTTGTGTGACTGGCTCCTGCATCCTTCAGATCTCAACTTAAATGCCATCCTCTCAGTAAGACTTAGGTGACTGTTCCCCTGGGTATTCTTCATCGCTGTTTCTTTGCTTCATGGCAACTCACATTTTTTAAGGACTTTTAAAGGATCTGTTTGCTTGTTTATTACCTGTTGGTGACAGCTCTATGAAGAAGGGACTTGGTCGGTTTTGCTCATCAATATACATCCACGGTATTTCAATGCCTGATATTTATTAGAAAATCCAAAAATTAATAATCATTAGTCCTAATTCTCTCATTAACATGCATTGAACATTTACAGGTGGGCCAGGTATTGAACTAAGCAGTGTGTATGGATGTTCTCACTTATGCTTCAATTTAAGCTTAGGGGGACTGATAATATCATGCCCATTCATTGATGAGGAGACTGAGGCAAAGAATGTTTATGGATTTAATCTGGAGTCACAGAGCTAGTGATAGAAAAGCAGGATTCAAGCTCAGGCTGAGTTTGGAATCTTAATCTTTACCCTGGTTTTGAAGGAGTGACTGCAAGATCCTTGGACACAGCTGATCGGCTAACTGTCTCTGGGTGTCATGCAATGGGTCCCCTCCACTCGGTCTGAAATGGTGCCTCTGCTGTGATCTTTGTCACCCTGAATTAATTTCAAACCAAGCATTTCTCACAATATTTCGATATCGATGGTTACCTGTCTCCCCCCTACAACATCTGAAATTCATTCTCAGTGGAGACTGTCCTTTTTATTCCCTGTTTCCTCCATTTATCCTCCATATAATAAATAAATACTGAGCTCATAGTCTATCTAAATTTTATTTTATTGGGAATATGACAGTGGACAAGACAGATAAATTCTCTACCTTATGGAACTTATAATTGGAGGGGGAGGGAGATAAATATTAATTATGTAAACTATTTAACAAATAAAATAATTTGTGATTGTGGTAGTGATAAATTTTATGAAAGTGAAATAAAATTATAAACAATGGCACGGGATACAGAAAGGCCTAGAAAGAGGTTGCTAATGTAGACACAGTGGTCAGGGAGTGCCTGTCTGAGGAAGTGGCATTTTAGCTAAGACCCAAGGATGAGAAGATCTGGGGGAATAATTTTCCCACAAGAGGACACAACCAGTGTCCTATGTGTAGGATCCAGTGTAGAAATCCTGAGCTGAGAAAGGGCTAGGCCTGTGCCAAGAACAGAAAGCAGATATACTGGACTCAGGCTGTAAGTTTCCCCAGATCTGTTCAGTCTCCCTTGTCCCTGAGTGCAATGGTTAATTTTAAGTGTCCACTTGACTGGGCCACAGGATGCTGAGATATCTGGTTTAATGTTAGCTCTGCGTTTCCCCAAGAGATTAGCCTTTGAAGGACTAAATAAAGCAGATTGCCCTCCCCGTGTGGGTGGGCATCCCCCAATCTGCTGAGGTTGAATCTGCTCTCTGCCTGTCTGCTTGAGCTAGGATATCAATCTTCTCTTGCCCTGAGCACTCCTGGTTTCCAAGCCTTCAGCCTGGGACTGGGATCTAAATCATCATCTCTCTGGCTCTCAGGCCTGTGCCACTGACCTTCCAGGATCTTCAGCTTACAGATGGCAGCTGGTGGGACCTCTCATCCTCTAAAGCGCTGTGAGCCAACATCTTATAAAAATCTCTTCCTGTACCTATTGGTTCTGTTTCTCTGGAGAACCCCAAATAATACATCAGGCCTTAGCATGATGTGGCTTTGCGGCCAGCTTGGTCATAAGCCATTTTGAGTTGTTCTTTCTTCTTCTCCACTTCAAGGCCCATGTTTTTCTCACTCTTGCTTCCCTGGGAGAGCACATTCAAATGAAGCTTTGCTGCATAAGGTTTTGTCTGACTCTCTTGTCTAAGGAGATAGAACTGAGTCAAAAATCCAGCCTGGCAAGAGAGCCAAAGGTAGGAGATAAAGTTAAAAAGATGGCTAGGTTGGATCCTATAAAGATCACGTTGGCTAGTCTATGGGTAATAGTCTTTTACTAGCAGAGCTCATGCTGTGTTATAGGTACTCAATATATTTTTGTTGATTATTTGCACACATGCATGTCCTCAATAATAGGTTTTATTTTCCTAGTTATTCTGGGTCAAACCATTTATCTCATGAAATGACCCATCCGTTAATAAATGTTTGTGGTAAAGACTCAAACAGCATATACAGATTTTTATTTTATGTAGCTGCTTTTCTTTCACCCCATAAATTTCCTTCTCTCCTATAGCCCCCCATTCCATCCCCTAAGGCACCAATTTTTATTGAGTTTGGGCTAAGAGTCTACATTCTTAAGTTAAATTTAAGTTATTTAAGAAGTGACTTAGTAAGACAACATTTCTGAAATTTTTCTGCAGCTGAATTGAAAAAAAAGGAATGTTCTCTTTGTCAAGTAATTAAACTTTGAATATTTTGTGGGGTAGTCTCTTACATTATCTCTGTTCACATGCAATGTGAAGTAGAATTGTTGCCACTTATAACGGGAGAGTTGAGAACTTAAGCCTTTCCACATAAGCCTCTAGGCCTTTTCTTTCCATTGAGGATAATTGTGCATGCTGGAAATTGTCAGGCTCAGAGAAGGACGTTATTAATCTATGAGAGCCAGAGTTCAGCGGTGGGTTGGTGGGGGGTGGTGAGGAGTGCCCAGCAAGTAGAAGGCAAGAGACCAATTGTTCCTTCCCCACAAAGATTATAGCATTCCCTCAAATTCTTGGTAAAGTCTTTTGTAAATATTTAGAGTCAAAGCAGAAAGAATGAACAATTTCATAAATTTTATACTATTATGTTCCTTGGCCGATTATTCATAAGGTCCTGCACAATCGTGGTACATTGTACAATATCTTTCCTACCACCTGTCTAAACCCCTGCCTTCTACTCCTCTCTCAATATTGTGAGATGAAGCAGGCCAGACAAGAATGGGCTCACCATTAGAAACTGCAGTGTCTGCTAGCATGGTCTTCAAACCAAAGTCAACCCGACCAGTCTTAAGTGGGAATCAAAAGTTAGTAGCTGAAGAGATCAGAAGCAGATCCCAAGATGGAAGGCTTAAAAGGAGAAATGTAAATGTAAGAAGAGGTGGAGAGACAGGCTCTGGGCCTGAAACGAATCCAAATAAAAGCAAACAGAGACTATAAGCAGTAAGTTGACATGATTACATCAAACACCTTTGAGGTGTCCAGATCTTGCCTGTATCAGTCACTGGGCTCATGGTGTGTGCATTTGTTGAGATGAATTGAATCCAAGGTCCAGACTGGAGACAGAAAAGCTCTAATCACTCTTACAGCTGATACTGAAGCTTGCCTACAAATGTCCTCATGGGATCACTGCTTCTCTCTCTCTCCCTCTCTCTTTCCACCTGGAAGCATCTTCCTCCGAGAATAAGCAGGAGTCCTACTCCCAGTGTAGTTTGGGTGTATTACCACCAAAATGGATCTTCCAGTACATGGGTATTGAGTTCAATGGTATAAAATGAAATGGAATTTAATATATTTCTTCTGTATATATGTACATATGTCTTTTTACATCCCAGCTGCATTCTACAAACAATTTAACTTGATTAAATTAAATTTTTTTTCTCCCCAAACCTTCATCCCTAAAGTCTACTTCCTGGCCTCACTTGGGATGACATTCCATTGCTCATTGCTGATTAACTAAAATATATCACAGAACCTGAAAGAAGACTGCTATTTTCCAGGTTTACGAAGCACTATATATATAGTTTTTTTTTTTTTACCATATGCCATATATATATATATACATATATATATATATGTATATATATATGTATATATATATATGTATATATATATATATATATGATCATTTTACACATTTAGATGTTTAGTAGAATTAAGGAAAATATAAAACTTAATAAAAAGATTAATACTTACATGAATATGACTGCAATTCAACTCAATATGTATAGGCAAATGTAAATATTTGCATAGTCAACCCCATGTCTATGTCTGGGACTTCCTTTGTAGGGTTTCCCCAAACTATCTGTCATTCTTTTTGATGTCCAAAAAAGAGTTTCCAAGAGACTAGGCATTCTCATTAATGTTCCTTATTTGAAAATTAGTGTGGAATATTTGAAAGAGCAAGAGATCTGTATAAGACCTGAGTTCAAGTCTTAACTAGATTGCTCACTAACTCTGGAACATTCCTTCTTTGCTGTATTGATTTTTATTTTTTCAATATATTTTTTTGATTTTTAAATTACTAATTGAAAATCATTATATGTCTAAGATCCCAGAGACCCAGCGTTAAATGATTGTATGAGTCAGACTTTGGCCAGGAAAACAGAAATGGCTGTAGGTATTTAGAGGAAGAGAAACAATATGGAGAATTAGATTACAATTTTGGAAGGTCTGGAGGCTTAAAAAAAAAGGGGGGTGGTGGTGGTGATATTCGTCCCCAGAACTCATGAACTGCAGGAAGCTGCTCTCACTGTAGCTGGGTGCAGACAGTAATTTGTTGCTGCTACAAGAAGCCACACAGCTGCGTACCCACTGCAAATGCTCACAGTCTTCTGATCTTCTCCCACACAATCACTACTGTTGGTGCAGAAACCAGCACTTATAAGACCGCAGTGTCTGCTGTGGCTGCTTTTCCCCACACAGAGCAACCTGTGCCTCCCTCTTAGCTTTAATAACAGAGCCTCGTCTTTTAGTAGTGCCAAAACCAGGACCAGGCTGGCAAGAAAGTGCGGGAAGTGTAGTCTCGTCTTCTAGCTTTGATGATACAAGAGAGAGTGTAAAAAGCACCACATGTGGTTCTGAGTTGTTAGTAGCATAGATGGTACCACTAGGGAAGCAAAGTCTTAAACGTCATGGAGAATAAGGTAGAACCCAATAGAATAGATTGAAAATTAAACAGATAATGAAATGTAAAGTTATCCCTAACTAAATTCTTATACTCTGACTATCCAAATATTTGCTAGGAGAACTTGCAGATTTAGAATGTGAATTTCACCATTTAGCCTAAAACAGCCAGCAAAATCTGTATGTGTGTGTCAGTGAAAATATTTAATGGGGAAACACAAAGTTTTGAAGAAGGGGACCAAACTATTTGAATTAAAACCTGAAAGATAATTATGGCATATAGGTGAAAGATGTAATATGTAAATCATATGTAAATCCTGGCAATAGAATGTGGATCACACTGCAGTAATATCTCAAGTGTCCTCTTAAGAGGATATAATTTAGGGGCACCTGGGTGACTCCGTCGGTTAAGCATCCAACTCTTGACTTCAGCTCAGGTCATGATCTCAGGGTTATGAGATCAAGCCCTGAGTCAGGCTCTGCACAGAGTGTGGGACCTGCATAAGATTCTCTTCCTCCCTCTTCCTATGGTCCTCCCCTCTCTACTCACCCTTGAGCTGTTTCTCTCCAAAAAAAAAAAAAAAAAAAGTACTTTAAAAGGATATAATTTAATGTTCATGGTATTTAAACATGATGTGAATTACTGCTACTATTTTTCCCAATATTATTAAGTGAAAATATTTTCCAAGAAGCTGGAAGAGGAAAAACACAACGAATACTCAAGACCAAAGCTTTGAAAAAAATTAGAATATTCAAACACAATGATTGTTGTAAATAAGCACCATTAGCACATAGGCAGCAGTACCACGGTAAACATTGCAAGTATAAGTCCAATTTATTAGCTGCATAAGTATAAGCAAAAGGAACAAAAATAAAAGCTTACATTTAGATTTCCTTATTATTCTCCTTGCTGGTTCTATGACTTTGGATGTTAATTTACAGGTATCTATCTACTTCATGAATTACAAACTCCAAGGGAAAAAAAAGGCTGTCCACCAGTTCCTCACATTTGGATATGTGCAAACCTGAGGCATTTCCTGTTTTGCTCAGTCTTTCACCAGCTCCATCCCCTCCTCTTCACTATCATCTAACAGCCACAGTGACTACAGCCTCCATCTACCTTCATTTATCACCAAAGCTTACGTAGGCAATTCTTCAATGGCTAGGTAACTTTTTTTTGTGTGTTGTTTATTGCTTTTATTTTGCTAAGTGCTGTTTTATTAATCATGCATTTAACATGTTGTGTGGCTTGTTTTTCATTTGAGTATGCATTGGTTGCAATGGAGGAGGAAAATGTAATTTTATCTGGTACATACAGTATCAATGCACACTATACCTGTGATAGTAAGAGATGGGCCGGATGTCAACAACATCTGCCATGAGCTGGAAAGACATGATTCTTCTCCCAATTTGAAGAAGGTAAAATGTGGACTGCAGCTGTCTCAAAATTTCTTATACAACAGTTTTAGGAACAGATTAAATTGCAATAATAAGGGATGCTTTTAATATCAAAAATGCTTATTGACTATTTAGATGGGGAAACACAAAGTTTTGAAGAAGGGGACCAAACTATTTGAATTAAAACCTGAAAGATAATTATGGCATATAGGTGAAAGAGGAAAGGGAGCTTGGCATGAGGAACAGTCAAGACGGAGACATATTCTTCCAGGTAGAAGAAACAACAGGTTATAAGACCATAAGCAAGAAATGTTTTCTGTTCGAGGTTATGAAAAAAGGGTGTATAAAACTAGGATGTGGAATAGGAGAGGAAGAGTAGCAATAGGAAAGGCGGCAGAGATAGACAGATTGAGGGTATTTTATTCGTCATGTTGAAGAACTTGAACTTCATCCTAGGGGAAAGGGAATGAGATGAAGGATTTAAGTAGGAGAATAATATGGTCAAGTTGAATTCTGGGAAGACTATTTTATGTGCTCTGTGGAACCTGGATTGAAGGATATAACCCTGCAGTGCGGAGAACTGTTACCAAATCATTATAATAGCACCCCCAAAACTTGATTTTCCCTTAAGTGAGAGTCATACCCTTCCCCAAGTTTCATTTGTAGTCAACATCTTTCCATCTTTAGTCTTTGCTAAGTTCAATGTTATTTATTTTCATTTATATTTGATCAACAAATTAAATTGTTGATATTTCATCCTTACAAATATTTACTTTTTTTGTATAAATATAGATATATGGTTTCCTGGAGTTCTTAGCTTTCCTGGCCTAAAATTATGCATGCCAATAATAATATCCAACATATATTGAGCACCTGCTAGTATAGTCCTTGTGCTAAGTGCTTGGAATGTAGTTTCTCATTTAATCCTCAAATAATCCTCATGCTCTTCTGATGGATGATAAATCTGAGGTGTAGTGGTTGCAGCATTTGCTCAAGGTCATAAGAGTAGTTTCTCATGGAGCTAGACTCCATTCCAGGTCTGCTAGATACTGGGGCCAATGCTTTTATCACCAACTGGTATGTGACCGAGCACTGGTTTTTGTTGTTGTTGTTGTTGTTTTTCCCTGTGAGTCATCCAACATGGGACATCAGAAGAACATTGGTCAAGTAGGTCCCAGAAAGAGCACAGACTGGGGAAATGAGTAGAGATTCTGTGAAGACATATTCTAGTTCCTCCAACAATGATCTGAGTAGCCAGACATTCTATTGAGGGTAGATCTTCATTTTTCTCTCTAACTCGTCATTTACAGGTGAAGAAACTAAGATCTAAAGAGCTAACTAGACTTATTTAAGCTCATTCGTCTAGTCTGTGGTAGAAGTGGCATTCAGATTCTCAGATATCCAACTCTGTTCATTTGGAGATGGAAAAGTTCAAGTAATTTTAGGGACTTAGTAATTTTCTGAAAGCACTTGGGCTGGTCCCGCAGTACAGAGATACGTAAGGTGAGGTCTCCAATGTGATGAGTTCACAGTCCTGCCATGTTCATGTACACTTTCCTTCTGTTCAACTTTTGTGTATTCATTCTCCTGTTCTCTTCATTCTCTGCAGCTGTTGCTACTCTTGGTGATGTAGGATTTGAGGCTTTCAGGACTTTGAAGGAATTCAAAGCCTTCAAAATTATTCATATCATTCTGTCTGGAAGCTGAGTCATTCCTTATGGAAGTATATTAAAAATGGATGGAAAGGGCATTATTTTAGTCATCCAGCCAAATAAATTCAAGCAAGCAGAACTACTGATGTCTCCTGGAGAACACAAGACTAAACATGAATTTATTTTTCACAGTAACCCAAAATGAGAAGATAATTCCCTAAGTTCCCTGGTGATCCTTTGAGAAGGGTAGGGGCTTGTGAAGGACTCAGAGGATTTTGCACAGATTGCCATGCTCCTGTCCCCCATGAATTTATATCCATTTCATAGCAGGAGAGATAAAGATTCTAAATCACAAGCAAAAAAGGGGTTATAACTAATATTCTCTAACTCTGCATTCCTTCATTGTCTAACTTGTGGCACTAGCTTTCAACATCTACTGATTAGTAAGTCATGAGATGGAGGTGCAGGTGATAACAACCATTCCTGCGGCCTTAAGTGAGCTTGATATGATTCCTAAATGACCTCTAGCCCAAATGGCATGTTTCTTTTATTGGGTATTGCAAGGGATTTAAAACTACTAGGACTCTTCTTAGACTTATTAATCATGTGTTTATATCCATGTGTTTAGAAGAAAAATGTTAACTAAATTAAATAGGATGAAAGGGTTATTACCAATCATCCAGTCTAATATTTTTTTTTCTTTTTTGAGTGTGTACAAAAGATGTCGATGTTCATGCCTTTATTAGTTAGAATGGCAAGTATAGACTTCTGGATATCATCCATTGAAATATGGAAAAGAAACCAAATATTTACACCTAAATTCTCCTAACACAGATAAGATGTGGATAAATTTTACCTTTATGCTATAAACAGATGTTAAGTGGGTTAACCTGTTGATTAATGAGCAAACGTGTCAAAAGAGTTAGATAAGAAAGTCAGCGTATTGGACATAATTCTCATAAAATAACGTACGCACCCATAACAACAGCAGTCATTTGTGTGCTCTGTGAACAAGGCAATGATGTAGTAACTGCACATATATTTTCCCTAATCTCTTAACTCATGCTTCAAGGTAAATATTAGGCTCTCTTAAGATATAAGTAAATCAAATCTCAGAAAATCCAGGTCATGTACCCAAGATCACACTACCCTGGTGAAACCAAAATGGCATCAGGTCCCACTGATTTCAAAGCCAACAATCTTTCAGCAGACTAATGCTGCCACATTGATCAGTAGGTTTGCTGCCCAGTTGATAACATCATATTAAAAAAAAAAAAAAAAAAAGCAGGGCAACATGCATTCTATTCCCAGTCCAGGGCTTTTCTTTGTCCACCTGCAACATGTAAATTTTCTAGCCAATTTCCTACAAATCTAAACTGGGGCTACTTTAATTCTGAATTCCTTCAGTGGTTAATTTTTCTCATTCCAAGAATTTGAAGCCTGAGGAGAAGAGACAAAAAGACTTCAGTGCTGGTGAAGTGGAGGAAGAACTGGTTGGAGAACAGAGATTGGAGTTCTGGCCCAATTCATCATTCACCTGGATAAGCCTGAGCAAGCACCTAGGCCCTCTGAGGAGCACATCTTCTCTGGGAGTCAGGAAGAGATCCTGCCCTTACCTAATGCCTAAGGGTGTCAAGGAGATCAAGTGAGGCAATGAATGAGAAAGTACTTTGCATATTGTGAAGCACTGTATCGGCTGTAATGGTTCACGAGTCCAGAACACTGCAAAATGAGATGAGAAGTGCATCAGACACATTCTGTGCCCCCAACCATCCCATTGGCCCATATAATTTAAGCTCTCATGGGCATCCTAAGTGTCCCTGCTGCACCAGTCTCTGTCTTTTTTGGCCATACAGTTCCCTCTGTGGTTTGTAGGGCTTCTTATCCCAGAAACAGGTGCAGCCTGGGAGTATGGAAGTAATCATCGCTCACATCTGTAGTGGACAGAAGTGTTCCAGCTTCTCGTGCTTCAGAGAAACAATTCTGAGGCACATTCCACAAGATTCCTCAGATGGTTCCTGTGGGGTTGAGCTCCAGCTGTGAACCTTAGTGTCCAGCTCAATCCTCCAGCCTTTATTGACTTATTCTTCCATGGGCTCACTTCTCTCTCTCTGTCTCTACTTCATTGAAATCCCCTTTGTGATGGTTAATTTTATGTGTCAGCTTGACTGGTCCACAGGTTGACCAGATATCTGGTTAAATATTATTTCTGGATATGTCTATGAGGGTTTCTGAATGAGATTAACATTTGAAGCAGTAGACTGAATAAAGCAGATTGTCCTTTTCAATGTGGTTGGGCCTCATCAAATCTGTCAAGTGAAAGGTTGAATAAAAGTGAATTCTTTCTCTGCCTAACTGTCTTCGGGCAGGTACCTTGGTATTCCCCTGCCTTTGGACTTGGATTCTGACTGGAACTTACACCATCAGCTCTGCTGGTTCTCCAGTATGCTGACTGCAGATCTTGGATTTTTCAGCCTCCATATTTACATGAGCCAAGCCATTCTCTTATAGTAAATCCCAATCTATGTATCTATGTATCTATCAATCATCTATCATCTATTCATCTACCTCATCTCCTGTTGGTTCAGTTTCTTGGACAACTGAGACAAATATACCTCCCAAATCAATAGTCTGTACCCAAGTCATTTTCTCAGGCTCTGCCTCAGGGAGGTATGGAACTAAGATGAGTTGATTTGTAAGCCTTTTCCATCTGATCCTTTCATTTCTAAAAAGTTTATAGAACTTCTACTGTGTATCAGGCACTGTACTGGGGGATAGGGAAATATGACAGGCTCTTGACCTTGGGGGAATTTACAGACTAGTGAGGGCAACAGACATGGAAATGGATGATTGCAGAGCAAAGCAGTGAGACCAGAGGGTAGGTAAGCATTCCTGCCTCCTAGCTTCATCTGTTCATCTCTGGATCAGCATCCATGTTTGGCTGGAGCTCCATTTATTGAATTTCTGGTCGTGCTTCCTCAGTACAGACCCCTTCCCTCAGGCTTGGCACAGACTCCCAGCCAAGACGTCTCTCCTAATGATATTTCTGGGCTTGTGCGCCTGATGCAATGACAGCTGTGAAGAATGCTCCATCTCAGAAAGGTCAGGGAACAGCGTAATCCACAGACTAGCAGCCACTTTGCACAAAGCCCATTGCTGAAACACAGATTTTAACCTTTTGGTTTTGCTAAGGCAGTCTTCAGCTCCTGCACCCTGCGGGGGGCTGGCAGTGATGGGGAGAGGCAAAGGTGGGATTCATTACAGCAGGCCCCGCACCAAACTCCCCATCCTGCCCTGCCAATTTCTGCAAATGCTGCGTCTGGGGCATCGTACCTAGGTTTCTTGGACAACAAATGCCACAACAAGGTGGCAACGCCGAACATGCAAAAAGCTGGGGCGGGGATGTGCTACCCCGTGCCTCCATGCTGTGGACCCAGACGAAAAGATTCAGCTGCTGGGGTGGTCGACCAGCCTCTCTAGGGCCGCAATTCCCTTTTCTTTTGGCTCTTCCACATGTTAAATGGCTGCTCTGACCCAGATTCTTTACTGGCACCGAGGGTCTGAGGGTAATGAGACTCATCTGCTGTCCTGAGGCTCCTATGGTCCAGCGGGGATGTCCCATACAACACAGGTTGTAAGGAATCAAGGCCTTCCCTGTGACCACTTTTGTAGGAAGGCAGTGGGTGAAATGGTTTAGAGAGGAAGGTTTAGCGCCAGGCATACCCCTGTTCGAATACCATCTCCAACTCTTGCTAGCTTCTAAGTGTGGGCAAGTGACTTAACTTCTCTGGACCTTTAATTCCTTAGCTGCACATGGGAGAATAGCTGCAAACAACATCTCTCCCATCCTCCTCCTCAGCCCCCCCAAAAGGCAATCATATTAGAATATATAAATGTATCAAATCAATGCATTCTATACCCTAAATTTACACAATGTCATATGTCAATATATTTCAATTAAAACATTTAAAAAGGAAAAATGGAACAACAGCTAATGGAGATAGTGCAGTTGTGGGAAGAATTGGCGGGAGGGACAGTGCATCAAAGAGTATCCAGGAGGAAAGGAATGTTGCTACCTCCCTTTCCTGCCCTCCCCACTCTCCAGTGTACCCAGAGCCCTCTCCGTGTCCTCTCCTGTGCTTCCTCTGTGCACCTGTGACACCCTGTTTTGTCCTCTGCACTCTGGATTGTAATCTTTGACAGAAATTAAGTCATTTAAACTCCTCTGATTCTAGGTTTCCTATCTGTAAAATGGGAATGAAATAAAACCACCAGGTCTGTGAATCTCATTGAATTATTTATTGAGTGCCAAATGAGGCAATTGCTGTGATAGTACTTGGTAAACTGGGAAGGCCTCATTATCCGTGCGAAGTGACCCTCAAGAAAGAAGTTAAAGGGATTTTTCCTGGGTTTTAGGGATGCCCATCCCTCCTATTTGAGTTACATAGTTTTGGGGGGGTCTCATATATTTTGCTTTAAGACATTTTTTTTCATATTATAAAAGCAATGTGTCTGCATGGTGTTGCATTTAAAAACACAAGAAAAAGGTTGAGAAGCAAACAAAAGCCACCCTTTATCCCACTCCACACACATCTTGCTGGCTAATAGCCTTCTTTACTCCCTTCAGTAATCTCTGCAGGTTTTGTTTTGATCTGGCTTGGATTTCAGGTTGAAAAGCCCTCTACTGGCCTGTTCTGGAGAGGCTGGAAACCAGCTGGGAAAAGTTGGGGAGTGGGAAGTCAGAGAAGGGATGTGGGGGAACACACAGCTCCTGACCTTTAGGCAAACATAACTGCTACTTATGTTTGAGTCCCTGATCCGCATATTAAAGGAAGGAACTCCAAAGGGGAGAATATATGTCCTCCCTCCTCAAAGTGTTTCCAAACAAGCAGGAGCAGGGCTCCAACGCTTCCAGCTTGAGGGTCTCAACGGTTGCTTCTCCAGGTATAAACTCATTGGCCCAGAACAGAGGGCCAGGAAGAAGAGAGCCTGGGTACAATGGAGAACAGATAATGCATATCTCTCTCTCTCTCTCTCTCTCTCTCTCTCTCTCTCTCTCTGTGTGTGTGTGTGTATGCATGTGTGTGTGTGTGATAGAGAGAGAGAGAGATTGATTTCTGCGACCTCAAGAGAACATAGTAAAAAAAAAAAAAAAAATCATGGTGGGCCCCAGGGATAAGGGAGAGAATGTTTATTTGCAGGAAGATTCAGGGGAAACACAATAAAAGCAGGTGAGGTAAGAGACGGCCATAGAGCTGCCTTACAGGAGGATTAAAAGCAAAGGACTTCTGGAGCAGAAGTTGGCTCCAGGCCCTTGGGAGTCTGTGGACTTGAACATCCTTACCTTCTCCTTAGCTCAAGGGCCTTAAGCTGAGGTCCAAGAAACTCCACAGACCACAAACCACAACAGCATAGAAGAAGCTGTGGCTAGGTCACTAATGAAAATCACAGATCTTCTCATTACATTATAGTCATTTCAAATTGAAAGTGTACAATACCACCACTATTATATTATAGGCGTTATTAACTACCAGGAGGTTGTGTTACGTAATGTATTAGTAAAGACACACATATATTACCATGTCAGGGTTTGTTATGTTTAGTGTTTTGATAACTAGAATTCAGTAATTGGTTTCACTTGTGATTCCTTGTAATCTATCTAATGTAGTAAAAATATTGCTTGTGGAAAGAATCCAAAAAATAAACCATTATCTCTGGGCGTAGGGATCTAGGGATCTCTGACGTAAAAAGGTGAAGACCCCTTGCTTTATGAACTACAGGAGACCCAGCGAGATGCACACAGGGACTTCCAGAGGCAGAATAGAATAGTCCAGGTGCTTCCGGCGGCAAGAGTTGAAAACTGGACTCTGATTTAGCCACAGAGGTGTATATCATCTCAGATAACTTTAAATCCAGAACTAGGTGGTGGGTTGATTCCCTAGGTCACAAAGACACGAGTGACCCTGCTTCTATCCGTGTCTCCACTCTGCCATCCAAAGTGTGAGCTTGGGGGTAAGACGGGTCCCTAGAGTTCATGACTTGGCTGCAGTCATAGGACTACCGGCTACTCTTTGTTTATATCTAGTAGGAGTCAGGAAAAGCAACCCTTTTCCTGTTGTTCTCTTTTAAAAGTAAGGGGAAATGTTACAATTTCTAGCAACTTCTGGTGACCCATTGGCCAGAATTGGGTCACATGTATGTTCATCAATCAATATTAAAAAAAGGATGGTGTGATTAGCAGATAGGACTTGGGTTAATCAGAAATATCCGCCCCCACCCCACTCAGTTCTAGAGTCAATTCCCCAAGCTGTATATTGTGGCTACATGATGGGGAGAGAGAAGGAATCCTGTGTGGTCCAGCACCGAATCTGCAGCTTAGTGATCACTGTGTTCCTGGTCTACAGTATAACATGTTGGAGATGCGGGGTTTGGTTATTCAAACGTCTGCTACAGCATCCTTCTAAGAATCTTTACATGCAGAAGCACCAGGAAGGACAGTGGGTGGATGAGCAGAGTGCTAGGTGTGGACTCGGGGGAAGCAATATGTGATTCTTCTTAGAGAAGAAGTAGAGTTTTGTGCCATTTTCTAATTGATGTATCCAAAATGAGTTACAGGTAAGCAGAGCCATTGAATCGTTTAACCATCAAGGCCACTTGACAGGGTCCAGGCGAGCTGAAGTCCCAGGACAATTGCCTCTAACAAAGAGTAAACTCTATTTCCCGCTGTGTGCCTTACAAACATGCATCACATTTAATGTGCGTGCCAAGTTCAAGGCCGGGAAGCACCAGCTTCTAACTGGAAGCACTTTAGAGCAAGACTGCTTTGCTTCACATTTGAGCTTTACTAGCTATGCGGCTTCTCTGCACTTCGGTTTACTCATTTGTAAAATAGGAGTTGAAATAGCAGTGGTCTTCTCCCAGGGTCGTAGTGAGTTTTAAATAAGTTATTGCATGCCCAGTATGTTTTTCAAGTGCATAGCATGTAGAAAGCATTAAATAAATCTTACTGTTCAAAAACAAAATCTCCCCACCACCCCTTCTTCCCCTAACCAGGAGCCTAAGGCAATGCAGGACCCATTGTTTCAGAAATGCCTGTAATCCAAGTGGCGCACATTTTAGGTACTCAACAGGTATTTTCGGAATACACACAAAAATGTGTGAACTAGCTCAACCCAGTCTTTTTACTGGTGGGACGGGCATTGCAGTGTCTGGACAGATAAAGTATCATGAGCTTAAGGATGAACTTGAGGCCATAACTGCACACATGTGCAAATATACACACACCCCAAGTAAAATAAGCATACACACAATCCACCCTCAACAGCCAAGATGACACAGATAATCACATCCAGCCTGGACGCTCAGGGCATCACAGCTGGCGGAGTAGAAAGGAGCCTGTATGACCACCCGTACTCGCAAACTGATACAGTAGACTGACTCTAGAAAGTCGTCCTCTTCTCTGCCCCAGCACTCTGCACACAGACTAAACCAGGTGATTCCTCCAGCAGCCAGTGGAGAGTCTCACATACACTCAAGAGCAAACCTGTCCATGGAGAGGAACATCTCTGAGCATCAGAAGGCCTAAATGGCCCCTTCAGATTCTTTCTGCGTATCCTCCATCTATTAGGGAACAAGGAGTACTCTGCATTCCTGTGTCTTTCTCCAAACGATTTCTCCTTCACATACATGCACACACGCATGCACACACAGATCCATATTTATTCCTGAAAATAAAATAGATACTCAATGGCCTGAGGGAGCAGTCTGGGTCCCCCACCAGTATCCACACTGTCCCACTCTATGCCATCTCTCCTGCTCAGGCACTGTGCCCTGCTAGTGAGTCATAGATAACTAAAGATCCAAAGAGTGAGAGGAGGAAGATAGATTGGTGGTTCAAGGAAAAATTCAAAATGACAGTTGCATCAGGCAGCAAGAAAAGTAGTCATAGGAGAAGCCATATTGTTTTCCTGCTGGGAGTGCTGAGTGTATAAGGAATAAGCTGGCAAGTGTTGATGGATTAATGATGGTGGCATCTGCTAGAAACAGGTGGTGGCTCACAGGGGCCATGAAGATGCTCCTGGAATTAGGAAACACCCCCCGCCCCACACATGCTTGGGCTTCTACTTCCTATCTTCTCGTCAGAGTGCGTGGATTCAGATGCTGCACCAGCCCAGAAAGGAATTGGCTGACTGTGGTGTTGGGCCGTGACGTGTTAGACACACATTGTCTCCTTAGTTTGGTCTCTTTCTGTTCCTGTATTTTCCCACGTTACGAGTACTCCAGTATTAGAGAAGAGCGATGGGCTGGCCTGTTCTATGTAATATGCATTTCTGAGATAGTAAAAGAAATGCCAGACGGTATGACAGCTCCTGAAGCTAATAGCCTGGGAAACTCAGACAAGCCAAAGAAGGTCGTTCCGTTGAAAGCAAGGCTGGGCTCCCCTGGACTTCAGCAGATGGCTGTGCTCTTGATTGATATTAAAACAACGACAACACAAACAAACAAAAAAACAATGGCAGTTTGGAATCCTTCTTCTTTCTCTCTCCCTGGAAGGCTAGCTTAAAGGGTGTTACCAGATAGCTGAAGAGGGTTACCAGGTCATGGATTCTGGGCCAATACTGCTATGGGGTTAAATGTGGAATGAAGTGACCCATCTGTTTATTAAGACGGTAAAGAAGGTAAATAGGTTATTCAGAACTTTGGGCTCAACGGAGAAATGGTACCTGTTTGTGTGGATGGGTTTCATGTGTATACACCTTCAGTGCCCCCGCACCCCATCCTTCACTAACATGGAGTGACCCCTTGCAGTCTTCTGTGTGGGTCCACCATCATCTTATCCCCTTGCAGTGCCCACTGCCGAGGCCCGCTGTGGGACTTCTGTCCTGCTGAGCACAGCTGGGGATCGCTGCCCTGCTGATCACTGTGTTATCTCAAACTGGCTCTGGAGGAGCGGCTCCGAGTGCTAACATGTCCACTTAGGAAAACGTACAGAAATTGTCCAACCTTTCTGAGCCTTTGTATCTGCACCTCTAAAACATAGAAAACATTAATCGGTAGCGTTTACTGAACACTCATTTCATGCAGACATTTTTCCAGGCATTTTGCAAGCGTTAATCCTTCTCTTAGAGTTGTGGTAAAGATTAAGTGAGTGCATAGATGGAAGTGCTTAGAACATTATTTGGAATGTAGTAAATGTTTCTGCTACTATTTCTATGACTATCACAGCTCATTTTTTGGTTATTGTATCAGTTTGCTAGGGTTGTCATAACAAAATATCATAGACTGGTGACTTAAACAACAATAATTTCGTTCTGGAAACTGGCGTCCCTGTGCCCTAATCTCCTCTTCTTATAAGAACAGCAGCCATATTGGATTAGAGACCACCCATACGACCTCATTTTGACTTAATACCTTTTTAATGGCCAATCTCCAAATACACATTCTTAGATCCTGCGGGTTAGGACTTCAATATTAGGGGGTGGGTAAGGCACAGTTCAGGCCCTTAACAATTAGTACATGCCTACTGTGAACCTCTGGAAATGACTTCCATGGAAATTGAGATTGAAAATAAAAGAGAGATAAAAAAAGAGAATATAGAAAATGACTCATGACTACAGCCAGCTGTGACTGGATTTAACATCCTCAGTTCACCTTTGGGAGTCCTCCAAGGCTGACTCCTCCGGATCCTTGCAGCCCACTGTCATCTCAACTTTCCCTGCAAGTGTGTTCGGTAGCAGGTCCATTCCAATGGAAGTCTGGTTCTGACCCAAGTCCATGCAGCCACATAGGAGAAGGGAAGTAGTAATGTCTTATGTTATTCTAAGATCATCTTCTCCAGTTCTGACTTACTGATACAGGACATGAAGTTTCCCAGCATAAATGCTCATTTCTTTCATGAAAAATCCCATCCATCCTCATGGGTCTTGTTCTTCAGCTCTGGCAATGCAATCATAGTAAAACTTATAGGTCATTCTGAAATATTCTTTCATTGAAAGATAGTGTCAATGGGAAACATGCTCTGAAATTTATTTTATATTTTGATGTTATCTTTCGGCAAATAATTTTACATATTTTTTTTCTATTTTTATGTGTGATTTAGCCAAGCCTATCCTCTGTCTTTGGCCATGTTTTCAGTCATGTTTATTTAATTTTGTTCATGTTGCAGTTGTTATTTCAAATATGACTCTCAACTCCACAGTGGTTTTATTTTTCTCTTCGTTTTCCTTTTTCTGATCTATTCTCACTTTTTAACTTCCTTCTTCAACATTATCAGTTTCTTTTCCTTTTATCTCTAAGGTTTATCCTTTGAGCCCCCCCCCCTTTTTTTTCCGGAGAAACTTTTCTGTTCCTTGTGGTGTCTGATTCTTTCTCATTTTCTAGAGTAATTCTGGTAAAGATTAGGTATTTGATTTTGCTTAATTTTTTTCAGCAAGACTATTGCCATTTTAATTATAGAGTCTGTGCATAAGTTCTGAACCACTTCTTTTCTGTTACATATGTCTGAAGCTTGGAGAGAACCATTTCTTCTGAGTTAGCTATTTGCTCCCAGCAATGGGAAAGCTGGCAGAAGGCACAGGGCTGAGAAAGTCAACAGCTTACATTTTGATGAATGGTCTCAGTCTTTCTTAAATCAATGTCCTCTGGCTTGAGGACGTGTATTCCCCTAGTATTCAAAAGGCTTTAGGGCTAACAGAGAACTTCTGAAAATCTTAGGTGCTGTGTGCTTCTATCTGCTTTTCTTCCCTCCTTCCAGATTGCCCCTAGGTGGCTGTTTCACTAATATTATTGCTAATAAAGTTGACATGTCTTCGTGGTTCTTCCTTCTGCTCCATTTCTCAAGCTGGTCTGAAGTCTCTCTGAGGATATATTCTCTTCTGTCTACCCAATCTTCCTATATACCTTCATCCAGTAAAAGGTCACCGGGTAGGTCTTGCAACACTGTGGCAGTTATTTCAGAGAAATATACATCTATACGTAAATTTGAAAAGGCTATCATTGTCCCCATTTTAAAATACCTTATTTCAGACATTGTTTATATATTGTGACTTGTAATGGCTACCTACCCCTTGTGTTATTGGAGATGGGATGTCATGCTCATTTTTTTACTGTTTCTAAAATCATCTGGATGGAATTCCACAGAGGGAAGTCGAAACAGATTTTTAATCATCCCAAATGCCATTCATATATACATTCATATATTCGTGTATATAATTTCTTTAAGACGTTTTCCCCAAATATAATTATTTATATTGATGTGTTTATGTAAAATGACTCCCCCAAGCAATTAGCATATTCATAATTAATGGTTTATAAATAATAATATCAGATATGGAAAATCAATGGCCTTGTATTTTTAAGGAGCACCAAGAGAAAGCAAGATTTTTTCTTAGTCATCCTTGGATATGGATAAAATGAAAACTACAAGATTCATGAAGGCTGGGCTGTTTTATTACCTGCAATAGCACATTGCTTATGCTAGTGCATGGAACATAGTAAATCTCAATAAATTTATGTTGAATGAATGAACAAAGTCCATGCCTACAGATCCTTATGGCTATTTTTATAATCTCAGCTTTACACTGACTGCAAACAATCCCTCAAAGAGAAAGAACAAAGGCAATTCATTAGAAAAAATTATAAGCTTAAATTAATCTAAAATCACACTGAGAAACAATCACATTTTGGTCCAAAAAAAACACCCTTATTTCCAAAGTCTATGTTCTTCTAAAAAAAAAAAAAAGATACCCAATTTATATCGCTAGTAAGGACACGCCCTCTGATTCTAGCCTAATCAGGTTAATTTTGGCCTCAGTATCTGTCCTCTAGTCACCCAAAAGAGTGAGAACTTTCCAATTTTTTTCATAACCCAAAGGAAAGGGTTCTTTTCCTTTCTTCCGGAACAACAAAAAATACTAGTTGCAAAGTTCAACTTAATTTATCTCCACTTACAGAACAGAAACTGCTTACCATTTTTTGGTGACAAAAGTTGCCAGCTTCTATTCCTACTAAAATTAAAGAAAATAAGAGCAGCATAGGTATCTTCTCATAGGTATTTTTAGAACAAATAGCTGTTGAGGTTGGAGTCAATGTAGGTGTTGATGACTAGGGGAATGGATAAAATGTGTAGGCTGTGTACCAGAGAATATTACAGGAGCTACAGCCATAGTATGGCTACACCTTCAAAACTTAATGTTAAATGGGATAGGCTGGTGATGGGTAGTAAGGAGGGCACGTACTGCATGGTGCACTGGGTGTTATACGCAACTAATGAATCATCGAACTTTACATCAGAAACCAGGGATTGTACTGTATGGTGACTAACATAATAAAAATATTATTATAAAAAAAACCTTAATGTTAAATGGGAAAAGAAAAGAAACAAAATAAGGTCTATAGCAAATACTATATAATATAAATCAAATATTCACAACAAAAATATCCATATTCTACAAGGATATATACAAGTAAAAGGGTAGAAGTAAGAAAACACTAGAATGGTCATTTTTGGAAGAGGAAGGGAATAAGAGTGGGTGATGAGGATACATGTAATACATACACACATACATACACATACAGATACATACATATATATACATACATACATACATACATACAACTAGACAGGTGCCTTGTAGGATTGATGATAAACTAAGGAGTATGACAGACTCAACCTAATACAACATGAAGTTTAAAAACACATTTGTGGGATATAAGAAGGAATGTGATGAAAACTCACTGAATTGAGGGCTTCTGTATTAAAATAGGAAATATGATATGGGGTATGAAGGAGAATGAAGAGTAAAAATAACCTCAAAGATTATACCTAGAGAGAGGCATAAAAAGAAAAACAACAGGTAATGCTCATTTCAAGTTCTTTTCTCAATTGCCCAGTGTTTCTCTGCATTGGAATGAGCCACATGGATCATTCTAAGCAAATCTGTAATGCTGGGGTAGAAGAAAGCTGTCAACTGCTTGAGCAGAGCTACAAGGATGCAAGAGGTCACTGCTACTAACTTGTGGGACCAGGTATTGAGAAGTCTCAGCTTTATCTCTCAAGGTACTGAGGCAAGATTGTCATCTTGAGGAAGAGGAGTAATAGCCAGGGCAGGTATGCAGACACCCAGGCACAGAACACAAAGTAGAAGGTAAGGAAGGGCTCACGACAGGAGCCAGTTAATGGGGTTGGGGTTGCACAGCATCCTTATACCCAGAGGCAGGCAGGAAGTGAGATTTTTTTTTCTCAAGTTTATGAGTGTTAAAAATTTTCTTCAATGTAATAAAAATAGGTTTATTTAATTTTTTATTATAAGAGTAGCAACAGTTTATTGTAGAACATTTTGAAAACAAAAGCAGAGAGAAGGAAAAAAATTGTTCATAATCCAATGAACCACTATTATTATTTCAATGTATTTCCTTCAGGTGTTTTCCAGTTACAATGTTATTTTGTAACTTTGGTATACATAATTCTAATTATACTTTTTTTTTCTCACTTAACATCATAATTTAAGCAATTTGTTAAATTACTACACACTTTTTACAAACATCCATTTTAATGCCTTGCATAATATTACATTGAGGTAGATTTGCCAACATTGATATAACTACCCTCATCTTATGGTCTCTCTTTTTTCCCTCATAATATAAGGTAATAACTATTCTCTCTACTTAATGCTTTATGTTTTCCATATTTCACAATAGTGTCTCAAGAAAGATCACCACAGGGGCAAGTGGGTGGCTCAGTCAGTTAAGTGTCTGACTTTTGGTTTCAGCTCAGGTCGTGATCTCACGGTCATGAGATCAAGCCCCTCATGGGGCTCCAAGCTCAGTGGGGAGTCAGCTTGAGATTGTCTTCCTCTGCCTTTGCCCCTTCCGCTTGTGCTCTCTCTCTCCCTCTCCCTAAAATAAATAAATCTTAAAAAAAGAAAGATCACCACAATGAAATTACTAATAATCAAAATTATGAACATTTTAAGGATCTTGACACATATAGTAAAGTTGTTTTCAAGAAAGGTTGTGCCAAGGCATGCCATTACCAGGAAAGAATGAAAGTCCCAAGCTCATGTTTGTAGCAGTTACTGCCTAAGACCAGAGGCTGCTAAGCTTTGTGGTTTGTAAAAATCATATGAGCAGCTTGTTAAACTCCAGGTTCCAGATGCCACTCATAAATATCCTGATCCAGTAGGTCTGAATTCTGCATCTTTAACAAGTAACTCAGTGTGACTAACATACGAGTTACAAAGAATACATGCTGCAAATACCATTTTGAGATATCACTGGGGATGCCTTTTATGTAGAATTGTTTTCTATAGCTAAATGAGATGTCCTAAATCCAGAAATCCCTTGTTTTCCATAAAACGTGGCAACCTTATGATTCTGGCAATTCTATCTTGTGTCTTACCCTGTTACTGCACTTTTAACTTTTTTCTGGATGAGCCCAAACCAGGCGACCCTTGATTAAATGACAATTTTATGAACATTAAGTAGAAATGCTTCTCTCACCTTTGCATTACTTGCCAAGCAAAAACGCTAGTGTAGTTGGGTTGTCAAGATCCAAAATTTTTGGTAGAAAAAATGTCTATACTGAAAAACAATGAGTCTTGAGGCATGTGGAACTTCAGCGTGTTCTGCGTCTAGGCAACGCTTTCCTCCAAATATGCCTCCTATTCTCTCCTGGCCTGATTCAATCCCAATACACTGGGGTTCTGTGGAGAAAAAGAACATGTGTCCAATGATCTCTGTGAGTCCTCCTCCAGTACTGTGGAATGCTCTACTCTGCCTTGTGTCCTTGGCCTTGGTTTGCTGGTGCAAGGGAGACATGGGTCCCTGGTTGGCCAATCAGAAACCTTTCCACCAAGTTTGGCCATGAAACTCAGAGACATACTGTTCTCCCATTGGATAATGAAGCTCTTGGTGCATGAGAGCTGTCTATGGTCCTGTCTGTAGTAAGGAAGCACCGGGAATAAGAAGCAGCTTAGGAATCAGAGAAGTAGCTCTATTGGCATTCAGATTCTTGATTCTAGATGTTTCTTAGGTCTGCCTGCTTCCTTGTCCTTTTGACAGCTTAACTATACTACAGGGTATGCCAATATACATTAATAATTTCCCTGTTATTCATAAGGTCATTGGAGTTGGGTTTTTATTACTTACAGATATAATAACCCTAATTCATGCTTAAGCATAGTAATAAACACAAATTTTTGCTTGCTTCCTGAGCCTAGAAACATCACCTTTATTCTTTGCCAAAGAAAAATCAGGAGGCAAGAATAGCATGGGGTGGGGGGAGGTGAGTACTGTTGCTGTTAGTAAGGTATATAACAAAGTAAAGAGTGCTAAGTTTCTGTTTTATTGAGATCTAATGGGTATATAATACTGTATTAGTTTCAGGCATACAACATAATGATTGGATATATGTACATGTATGATCACCATAATAAGTTTAGCTAACATCTATCACCTCACATAGCAACATTTCTTTTCCTTTGATAAGAATTTCTAAGATCTACTCTACCAGCAACTTTCAAATATACAAAACAGCACTTTTAACTATAGTCACCATGCTTTACACTATACCCCCAGAACTTATTTATCTTATAACTGGAAGTTTGTGTCTTCTGACCCCCTTCACCCATTTGCCTCACCTTCCATCCACTAGCCCTGTCAACCACCAATCTGTTCTCTGTGTCTATTAGTCTATTTTTCTTAGAATCCATGTATAATTGAGATCATACCGTGTTTGTTTTTCTCTGTCTGACTTATTTTACTTAGTTAGGATAATGCCCTCAAGCTCCATCTATGTTAAGCAAATGGCAGGAATTTCTTCTTTTCATGGCTGAGTAATATTCAAGTATTCTCTTTATTTATCCATTGATAGAAACCTAGATTGTTCCCATGTCTTGACTGTTGTAAATAATGTTTTAATGAGCATAAAAGTGCAGATGTCTCTTCAAAAACATGATATAATTTCCTTTGGCTATATGCCCAGAGGTAGGATTGCTGGATCATGTACCATCTCTATTTTCAATTTCTTGAAGAATATCCATGCCATTTTCCATAGTGGCTATACAATTTACATTCCCATCAACAGTGCAAAAGGGCTCCCCTTTCTCCACATCCTCACCAACACCTGTTCACTATTGTCTTTCTGGTGATAGCCACTTTAACAGGTGTAAAGTGATATCTCATTATGGTTTTGATTTGCTTTTCCCTGATGATTAGTACATTGAGCACCTTCTCATTTATCTGTTGCCATTCGTATATCTTTTTTTGGGGGGGGGGAATGGCCATTCCGTTCCTATGCCCATTTTTAATTGGAATTTTTTTTTTTTTTTACTGAGTAGTCTAAGTTCTTTATATATTTTGGATATTAATCCCCTATCAGATATATGATTTGCAAATATTTTTACCATCCTGTAGGTTGCTTTTTCACTTTGTTAATGGTTTCCTTTGCTGTGCAGAACTCTTTAGTTTGATGTCATCCCTCTCGTTTATTTTTGCTTTTGTTGCCCTTGCTTTTGGTAAGTGCAAAACTTTTTGAGTCATGCAGATATGGATTCAATCCTAATGCTCCTACCTCTTAAATATATGACCTTGGAAGAGTTGTAAACCTCTCTCAGCCTCTATTTCCTCAACTTATAAAATTCGGCCATTTTTTCTCACATAACAACTATGAGGCTTCGTGAAATTTTACATAAAAGTGCGTAATATGGAGCCTTGTGCATAGTAGATGCCCCATATTCCCCACTCTGAGTTGTAGATAGAGAATCTTCCTTGAAAATGACAGCTTTGAGGCTTTATTTCTTCTGGTTCTATAAACTTGGCCTTATCCAGAACCTCTGCAGCCAAAGGTTTTTTATTTCTTCCTTTCATAGCAAGGACCAGGATTTACTGGGGTAAAAAATGAAGTGATTCAGTTTTTGAAATAGCTTTGGAAAATTTTCCCAATAATAATTTCCTTTGGGTGTGACCCTCAGACAAGTCAAGTTTACCTACAGATAAAATGATTACAAATAATCCTCAAAGAAAGAGTCTTTTGTTTTGTACCACGTTTTCATTCTCCACAGTTTCCTATTCATCATCTCTCCCAAGTTTCAGTTAATGCAAATACTATCATCCCATAAACAGAAGTCAAAACTGAGGCTCTCCATTCCTTCATTCAGTCAATATTCACTGGTCCATGCATTGTATTGGATGCTGGGGATAAATGAAGAGAGTAATAAGGTGTGGTCTCAGCCTTCTAACGTCAGGGTGGAGGACAGACAAGCTAATGGTTAGTGTATCAAGAAGCAGGGGAGGAGGCAAGGACACACTGAGGCTTCATCCTGCAGATGAGCAGAGAAACCAGGTCTGAAACAGATGACTTTGCTTTAGGGCCAGAACTAAAGCTGAAGATGCAAAGGGATGGCTCTTTCTGATATTCAGTAATTGTTATGTCATGGAAGACAGATTTGGTACTTTGTGTTCTGGTTAATCTGAATGCTGTTTCTAATGACAATAGATTAAAATTTTTGAAAACAGAAAATAGGAACAAATGTAATATGGAACTCTTGGCTCTGGCCTTCAGGGATGCTGTTCCAAATATCAATTCATATCATAATATAAATTTGAAAGTCAATAAGGTGTGGTGGTTAAAAGTGAAGGCTGGGAAGTTCATGCTGCCTGTGTTAACATCCTAGCTCTCTCACAAACCAGGAAAAAATTGCTCAAATACTTTGTGCCTCAGTTTTCTCATTTTTAATGGAGACAGTGATGATGCCTACTTCATTGGGTTCTTGTCAGGGGAAGAAGGTAGCCAGCCCATAGCCTTTAGCAGAGTGTCTGGCACATTACAAGGACTCAATAATGTTTCACTGCTAGAAGATAGAGCAGTTCAGGATGGAAAAGGGCTCTCCCCAGGGGTTAGAACAGAGTGGTCCCGGGCTGATGGTCATTCTTCCTTAGAACTTTGCTTGGTTCTACTATTCCAAGGGTGAGGAAGACTCCCAGGCCTGAATTATCATATGGGCAATAAAGAAGAAAAAAATCAAGATGGGAAGAATGAAGTAATTTCTTCCATTCCTCTTATCTTCCTTTCAAAGAAGGCTGTATCATCCCAAGACTGAGCATTTAACATCTCTAGTCTTACAAGTGGGAGTGCCACAGCCAAGCACTGTGGCTCAGACATGGTTTCACAAGATTTTATTAAATTCTTATCTCCTTAAGGATGGATAACCAAGTAGTCTACCAAAAAGTTTGGAAACCATCCTGATGTCTTACTCATTTTGATGAGGAACTTAATTTAAGAGTCAACTCATTCATATTAATAGTTCTCATATATTAATTAGTAGGACTGAGTTGTAGGCAAATTTAATGACCCAGCATGAGAAAGTTGAAATTCAGTTTTTTCAGCTAGATCTTGCCTAAATGACTCATGTACATCTTGGAAAAATCTCATTACTCCTTACTAATCACCCTTACCAATATAAGTACTCATTTTAATGCTCTCCACATTATCCAACACTTCATAAAAAAATAAGAGTGGAAAGTCTACTTATGGAACCCTTTCCACACACCATGATACTTATTTCTGAGTACCCAAGACCACATAAATCTGCTTGAGCCCTAATTATCAAACTAATGGTAATAAGAAATACTTAAGAATTTTTTTCAGGTTCAATTTTTATCTTCTAGATGAAAAATACATGTCACATTTATTTTTTAACTTTGCACACAAAATCCATCTGCAGCTACTTTGTTAATCTAAAAAACGTTTTTGTTTATATATATATATATATATATATATATATATATATATATATATATATATAGCATTCTCTTAACTGGAAAAACATATCGCGGAACTTGGATTCTCAATCGAAATGATTTCCTTGAAACACAAGTTAGATCACTTTTCCTTGATATTCATGGCCTTATTGGGAGTATAATCTTGTATATTTTTACTTCCTGATAAAATATTTATGAAGGGAAGAGATTCCCTTATCTATCAAATTATATACTCTAATTCAGCAAATGCTTTATCTTCTGGAACATAAGTTTAATTGGCAAATATGGGCCTGAGCAATTCTCGCAAGATTACTTCAGATTAAGATCTCTGAGGTTTTGCTTTTATGCCAATCTCTGCAAGAGGAAAAAAAAAATCTGTTCTAACTTCTCCCATAGTGTTTTGACTTTTTGCAAGCTGTATAACAATGGTTTTATTCAAATGGATGCAAATTTGGAAAGCCCTTGACATTTTCCCTTAACCAGGCATTAAAAATTTTTTTTTTCAAGTAGCAGGTGTTGACTTTTATGCAACCAGCCATCAAATGAGCTTCTTATTTTTTCTTTCTTAAGTTTCCAGAAAACTCTGAACCTACATTAGAGTTTGAAGAAATAGGCCATTGATCCGGCAGCACATAAAACCCACTGAGTTTTTGCCCTGCAGTAGAACATTTGGCAGATGTTTCTGTGGCGATTTGAGGAGCACCCTAAAACAGGTTGTCAAGGACACTTTGGTACAAGGACAACTGTAAATCAAATCCTTCCCTCACTTCCCCTCTCCTGCTTACTTTCATCTATTAACTGTGATATAATGACAACTGAAACTTTTTTTGCCAACACCATGAGTGCCATGAAGACTCACATTTACTGCAAAGCCCGTAAAACTCCAACCTTGTGTTTAATATGGTGGGTGGAGAAGGAGGGGGAGAAATTTCACCAAGTTAGGAGTTTATGGAACTCATTACTGGAAAATTCCACTGTGTGAAGTTTATAGACTTGTGATTTGATGCCTGGTGGCTTTAAGTGCCTGGGTGTTTTGTTTGTTTGTTTGTTTTTGTTTTGGGGCTTTTTGTTTTTTGTTTTGGTGGCGGTGTTTATTTTGGTTTTTTCTCAATATTTTAAATCAAAGACTTTACTTTCTGTCTTATCTCCCAGTTGAAGGTCAAAATATGACTGCCTTCTCATTGTCCAGCACAATTGCCTTGAAGATTCCTAACTATTTTCTTTCATCCTGGTCTTTGAAGATTTGGAGAAGGCAAACACTCTGATTTGAGGATACAATACTTGCTTTGGATTGATATTTTTTGCCAGTTCATTTTTTCAGGCTCAGAAAGCACTCTACCTTCTCTCAGGCATTGGAGTCCTTCTAAAACCCAACCTCTAAGACCCTGGCTATATTTTTACCTTTTTTTCTCTTTAAGTTCCCAATGTACTTGATTTATGTAGCTCTTTAACACTTCCATCCCTTGGTGCCACAATTGCCTGGGAGGCAGTTTTGGGAAATGAGTGAGCATTTGGAATATGGTATCGAGCAGACCCACTCTTACTTCCTGAGGATCACATCACCCTATGAAGTTGGTGCTATTATTAGCCCCACTTTACTAGTGTGGAGGCATGAAGCCCAGAGAGTAATAACATCACCAGTTTCATGGGGATGTTGCAAGAACTAATGAAAATTCATCATAAAACACAACACACAGCACACTGTGGCTAAATGGTCACTGTTAGCTGAGCTCTTGTTTATATTCATAGCTAACCAAAATCTTCTCCAGAATAAAGGCAGCATCTTAGTTCTTCTACCCTTTTCAGGCCAGAAGAGTACCTTGTATATAATCCACACTCAACAAATAGTTGTTGAGTGAACAAGTGATTGATCTGAAATCCCACTGTCCATGGCTTTGCTTAATGACTACCTGACTTGGAAACACAACTTGTGTGTTAAACCTACACACATGTCATCTCCCTCTCTGGCGTTCTACACATCCTTCAAGAATCGTTGCCTGTAGATCAGCCTCCCTGACATTTCAGCCTACCATGACTCTTCTTACCTCTGGACTTCACAGGCCTTTGTCTACTGCCTACGCTATCCCAGAATCATTTCTTCATAAGGAAAAGGTGTAGTATTTCCCAACTCAGAAACCTTCAACCCGCAGGTCCCTCTCATCATCAGGATGGAGTCTACCATCCTTCTTATGAGATACAAGACTTCCTCCATCCTCTGGTCACCATCAACCTCTGTAGCTCCCTCACTTGGTATGACTCTGTTCATGTTCCTTCAACACTCTTCTATTTAAAAAACAAACAAAACAAACACAAAAAACAAAAATGAAACAAAACAAAACAAAAAAAACCTCGAATCATTTTCTCCCCCTGACTACATTCCTAGTGCTTGTTGTTCCATCATCCACACTTCCAAAGACTATCTCTCTCAGATATTCCAGGCACATGTCTTCTAGGCTACCAGGCTGTAAAATGCATTCCTTAAAAAGTGTTTTCCCAAGAGCAATCTCTTTCAGTTTGGTGGCTTGTTAATCAGCACATTTTCATGAATTGCTCAATAATAATTTGAGTGTAAAAGATGTTCAGAGATGATCCCATTACCCTTTATAGTGGCCTGGAATTGCTGCGGACTGGTTTTCTGGAAAAGTGGGAAACCTGCTACCATTTGGAAATCAGAGCAATGAATCAAAACACTGGTTTAGGTCTCTGATGTGCCAAGCCTCATGTAGGTGTCAGGACCACAAAGGGTGTTTTATGCTGTCACTGCCCACCAGGAACTCACATTCTGATAAGGACAAGACACACAAATAAATGCCTTACTACACTGTGCCCCTTAAAATAAATGTTAATGTTTAAAAATCTGCTCAACCTTCATCTTCATTGCCAAGTTTTTGTTTGTTTGTTTGTTTGCTTGTTTTTTGACAACACCAGGAGGGAATGACTCAGGCTCTCACTTTGTATTTTCCTCCTTAATCGAATGTCTTGCCCTGAATTGTTTATGTTTACATTTAAGGTACTGTTTAGCCTAGGGTGCCACAAACAGAAAGAAGAGGAATATACAGCAGAATGTAGATACAAGGAGCTGCTTTCTGGGGGAGATGATGCCTGGCTTAAATATAAGAGAATAAAGGAAAGGATTTCAAGTAGAGGGAACACCATGAACGGAGACAGCAAGTCTCTAATGCAGCCCAGTAATAAGACTGTGCCTAGTGTGAGGGGAAGAGAGGTGGAGGGGAGGCTGGAGTAGGAGGCAGAGGCCAGGGCTGGGTACAGGATGACCTGCTGGGAGACTGCACATGAACACGGATGGAAGGGAGTTCAACTGGAAAGTGAAAAGATCAGATTTGTATTTTAGAAGATTAACCTTGGCTTTAATGCACAGAAGGGATTGGTGCTGGAAAAGACTGGAAGTGAGGAGGCAAACTTGGGGAACCATAGCAATAATTCCAGAGTGAGATGATAAAGAGCTAGTTTAAAGCAATGATTGCTACTTAAAACAAAACAAAATGCAGATTTTCATTCTTCTGGATAGCTGTCCAATTATCCCAACACCATTTATTGAAGAGACTGACTTTTTTCCATTGGATATTTTTTCCTGATTTGTCAAAGATTAGTTGACCATAGAGTTGAAGGTCCATTTCTGGAGACTATTCTGTTCCATTGATCTATATGTCTGTTTTTATGCCAATACCATGCTGTCTTGGTGACCACAGCTTTGTAATATAGCATGAAATCAGGCAATGTGACGTCCCCAGCTTTGTTTTTCTTTTTCAACATATCCTTGGTGACTTTTCTGGTTCCATACAAATTTTAGGATTATTTGTTCCAGCTCTTTGAAAAATGCCAATGGTATTTTAATAAGCATGGTGTTGAAAGTGTAGATTGCTCTGGGTAGCACAGACATTTTAACAATGTTTATTCTTCCAGTCCTCTTACACCATACACAAAGATAAACTCTAAATGGATGAAAGACCTCAATGTGAGACAGGAATCCATCAAAATTCTAGAGGAGAACACAGGCAGTAACCTCTTTGACATCAGCCACAGCACCTTCTTTCATGAAATGTCTCCAAAGGCAAGGGAAACAAAAGCAAAATGAACTTTTGGGACTTTATCAAGATAAAAAGCTTCTGCACAGCAAAGGAAACAGTCAATAAAACTAAGAGGCAACCCACAGAATGGGAGAAGATATTTGCAAATGACATTACAGATAAAGGACTGGTACCCAAGATCTATAAAGAACTTCTCAAACTCAACACCCAAAAAACAAATAATCAAGTCAAAAAATGGACAGAAGACATGAACAGACACTTCTCCAAAGAAGACATACAGACAGGAAAAAATGTCCAACATCATTAGCCATCAGGGAAATTCAAATCAAAACCATATTTATTGTAATGCGGTAACCTTACACAGGTTAGAATGGCAAAAATCGACAAGGCAGGAAACAACAAATGTTGAAGAGGATATGGAGAAAGGGGGAATGTTGGTGGGAATGCAAGCTGATACAGCCACTTGGGAAAACAGTGAGGAGGTTCCTCAAAAAGTTAAAAATAGAGCTACCCTATGACCAAGCAATTGCACTATTGGGTATTTACCCCAAAGATACAGATGTACTGAAAAGGGGGGGCACATGCACCCCAATGTTCATAGCAGCAATGTCCACAATAGCCAAACTGTGGAAGGAGCCGAGATGCCCTTCAACAGATGACTGGGTAAAGAAGATGTGGTTCACATATACAATGGAATATTACTCAGCCATCAGAAAGGATGAATATGTACCATTTGCATCGACAAGGATGGAACTGGAGGGGATTATGCTGAGTGAAATAAGTCAGGCAGAGAAAGACAATTTTCATATGGTTTCACTTATATGTAGAACATAAGGGATAGCATGGAGGACATTAAGGGAAGGAAAGGAAAACTGAATGGGAAGAAATCAGAGGGAGAGATGAACCATGAGAGACTATGGACTCCAGGAAACAATCTGAGGATTTCAGAAGGGAGGGGAGTGAGGGATGGGGTAGCTGGGTGGTGGGTATTAAGGAGGGCACATATTGCATGGAGCACTGGGTGTTATACGCAAGTAATGAATCATTGAACACTACATCAAACCTAAAGATGTACTCTATGGTACGTAACATAACACAAAAAACCAAACCAAAACAAAACCAAAATGCAGAATCTCTTACTAGTGACTCAAAGAAGTGAAATGTGGGTCTTGGCCATTTGTACTTCTTTCATAGTTGTTCAATATCTTCTCCTGCATAGGCTCCTGCTTACCATTCTAGCTCCCCCTCTCCTCTTAGCCCCTCGACCCATCACCATATGGCCAAATGCAACAGGAAAGTATTTTTACATACAGGTAAGAATTTAAGTGATCTGGGAATGAGAGTCTTAAGAACCCTAGGGAAAATTGCTAAGAGGACATAAAGGATTTGAATAAATGCATATTTTAAATGTCAAAGATGCTGTGTGCAAAATTAAAATGAAACAACCTCATAAAGTATTTGCCATCAAAGTGCAAAAAGAAAATATCATTAGTGTCCAAACAGCGCATAAAAATCAATTAGAAAAGCACTTAACCTCAAGAAAATCAATGTCCAAAGAATTTGAACAGAACACTACAGAAGAAAAAATACCTAATAAATAGAAGCATCGTATTAAACGTTACCAGTGTAACACAAGTGAAACCTGAAGAGACATGAAAAAGAGGTTTCTATGTCAAGTTGTCATAGCTGTTTTTGTTTGTTTATTTTTGTAGCTGTTTTAGAAGGCTTTTGTCCTCTACTAATGTTGGTGGAGAAGGGGACCAAGAACATGCCCTCGGTGGGCTCAAGGATAGAGGAGCAATATTTGTACATTTCCTCTGGGAAGGAATTTGACTCCTAGATGGATAAATAGATAAATACATATTTTATATATTTATAAATATACATATGGAGAGGAACACACACATATACATATATATATATATATATACACATATATATATATACACACATATATATATACACAGACACACATATATGGAGAGAGGAAAAACGTTTTAAAATATTTAAAATATTTATACCTTTTGAGCTGTTAATCTCATTGCTAGGACTCTATCCTAAGTAAATAGGAAAGATACAATGAACATTTATTTACAACGATGTACATTCCAACACTATTTACAGTGGCCCAAATCTGAAGTGTTCAGAATATCTAGCAATACACTGTTGTGTAAATGAGTAATGGCTTGACATGATAACCATTATACAGTTTTAAAAACTTTAGTTTTCGATTAATTTTATCAAGAAAATTCTTCTGCTGTTGTGGCAAAGGGGAAAAAAGATACAAAAGTACATATCTATTACCAATTCTATTTAGGCATACCTGTGTATGTGTGTTTAAAAATGGGTGTAAATGATCGTAGCTATTTGTGGATACGTGAACCCCCGGATTACAGCCATATTAATATGTGATGATGCCGAAGAATGACTCAGAATCATCTGTTCTGCAGAGTTTAGTAAACCCAGCTAACGTTCCTGATCACAAAGTTGTGCTTTTGCTAACTTATTGTGCAAGGCAGCAACTTTTGAAGAGTAAAGACTTTATTTCTTTGAAAAAAAAAAAAAAAGCCTCATCCAGCGAGGTGCAAAAAACCCAATAAAAGTAAACAGGTGGCTAAATTTCTTAGGAGAGGAGTTCTGTGAGATATGTGACTTTTAGCAGAAATATGACTGTGGAAAACCTCAGGAATTTTAATTACAGTTTTGGTGTCTACTGATTATCTGTCTGAAATAAACTGGAGTAAAAGCACCAAAATGCTAACGGTGGTGATATATGGGTCTGGAGATAGAGAATCTCTTTTTACTTTTTCTGATTCTGAATTTTCTTTGAGCATGCACTGCCTTGAAAACAAGAAAAGCATACAGTGGTAAAGTCATAAAAATTAAAGTCACACTCTACTGACCCATTCACACCTCCAGAGCTTCTCGAAGGAGACAAGGGAAGAGCAGAGCCATGCAATTAGTCTCACACCATGGTTTGGTTTTACTGTGTAGGCTGTGTCGTTAGAAAGCTTGGAAAAGATTTCATTTTCAATCGGAGTGAACTCAGCAAGTCATTTTCCCTCCCATTAAAAACTTTCCGCTCCTGCTACCACTTCCGCAGTGCCTCTCCAATCCCATACAACTTCCAATCCAACCTGTCAGTAGTGACTCCAGCCACCCAAGAATCTACTTCCGGAAACTGCTCTTCTTCTCCAGCCCTCCCTAGTGGGCCTGTCTCACTGCACGGCTCTTTAATTGAACCAGCTCCTAGCGCTTGGTGTCTCTGTCTGCAGACCCTGATTATGCAGTACCTCATGAATAACCCGAGTCAGGATGTCCTCCCTGCAGTCTCCCAGCCAGGCCTGTGATATTACTTGATCCTTTCTCCCAGCACGTCTGCAAAAGTTTGGAATGTGCAAGCAATAATCCGCCAGCCAGGGTGAACTGAGGACATCCCTGACACCAGAATGGCTGTAGAGAACAGAAAAACACCCTCCCAGTACAGATCAGAGAATACATCCCCTGGAAAAGAAAAACGATGATGGGAAAATCACCCATGGATTTGTAGTGATTCTACTGTGTGCCAGATACTAATTGCTATGACATCACTGAATAGAAAGGATTATGGCTAATTATCACAACAACAGAGTGGAATAGATACAATTAAGCCCCTGCTTTATTGGTTAGAAAATTGAGGTGCAAAGAGTTTAAATAGCTTTGCCAAAGTCATAGAACCAGGAATTACAGTCAGGTCTCCTGACTGCATATGCATGTTTTGTTCCAGATAGTAAATTTCTATAGGCAGAAAGCAAGGCCCTGAGTTAATGAGATACAGAGTTGAACTTGATGAAAAGGAACCGAAAGCTCTGGAGGAAGAACAGCCAGTGGTCCCGCGTTCCAGATGCCAAAGAGATGTGGGGAAAGAGAAAAGGCCAGGAAAGTATGTTGGGACTGGTGGGAGAATGGACCACTGGGCTAGACATCACAAGACTACTTCTCCTTTGTTCCAAAGCATTCAAGTCAGCTTGGGTGAATCCCTTTTCCCGGGTCCCCGTATTTGTCCCAGTATACAACTCAAACTTTACACATGTGTTTCTATTCTATTCTTGCTTTTGCAAATTTTAGCTCTTCCTGTTTTGAAAACTTTTAGGCTGTTGTACATGACAAATATATCCAGATTTCGACTCTTTTTCACTTTATCACTGTTTCCACCCTGATCCAAATCACCATCACTTATCTGGATTGTTATGATAACTCCTCAATGGCATCTCGCCATTTGCCCTTCCTTGCCTAGAGTCCGTTTGACTAGAAACTAGGGTGATCTTCAGAAAAATCCAATTCAGATCATTTAATTCCTTTGCAATGGCTCCCCATTTCTATCAAAGTAAAAGGCAAAGCTACTTAATGGCTTAGAAAAAGGAGGGCACGTATTGCAATGAGCACTGGGTGTTATATGCAATCAATCATGGAACACTACATCAAAAACTAATGACGTACTACATGGTGACTAACATAACATAATAAAAAATGTATTAGCATATAACAAAAAAAGGTCATATATCAGGGATTGACATTCTTTCTGTAAGGGCTATAAAGTATGTAAATAACTGAGACCTTGTGGGCCATGTGGTAACTATCCCAACAACTCAACTCTCCCATTATAGTACGAACGCACCATAGACATATGTAAACAGATAGATGTGGCTGTGTTCTAACACAATTTTATTTACAAAAGGAGGAGATGGGCCTGATTTGGCCCATGGGCCGTAGTTTGCTAATCTCTATCCTAGAAGATCTAGCCTCTGTTCCCTCATGCCTGTTCCTGACCTCATTTCTTATGACTCTTTCTCTTGCTTACTGCACTCCAACCACAAAAGCCGTTTTGTTGTCCCTCAAACACACCATGCAATTTCCTGCTGCTCTTCCCCCCAGACTTCTGTCTTCATAAAATACTTCAGATACCCAAGTATTTCTACGACTAACTCACTTCCTCCAATTTCAGACAAATCTTACCATCTCAGTGAGCGTAAACTAGCCTTCTTCTGTTCTATTACCATGCCTCTTACCTTGCTCTAGTTTTCCTTTTCTTTGTAATATTTATCACTTTTAAACAACCTATAATTTGCTTATTTATCACATGTATTTTTCACTCTTTATCCACCCCCTCAATGGAATGGGAAGAATCTCCATATGAGCAATGTGTTGATATGTTTTATTTACTCGCATAACCTAAACTACCTAGAAGGGATTCTGGCACATAATCAATGCTCAGTATACATTTGTGGAATCAAGAGCTGAAGACAAATCTAAAGCTGGAGAAGTTATGGAAAGGTGTAGAATCTCCTTGCCAAGATCACCGAACCTCCCCCTCAGCTTATCTGAAAGGAATAGTAGGATTGCAAGGAGATTGCATTAGACTCGTGAGTTGTCCTTTGAGAACAATGTGGCATTTCCCTTCCTCCCACTGTGTTTACCCAATGAAAACAAAGTAAGGATTGTTCAAAGAAACTACTAGTAGAAATTGGGAAATGTGTTTCAGTTATTGCAAAACTGGCCTGATTTATCTCTGCTGCACCCTTTAAAAGTGACTTAGCAGCTCTCATCAAGAAGTGAAACCTATCCCCTGACCTTTGAATCTGGAGTGGCTTTGTGATTAGTTTTGGCCAATAGAATCTGAGGGAATGACATTGCTCCAGATCTCAAAAGGCTTTGCACTCTTCCAAGTTGTCACAAGGTGCATTCTCAGACATCATGTGAATTATCTCAAGCTAGTCCATTGGAGAATGAGACATAGAAAGCAGAGCTGAGTCAGCCCAGTTGTCTCAGTGAGATGTGAGAAATCCCAAATAAACAGCAAAACTTTTAGCTTGCCTATAGGTGACCACAGATGAGTGAGGGAGCTCTGACAATACCAGAGGAAGATCCTCGCTGAGTCTACTCAAAATTGACCCGAAGAACTATGATCAAAATACATATTAAGTCACCAAATGTTGGCTTGTTTAATAGCAGTAGTCAACTGATAACACATGTATCTGTAAAAAAGAGATCCTGGCATCTTACCCTTGGTTGGTTGGACACAAGCATAGCTAAGAAACCCATCAACCAAGTAAGGTTTTTCCAGTGGAAAAGAATACGTGAGCAAGTTCTTGGGGATATCTGACATATTATCTAGTAGTTTGGGGGTCTGGTGTAGAAATTGGAGGAGAAAACTGTATTCTGTGAACAATAAAGCACTAGCCTAGGAGGAGGAGGAAGAATTAAGATCCTTCTGACTGTGAGGATTACTTAGATTATCTAGAGGTAATCAGTAGATGACACAAAAAGCCTAGCTGGAGGCACCAGCGATGAAGGAAGATCCTGGAGGAGAAAGGGTCAAGGAGGGGGAGAGCCAGTATAGAGGGATCAGTGATGCATAGCAGAGTGACATCCATGCTTGAGCCTGAGGAAAGGGAGTAAAGATGTGCAGAAAGGCAGGTAATTGTGTACCTGAGGGTGTAAATGAGGATGAGAATGAGGTCATTTATAGCTTTATAACCTCAATGAACTAAGGGGAGGACCATTTTACATGGAGGGGGTGCTAATTAACTTAGTCAAGATTCTAGAAAATGATGATTATTTAAGAGCTGTGGGTGGAACTTGGTGAGACAGAAGCTGGCTGGGTTGGAGTATGATGACCACTGCCATGTTCTCCATCATGTGCTCTGATGTTCTTAGGGTTTCTTTTAATCTCTGAATTTTAAGAAAAAACAACATGGAAAAAAACCCTCACAGACCTGGGGATACTGCTGGGTAGGTGTGGCAGAAGATAGGATGTCATGGAGTTGAGATTGTTCAAAAAAAAGAAAAGAGTGATTTAGGTAACCAAAAACAATGTCTAGCTTGGTCAGGAAACTCTAAGCTTAGAAGAGCCTTACAGACTGAACAAAGTGGAGGGATGGAAAAGCTAAAAGGCTGTGTGAGTCAAGGAACAGAAGTGTTGGGCATAAGAAAGTGAGGAAGTTGTAAAGCACAGACACTGAATGAAGTTTTTAAGTTCAGGATTCCAGAAGTGGAGCGGTTCTGGGTCTTGACATAGCTCGAGGAAGAGTCATAGCAGTGGGTCTTTGAAAGGAAGGTAGAACTAAAGTTCACTTGTGTTGAGAAGGTTGAGCTACTCAAATTCTAGCGTGGAAGGAAATCTTATAGAATGATAGGCAAATAAGAAAAAGGAAAGGCACTTACTTAAGTGCGCTATTCCTGTGATCCTGACTAAGCTCTCAACTCTTGGATTGCAGGTGATACAATCTAGTAGCATGGGGCACACAAAACATTCCCTATAAATGCTTGCCAAACGGCTGCAGGGGACTTTTTTCTCTTCCCAGCTTCTCAGTAGCAATGGAGCTCCACGAACTAGGTATCTGATAAATGCTGAGTGGGGAGAGGGAACAGCTGTGAGTCCTGGAGCCTCTAAACAAACCTCAGGATAACAAACAGGACACACACCTCTGGAAGGAAGCTTGCTCATAGCTGGATAAAGCCCTTAAGAAAGTTCTTCTCTGACCTCTCAGCTCCTAGCTGCCCATGTTCTAGAAGGATGATTTGTCTACTGCCCCAGACAGAAGGTCCCACAGAGAGGTGAGTAATGGGGATTTGCGGGAGCAGTGTCCTTCTCCAGGATGAATGAACTTCTCACAGAGTGCTTTGCATAGGTCTGAGGTAGAACCATAGTCCATTTCATCCTACAATGGAGGTATTTTTTAATACCCAAGCATAAATGACCTAACCTACCCTCGTTCTGAAGATGAGGAAATTGAGATCCCAAACTTTGTAATCAGATAAGTTATGAGTCCCAGCTCCCCCATGCACTGTCTATGACCATGGTCATGTCAGTCTTTTCCTAACACCAGTTTCCTCTTCTGAAAACTGAAAATACTGCTGTCAGGCTCATGGTTGTATTGAAGATTAAACAAGATAAAGCACAGCCCACAACATAGTTAGGGTAACTGTTGTCAGCAGTGCTTTAATATCAATATGCCATTAAGGTTATTATTGTTATCTAAAACTCCACAGACTGCTAATTGTACATCAAGGAAAGGGATGGGAGCACTAGTCCCTTTACATTAGGATGGCCACCTCTCCAACCCCTGGGACGTTGGGGAATATAATTCCTTGATTTCCAGTGACTGAACAATGTCACACACTTTGTCCATGTTAGGTCATAGAGGCAAAACAAGCTCAGTTTGATGTCAAAGGCTAAACTCATTCCACCATATGATTGATCTCCCCCCCCCAACAAAAACAATCACTTGTTAAAGGGATTTGTTAATATGCTCTACATTTCTGATTCTATATGACCAGCAGGCATATGCAATAGAGTTTCATCTTCCTAGATCTGTGTTTAAGGGACCAATCATTTAAATATTTAGTGCCTCATTTGAGGAGACCTGTTCTGAAGTCATGAGGTGGTGGAATAGCCACTAGCACCAATCCTGGATTGATGGGGTTCTAGCAACATCTCGATAGAGACATGATTGTTATAGTAAAACTCAGTTATATCCTTGTTCCCTTGTCAAAGCAACTGTTCTGTTTTCTGTCTTTCCTTCTTAGGGCAGATGTCACAGTGTTTAAGAAGTGGTTTAATGATACCAATTGAGTTTTCTGTCTATTTGCATAAACTAGGTAGCATCAGAAATACATTAGATCACAGAATGATCAATGCCTAGGGATTCATTTATTTTTCTTCCATTTTATACTGAAGGAACTGAGAAGAAAGCAGAGGGAAAGAGGAGGGACCCTCTGTCATAATTAGAAGTCTGTCAACCCACCTCAAATAAGGCTGTCACTTTGGTTTTAGGAAAAGGAATTATTACTCAGCTGTGAGGGTTGATTTCAGTGGTGGTAAAATAGATTATAAGTTGACAAATAGGATCTTCCAGAATAAACATGAGCCTATTGTAGCCTGTGTACCTAATAGCTTAACATCAAAAGCTCTAGTTAATGGAAAATAATTCTACATCTCCTCAAGAGAGCCATGTGACCTTGCTCAGTCTCTTAAAGTTTCTGACTCTTAATTGCTGTATCTATAAAATGGGACTTATGATACCTATTCCGAAAGATCATAGAGCCATTAAAATGGAACTTATATAAAAGTGTCTAGCAGCATGCCTGAAATGACAGGCATTTTTAGAAATATTAGTTCTTTAGCGAGACGTACATAGAAACACATCCAACAGGTTTCTTGCTTTTACAGAGAGAGATTCAGGGCCTGTAAGAACCAAGCGTCTTTTTCCTAGTCCTCATGACAATGCAATATACTCCTGAGCTTCACCAGCTAAGAAGTGAGGGTAATTACCTTTGCTCTGAGATACTCCTAGGATTAATACATGGAATTCAATATAAGATGTGATTGTGCATTGAAGATTTGAGACAATATGTGCTAAATGCAATTCACTCATATTATTATTCATTCATTATTCTTCCAATAAGCATTTCTGAGATCCTGCTATGAGCCAGGTGCCAGGATAGATGTTGGGTGAGCAAAATGGTTCTTGCACTCATGGAATCAGGATATAAAACATGAAATATTTTCACAAACAAGCCTATAATTTCACCTGGGTGAAATGCTGTGTAAAGGAAGAGCCATATGCTATGGGCGTGGAGAAGTTGGCCTCATCGAGGGGCCAGGAAAGGTTTCCTAGGAGAGTGATATTTGAGCTGAAATCTAAAGGAGAATTCGCTCTATGTCAGAGGAAAAAAGAGAGAACACCGAGCACAAATGTTCTGTATCAGTCAGCAAGGCAGGCAGCAGAGACAAAGAATGCCAGTGCCCTTGGTGCTTACAGACAAGAAGTTGGTGGAAGAAGAGCTTGAGGAGGTAGGCGTGGCCTTAGAAGCCACGGGAAGGAGTGCTGCCTTTATCTTCTGAGTCAGGAGATAGATGTCTGAAAGTCTCTACCTGGGTAGCCAGGGGATGTGAGCAGATACACATTTTGAATGGTCACGCAGTTGCAGCTGGACTTCTAGGGCTGGATGGACGGCGGTAAGCAAGTTAGGAGGCTGTTGGTAGTAACATCTAGTTAACTTGGGCTAGTGGGGTGCTTTGCGCAGTCCTGAGGAGGAAAATGTGACAGTATTCAGTGATGGATTATCTATGAGACTTAGAGACAGAAGGAGGTGTCTAGGAGGACACCTAGATTTCTGGATTTCTTAATTCAACAGATGGTTTAGTTTTATCATGAAATAAAAGACAGTAAAAGAGGTCCATGTTTGTTGGGGAATAATAAAGTCGTTCACTTTGGACCCTACAGTGGAGGCACATTTAACAAATGCAAAAAGAAATGTCAAGTAAACATTTAGATATGCGGGTCGTGACTTGAGAAGGGGGCTCTGCACTTTGAGATGCACATTAGTGAATTGCCTGGGTATAGCTGCAGGCAGGGGGATGGGCAGGCTCTAAGTCTGCTAAGAGACAGTGAACAGAATAGTGTGCCCCAAACAATACTGAGAAACAACTGGTGAAATAGAGGACAGGAAACAAAGCAGGAAGGCAGAGAAGAAGTCGAAAAGGCTGTATGCAATCCCTAGGAACACCGCAGAGGATAAGAACTGAGATTTCATATAAAAGGCACAGTCCACAAGGTCAAATGATGCTGTGAGGTTAGGCGAGAAGAAGACTCCAAAGTAGCACCATTTTATGTCTTGAAAGCAACTAATAATAGACTATATCTGGAGAGACAAGGACTGAAACCAGTAGAGATTTTATTAGATCACCTTCTATATTAAACTCCCCTTCCGTCACATACACACATGAAATGACCATCCATTCATCAAACCATGCGGACAGTCTCTGGCAATAGGGTCCAAAAATCAATATTTCAAATAAAGATCGATCCCAGTTCTCCCTGGGACAATACAGGTATATTCCACTTTTAAAGTCAGCATTAGGCCACTTCATTTTTATGAAAGACATACATTAGTCCCCGCTTTTGCTAACCAAAAGAAATTCAAACTTTCTCCTTAACGATAAAAGGCACAAAGCAAAAATAGTGTTCAGTGTTTGTTGTAGAGTGAAATGAGCCCATAAAGAGACACCCGTGCACCCCTGCAGGACAGAGAGAATGCCCCCTCCCCCCCGCGGGCTCCTTCATCTGGGACACTCTCAGCATCTCAGCGTCAAGCCGCTAGAGCTCTGAGGCTGTGTCTGTGAGCATCTGAGCTTTCTCCCATTTGTGCATCCATTAGCAAGATGTGTCCTAAGATATCAGAAAAGCCTACAAGAGGTGATTTGGGGGGGGGTGTCTGGGAACACTCAAAAATATTTTCAAATAAATTAGTGATAATTGCTTCTTTGCTTGATTCCGTTTTAGCTTATGAAAGCTTTCACAAGAATGCTCTGTGTTTTGGACAGAGAAGGGAAACTGTACTGCATTTCTTTAATACAAAAGTAATCATTGGGCCAAAAAGACATGTGGGACAACTAAATGAATCGCTGAAGGAAAAGAGAAGAGGGCATACGTAGATCAGTGCCCACAGTCAGGAATGACATGGCAATTCCATGCCAGGGAAGACCAGAGCCTTGCTGGCCACCAGCTGTCTCCTCCATCACCAGCCAAGCTCAGCTCCCACCTTGCCAGTCGACAGAAAGACACTGAGACATTTTTGCTCATTTTTTTCCCCCACCAAAGTGGCCTGGCAAACACTGTTCCTTTTCTTCTATTTGTTTTACCTGCCTTTTCTCTTTTCAACTCTTAAATCCTGTTTGTTTTTTTCCCCCCTAATGCTTACTAATAATCTCTCATTTCTTTGGCTAAACTTAAAATACTCACTTGACCCTCATATGAGGCATTATCATTAGCAAAACTTCCTCAACACCAGCCCTCCTGGACTAAGCAGCTGATCTGAATCTGAACTCATATCGCCCAAATATCACTAATTATAATGGAAAGCTAGTCCCCAAGGTGGCTCTGCATGAAATTTTCACATAATTAAAGCCTGTACTCCTTTGACTTTGAGGCTCACAGGGTTATTACTGTGCACACATCTTCAGAAGCTGTGGTTAAAAGAGGTGAAGGAGAGGAGCCTTGGTGGTTTTTCAGGTACTTTCTCTGTTTTGAGTATCAGAGAAAGCTGGACCCTGAAAGAAAACAGTAAGAGGAACAGATAATAAAGCACAGTGGAAAGAGATCTGTATGAGATAAAAGGTGATGGCAAAACCCAGTGCAAAATTAAATCCTATCTTGGATATAATAATTAACAGAACTGGCATTGCATTAATGTCAAATTATTGTTGAACAGTAAAAACTGAAAATGATCTCCCAGAATAAAACTAAAGAACAAAAGGATGAAAATCATGGCAAGGAAAATTAGAAGTTTGGAGAAGAGAGCATAGAAAACTGACCAAAAAGAGAATATTAGTGGAACGGTAGAAGCTGTCTTAAGATCAGTAAGAAATTAAAGTTCCCTAGGAGAAATAATACCTGAGAATAGAAAGCTAAGAGCTCATTACATTCTAAGGAAACACAATGAAAAGACCACTTTCTGATCAGATTAAAAAATAATTTTAAAAAATCAAGAAAAATTCCATAACCCTCCAGGGCAGATAAATGTAGGTTACTTCCAGAGAAATTAAATCAATGTCTCAGACTTTTCATCTCAACAGTAGAGAAGAGAAAACAGCAGAGCAACAGCTGGTGAATTTTTAGGGAAAATGGCCATGACCCAAGAATCCTTCACCTTAACAAGTTGTCTTTTATGAAGGAAGCATAGAAAAATCAATCTCCTATAAGAAGATAACTCTCTGACCCATTCTTGAAAAAAAAAATCATTTAAGTAGTACTCTCAACAAGTACAGGAAACAAAATTATGAAATCATTGTTGTATAAAATGATTGATATTCACTTTTTTATTTTAAAAGTTATTTGAAAATAAGATATTTGCACATTTATTTTCTACCTCAGATGAGGCTTTTATAATAGGATGAAAATGGAAAATCTGTCATATTAGGAAAATTCATGAGAATCGCACAGTTATTAAATATCATGTTTTGAAAGATCCTGATGACATGGGAAAATACATATGATAAGTCAAGAAAATATGAATACACAGGACCTAAACATATATGAGCAGTGTGATTTCGACTATGGAAACAAGGAAAAGCAGGTAAGACAGACGTAACTACATCTCTGATGCAGGACCAAGGCCAAGGTAGGTGGAGAATAGGAGGTAAGGAAGAATTTCAGTTGCAACATTGTATACTGTTGGTGGGAAGGCAAAATGCTGCAGCCATTATGGAAAACAGCAGGAAGTTTCCTCAAAAATGAAAAATAGAACTACCATATAATCCAGCAATCCCATTTCTGGGTCTATACCCTAGAGAACTGGACTTGGGATCTCGCAATACCTTCTTCTTTGGCTGTTCAGCCTACTCTTTTAATTAATAGAGGAATAAAGGAATTCCAGAATGAGAAGTCACCGAAAACAGAGGAGAGGAAATTATTCAAGGAATACCAGAAGATAATTTACAAGAGCTGAATGACATGGCATTTCACATTAAAAGAGGCCACTAATCACTAAGTGTAATGAACGAAAATAGCAAATGATTCTCATTTGTAACAGCACCATGAAATGTACAAACACAAGGATACAAAGATGCTGAAAGTTACCTAAAAAGAAAGAGGACTGACATTAGCTTTTGTTGAGCAAGAGTGAATGCTTAAATGGCACACAAAAAAGCAATGCCTCCAAAACTCTCTTGCGTTCTCTTGTGAAGTTTACCGTATTTCAGTGTATCTAATACACCATTAACTTCAGGAAGCTGTGTTATTTTATATACCTATAAAAAGTGCAAAATAAAAACATTGGTAAAATTGTAAAATTCCATTGTTTTATGAGATGCATCTTGATTTGGGATATTAAAATATGAAAAGATGCAATGTAGAATCAGTACAATTCGATAGTTAAGAGTTACCCCTGAAAACCCCTTAAATTGCCTTTCTAAAGCTCAGTACATAATATATTTATCACACAGGGTAGTTCTTATGCCCTCTTTATGCACTCTAAAGTTTGACAACCACAGACAATTCATAGAGGCAATAAAGACAAAGTTTATAAGGAGATGTCTGGGTTTTAGTAATTTTTTTAAAAGATTTTATTTATTTATTTGAAAGAGAGTGCGGGAGCCAGCATGAGACCAGGGCTGAGGGGAGGAACAGAGGGAGAAGGAGAAGCACACTCTTCCCTAAGCAGGGAGCCCTACATGACATGGGGCTCCATCCCAGAACCCCGCAATCACGACCTGAACCATAAGCAGAGGCTTAACCAACTGAGCTACCCAGGTGCCCGGATGTCTGGGCTTTACAATAATTTATCCTTTAGGGATGCCTGGGTGGCTTGGCTCAGGTCATGATCTCAGGGTCCTGGGATGGAGTCCCGCATGGGGCTCCTTGCTTGGTGAGGAGCCTGCTTCTCCCTCTGCTTTGCACACCCTCTGCTTGTGCTCTCTCTCTCTCTGACAAATAAATAAATAAAATCTTTAAAAAATTATTTATCCTTTAATATGATTATGGAGAATAAATGAGGACTTCTAAATTTCTTCTGCTTTCCTGCAGGGTAGATCCCATTCTACTTTTAATACTAAGTGTATATAACCTTACTGATTTTAATTTGTTATTGAGAGAGCTAAGGAGTTGAATCCTGGAAGGACAGTGGATGTTGGCGTCGGAAGTGAACACACACATGGAATGTGAATTTGATGTGGCAGCTCATTACCCAATCAAACTAATGTTCACTTTCGCAGGTAGCAGTGAGGGAGATACTTTTTCAGACATGAAAATTTGATCTCCTTTAAACCATTTTTGCTGAAATACCTGAAAACACATTCCAGCGGAACCAAGGAGAACGGGATAGTACAACCAAATTGGGAGAGCTCGTGATGAAAATCTTAAAAATACAGCTATGGAACAGGACTTGAGGGCATTTGGTGTTTGTTAAATAAAAATGGGGGAGGGGATTTTTGGGAGGAGGCCCTTAGAAAAAAGAGAGGTCTTAAAAGAACAGATGATACAATGATTTAATCCACCAAAAACCAGAAGGCTATGTTTAAGGCCAATAGTTTAAGAAAGAAAAATAAATAAACAGACCAAAGCAAGCTGCAATGCGTAGTAAAATAAACATTGAATAAGAAAGGAAATAAGCCATAGTTTATTGACTCTGTGATATTTACGCAGTCATAATTATGGAAATTACCTATTGTTAACATTTAGAATCAACATATAGACGAAGCAAGGAATGTGGTTACAGATTAGGATGTAGAGATAGCAATTTCGACATTGAAAAAAAAGATAATGGAAGTTGGAAGGTGGGAGGAGGAAGAGGCTGAAGGGGGGGGTTGGTATTCTTCTGCAGATGGGGAGTCCAGAGGTACATTTATATTTGGTGAATAAGAAACAAAATTTCAAGTGCATTCATAAATTGAGGGGGAAAAAAATAGACAAAGTGAAAATTGGGAGAAGGGGGCGAGAGAAGTGGAGGGAGCTAGACACACAACAGCAGAATATAGCCACAGTGGAGAAGCCAGGAGAAAGCAACACACAAACAGCAATTAGCTTTGCACATCTGCAGGGTGGGCCTGGAAATAAGGATGCATAGGGTAGGAACGGCTGCATTCCATTATATGCCCTATTTTACTTTTTTGTCTTCATTTTTAAGCCATGAACATATATTATTGGGGGAAATTAAATTTTTTTATATGAAATTCAAGAAGTTGACATCATTCAGTCTCCATGTTGAGAGGGTAGTTCTGGAGTAGGGGGCAATGTAGGAGGGTCTGAATGGTTGTGCAGTGCTCTTGGCCAAAGATCAGGAAAGAGGGAGCACAGAATTGAGAACACCATCGCTTCTGTGAAGGGCACAGAGAGAAGCAAAGACAAGACACAGAACAGGAAATGAGAGATTTGTGCCTTGAATCAAATGTACGAGGCTTTGAGGGTTCTGTTAGTCTTGGAGCACTCTTTTTGGAAAACATCTCCACAGGCTTGTCGTTTATGAGCCACAGAAAGAGAAATGTCAGGATCATCAAGGGATGTCTGGAGAAAGAAGACCTCAAGGAACTCACTGATAAGGGCACACTTGTCAAGGCTTCATGTGAATCTAGGAGTTCCTGATGACCCCAGGGCCCCAGAGTCTGCTGAGGGTGCAGACAGACCTTGGACAGGTTCCGTAACTAAGTGACACCGCGGGCAGGATTCAACAGGTCACGTTGTAAATCTGTGCTTTGGGAGAGCCCATTTCTCCCACAGGTTCTACTGACATGCCTCCCATGGTCTGTCCGTAACAACTCCTTCTTCAACAGCCTTTTCGTCCCTCTGATCCTTGGGGAAGAATAAGGTGACCAGCTGTCCCAGTTTGCTCAGGACTGTTCCAGAGTTTAAACAATGAAAGTCCTGGGTCCAGGGAAACTCCTCAGTTTCAGGAAAATGAGGAAGGTTGGCATCAGTAGGAAGAATTCCAGGTAACTCATTATGTGACGATTAGTGCCAGACGGTGAAAATTTCTATCTTAGAAGGTACTTTTTGTTCCTTGTAATTTTATCTGATCCTGACAAGCCTGCGCAGCAGACAAGACATGGTTTATGTTCACCTCCATCTACCTAAGAGTCACTTGAGGCCAAAGAGATTGATCATCTGTGAATAACCACAGTCAGAATTTAGTTGACTTAGCATTTTACTGGAGGCTTCTCGATCCATATCCCATGCACTGTCCTATATATAAAGTTGCTGTGTTGAAATTGGTTCTCTAGTAATAATGGTCATAATTGTGTTTAAATATCTCATCACTTCATCAATAGTTGCCATTATTAGCCTCATGTTTAAGATAAGGAAATTAAGGTGCAGAAAAATTAAGAATCTCATTTGGAAACACCCAGCAAGTGGTTAGTAGTCAGGACCAGAACCCATATACCTCTGACACTATGTCTCGTCTACTGGAGCAAAGAAAATGTGTGGCTCTCCTCATCTTCAAGAATTCTTAATCTGGCTTCCAAGAACCCCAACCTACTTTTCCACTTGTGTCCCTCACTAGTTCCTTCTCATGGATCTTCTGTGCCTGCTGAGCTGAGCTGCTTTCTGATTCTACAAGATGTCTGCTGCTCCTGACCAAGGCCTTTGTCCTGATCTTTCTCACAGCTAGACTGTAATCATCCAGGCACTCAGTGCAGGATGTGCCAGGTACAGTCCGACACGGGCTTACTAGATACATTGCCACCTGTTAGCATGGGGATCTTCGACAAGTTTCCCAAACCTTTCTGAGCCTTCCTTTCCTCATCTGTAAGTTGGAGACAATTGGGAATCATGAGGGAGGATTTAAGGATTAGTAAGCATGTCTCATTAATCAGCTAATGCTATGCATGGCACCCAGTCTATGCACTCCACTCCAGAGACGGTAAAAGCAGACGAGGCTGCACAACTCTGACTATTGTATACATGGGGAATGGCTATTTCAAAGGAAATCATGCAGTCTATGGACTAGAACAATTTGAATTTATCCTAATTTTCAAAAAAGAAATGCATGGGGCCTATGAATCACGGAAGGCTCTGGAGGCAGCCCTGAATTTACCCCCTGGTTTTGCCCCTCAATGGTTGGGTGACAAAGGGAGGCTGCCTAATTCTTACAGCCTCAATGTTCTCATTTTTCAAAAGGAAAGCATTGGTTTTATCCCAAACTATTGTCAAGGAGGTAAGATACTGTGTATAAAAGGATTTCATTATACAGCTTTTCTCTGATATTTATAGTATTTGCTCAGATTTTAGGTTTTTATTTTTTTTTATTTCTTTTTATTTTTTTTTTAAGAATTTATTTATTTATTCGACAGAGATAGAGACAGCCAGCGAGAGAGGGAACACAAGCAGGGGGAGTGGGAGAGGAAGAAGCAGGCTCATAGCGGAGGAGCCTGATGTGGGGCTCGATCCCATAACGCCGGGATCACGCCCTGAGCCGAAGGCAGACGCTTAACCGCTGTGCCACCCAGGCGCCCCAGATTTTAGGTTTTTAATCCTGGATCCTTCAGCATGTCATTTTACCTCTCTGACCCTCAGTTTATTCATCTGAATAAATGGGGTTAATATCATCTACCTCACAGTGGAGGATGTGAAAAGAAATTCAAATCATGTCACAGAAAGGACTGAAAAATGAACACAGTTACTACCAGCATTGGATTATAGATTTACTCTTAATATCCCTCCCTGGGAACCGACTCATCTTCTTGACCCACACAAATCAGTCAAGAAAAAGTAAGTTGCCCCTCCCTGCCCACGCCTCCTTAAATTTTGAGGAAAAAATAGATTGAAACTGGCCTGGAGATTCTTTAATAAAACTTTTGAAAGTCTGGTGTTTTCCAATGTTCTTAGATGAAATACAGCAAGGTCAGCCTTTAAAAATCGAAACTTTTCCTGTGCCTTCCTCACAATGCAGAGGCTATAATGAAACCTGACCAAATTACTTTTTAATTGGCAGAGCAATAAATTAGTGAAAATGTATTTTTTCTGTATTACCGGATGGCTCTATTGGATCTGGAAATGAATCACTTTGTAGGGCATTGGTTTGTCTTTCCTTATTGACATTCTTCTTTTTCACAAATTTATAGAGAGAGAAACACTACGGGTGAAGAAAAATATAAAGTCATGTGTGAGTCCTAGAATAATGATGTACCTTTGGATCAGATAAGAAAATCCCTGAGCTTTAATTCAACCTAGGATGGAAGCATTGCAGAAATGATATTCAATATCCAAAAAAAATTATTATAAAGCTTGATGGTATTTTCATAATAACTAAGTGCCTCAAAGGGCCAATCAAGGATTATGGACAGTTCTTGTATGTGCCTGGATTATGAGGCACAAAAATGACAATGGCAAGATAGTGTCATAATCATAAAGATCACTTTATATCTTAGGAGTCACACTCCCATTTATCATCTAATTTGATCCTTCCAACAACCCAGGGGGTTGCCAGGGAAAATATTGCCATTCTCTTTTTACAGATAAGGAAACCAAGGCACAGATAATTTTCATGACTTGCTCAAGTATATACAGCCTAGAAAGTGGCATAGTTGAGACTGAAATTAGGCTCATTCTGACTCCAAAGTTCAAGGAGAAAACTTTGACCAAGTTCTTCTATATTTCAGAGAAAACATGTTCAGGGGATCTTGCAGCATGAGGTGAACTTCATGAGACATTTTAAAACAGAATTCAGTATTCCAAAACAGAATATGATAATATCAGTCTTAAAGACTCAACATGAATGGAGCCATGCCCAAAGGGTCAAAGTACCAGTATAAAATACTAGGGAAGAACTAACACTTTGGTTCGAGAACATTTCAAGAACAAAACGATTGGGGACCAAAGTAACACATAGTCATGAAAGCATAGGCTTTGCAAGATGAATGACTCAGAATTCGCTGCACGTTACTTAACTCTTCTGTAGTAAAATAAGAATATTGATTTCCACCTCATCTGTAAAACGGGGAAACTGACTCCTATCACACGGAGTTGCTGGGAGGATCATATGAGTTAATGCAGGCACACGCTTACAATATGGATCATTGCCATGCCTCTTAATGGATCATTCACATGAAGGAGGCCTGGTAAGTCATCTTATCTCTATAACGTAAGCTTGTGAAGCCATCAGCGTCGCCTTTGGACGCTGCTTCTCAATGTATTCAAGTGACAGAGAGCAGTGGCGTCTGCCTACGTACAACGGAAAGGACTGTAGACTCCAGAATCTAAGACACTTTACTAGGAATATAGGCAGTTCAGATGGAAAGGTCAGTGAGTGCTATGTGGTGGAGATCTTGGTGCCAGACCAGCAAGTAGGCTCTACTAGGCAGGTAGTGGCAAGCCACCGAAGGTTTTGGAATGAGGGGGTGATATTCTTCAAGCTAGGGTTCAAGAACATTCATTAGGTAGCCACCTTTGTGGGGAGAAAGACCCACTGAAAAATCATTGAGGGACTTCACCCTGTTAAAAAAGAAACTACAAGCCCCCAATGGAGTCATTTTCCCCCCACCCACAACAGCAAACTGAGACTTAATTATAGTTTTAACCTATCCCAAGAATGTGACCTTTTAAAAAATCAATTTGAAATTTCCTAGTGAGGTCATCTGCATGTTATAAACTCTGCCCTTGTCTTCCCCCCCAAAAGATGACCTGGTCTCAAACAATCCTTTCTTTTCTTTTGCAAATAATGTCCTTGCCCACCCTCGGGCCTATAAAAACCTTTCATTGGGAACAACACCTCAAAGTATCTCTCCACTTGTTGGATAAGATGCTGCCGGGTTCATGAGTCGCTTAATCAAGTCATTAGATCTTCCAATTGAATCGGCTGAATTTTTTCCCTTTAACACACTCTAAGGAAGAGAAGAAGTCAACCATATAGACTTAGATTTCCCACTAGCAGGGACAACGAAGGACCATGGACCACTCAGGGGTGGACACACTTTAAAGCTGAACTCACTTCTAGAATTTTATTTTCTCTTGTTACACATTTGTTTGCTTAGAGGTCAGCCCTTCCGACCAGGTGCTGTACACAATCAGGAGCTTCACACGAGTTTCTGGCTGTTTTTAGAGATGGGTTTTTAATACTTGCTCTTGTTCTTTGTGTCCTGCTGCAGGTGATTCAAATCCTATCTGGTTTCTCTGGGACTCACACTTCAACACCTTATCAGCACAGCTCTCTGCTGGCATTACTGGCTGTCTCACAGACTTGGTCTTCCTTATGTGCCTGAAAGGCATTCGTAAGGGACTCCGTCTTCCCCACGTCTTCCCCACCCCGCTCCCTCTACCTTTAAACCCCCAGTCCATGCATGCCCTGACTATTTTTTTTTTTTTTTTTTTTACTCTTTTAGCTCAAGACCCATCCTTTTGCACCCTGTTTGGCTCTCTTGCTATTCCAGCATTTCTTTTCACTCCTCTCTATTCAAGCTGACCCTTTTTTTTTTCTTTTTGCTTACGTAATTCTTGCTTGCTGGAATTCATTACCTCTGGGTATAGAATCATTTATCCACTACACATCCTTTCCTCCCTGTTGAAGTTCGCTCAATGTTACCTTTATTTCCACCTGATTCTGCTCTGCTTCAATCTGACTTTCCATTATTATTCTTATCAGCACTCTGTTATTTATAGAGTGGAGAAATAAGATAAGCTCCTTCTAATATAGATGGGACGCAAGCAGTGTTGCTGGGAATAAGAAATGTACAAACAAAGACAGAGCTACAAAACACAGAGCTCGAGGGGCATTCTGATTGCCTCATGAAAAGTGGGTCCTGGAGACGATGGGGGTAGAAAAGTGAGACTGCAGCAGACATAGCTCTCTTCCCCGGCGAAGGGGAGGGAAAGTGATAATTGTTGATCATCTGCTCAGAGCGGAGTGCCCTGTGGAATCCCATGAAAGCATCCTCTCATTTATTCTTTACTGGAGACTGCGTGGTGGTATTAGCTGGACCTTATAGGCAAGAACGTGAGCTGGGAAGAGGTTGAGTTATTTCCTGTCTGGAGCAAAGCCTGCCCACAAGCCCAAAGATTGTAAAGATGCAAAACATTCATGGACAGTTATTTGGCTACACCTCAAAAGGGTTAAAAGCTTACATCCGTGAACCCCATATACCTAGGTCTGGGAGTCCATCATAAAGAAATATTCTGAGATCCAGGCAAATGTTTAGGTACAAACCGTTCATGGGACTGCTGTTTGTAAGAGGCAAATGCTATCACAGCCCCATGTCCGGAGCAACGGTAAAGTAAAGAATGACATATCCATACAGAGAAATCTTATGAAGACACTTCAAATGACATTTCAATGCTGGTACTAAAAATTGGAAAATCCTTATGTAAAAGTATTGTAAGTATAAAAATTAGACATGTGTATTTGCGATTGAAAAAAAACATTAAAAATTACAAATAAAATATTAATATTTTTCATCTCAAATTTCCTTCCTTAAGGCTATAATAAATAAAATATTTCTCCTCATTTTAAAGTTATATACACTTATCCCAGGAACTTGGCAAAGACATCAAAGTAAAAAGGGTGGGTGGGAATGACAGCCCTAACCTCGCCTTATTTAATTTCCTTTAATCTTCATAACATGAAGATTATATGTACATGTATTTATATGTATCCCTTTCTGATTTTCTTATTCCCAGCTTGAATATTTTGGGAAATAGATTCAAAGGAAGAAGAGAGAAAAATGGATCATAATTTTAATACGTAGAGATGACTACCATTAACCTTTCACAACGTTCCTAATAACTGTTCATTACATAATTTTCCATGGCAGAAATCTGGCTCCCTATACTGAAAGTTTAGCAAAAGAAAAAAAATCAACACAGGAGTAGCAATAAAAGACTGGTGCTCTGAAGATATTAGTGCTAACCCCTGACTTGTACTCTTACTGCAATTGCCAGCGTATCGTCTGTCTCACCTACTAGACTATAAAGTCCCTCATATAAATATTATACATATTTTGCTCATAGATGTAGACCTAAAGTCTAGAATAATACCTGGCATTTAGTAGGCAATCAAAGCATACAGTAAAACAGTGAATGGCATAGGAGAATTTGTCCCTGCATGGATTCTTTATCTTCAGATTTTTTTTTACGACTCAATTAATTCAAATGTGTTCCATAGTTGCAGGAAATTATTTTCCCATTTCCTTGATAATGAAAATGGCCATACGTAGCTCAATGCTACCTGCTTCAGTGAGAGAGAAAAGCAAAAAAACAAAACAAACATGGTCTGTTTGACAATTTTTCTGGCACTGTCTCTCAAACATTTGGCCACAATTAAATGATGGGAAAGACAGTTCCTATAATTTTTTAAATGGTATGAAGCACATCACGTGTAAAGCTTGCTTATTAAGGAACACGGTCACTCACATCATTGAAAGACAAAAGCAAAAAGGACCAAGTTCTCCCCCGAGGCAGGAGCACTCTACAAGGCATATGACCTTGATTATTGTACAATTTGGGGTAGATACGAAGCAAGGGAAGGTCCATAAGTTTTTTAAAACCACAAGTTTTCCATTATGGCGTTTTATTTTTCTTTCCAGCTTTATTGTGTTATAACTGGAAAATAAATTGTAAAATACTTAAAGTGTACAATATGATAATTTGATTTATGCATATATTTTGAAAGAATTCCCCCCTTCCATAAAGTTTATTAATACATCCAACACCTGATATTTTTACCTCCTTTTTTTGTGGTGAGAACATTTAAGTTATAGTCTCTTAGCAAATTTCAATTATATAATACAGCGTTATTGACTATAGTATCCATGTTCTGCTTTGGCCCTCAGAACATATACATCTTTTTTAGAAAGATTTTATTTATTTATTTGAGAAAGAGAGAGAGAAAGAAAGAGAAGAGAGCATGCAATGGGGGATGAGCAGAGGGAGAGGGGCAAGCAGACTCCACACTGAGCATGGAGCCCAACATGGGGCTTGATTCCACAACCCTGAGATCACAACCTGAGCCGAAACCAAGAGTCAGACACTTAACGGACTGAGTCACCCAGGCACCCCAGAATTTATTCATATTATAACTGAACGTTTGTACCCTTTAACCAACATCTCACTGTTTCTCCCACCCCTTGGATTCTGGCGACCACTTTCTACTCTCTATTTCTATGAGTGTAACTTTTTATTTTTATTTTTTTTTTATATTCCACATATAAGTGATACCATGCAGTATTTGTATTTTTCTGTCTGGCTTATTTCACTTAGCATGATATCCTTCAGGATTATCCATGTTGTCACAAATGACAGGATTTCCTTCTTTTTTAAGGCTGAATAATATTCCATTGTATGTGTATGTATATATGTGTATATATAGAAATATATATTATAAATATATGAAGGTACAAATATGTATTTCTACATATACATTTCTTTACAGATATATACATGTGTGCATAAAATATATATTGTAAATATATAAAAACCTACAAATTTATTTCTATATATACACATTTCTTTTCTAAATCCATCCACCAATGGACATTTAGGTTGTTTCTATACCATTGTGCTATTTCTAAGTTTGATTTGTCTCTCCACCAGTTCAAGCAAATCATTAAGTGACTTTTAAAATCATTTTTACCATGTATTTTGAGTCTTTGTACAATAATATGTTTATGTCATTTGAAAATGTTTCTATTGTTGTCCAGTATGAATGACAACTTGGCTGATACAACAACATTCTTCGGAAACCTCATATTTTCTCCAAAATTTTGAAGATTTGTTGCTTTGTCCTCTAAAATTTAATTATGTAGAAAGGTCTAAGAATACGCAATTCTTTCTATCAGTGGCTATTGCTTCCTGAGGTGTTGTAGGATTTTTTTTTTTTTTTAGCTTTAATTGTGTAACTCCAGTAGTCCCAGTATATGTCTGGATGTGTGTCCCTCTATTTGTTTTATATTAACATTTTCAACCTCTTACATTTAGGCCCTTTAACCTCAGGATCTTGAAAGGAAATGTATCATTGATTTTTCTTCTCTTTAATTGATCTTGTTTTTTCCCAAAAGAATATCTACAAATTGTAAGTTGATTTCCATTGTGTATTTTCCATACTTAGAATTTTCTCTGTGTCTTACTCTACGTGGAAATAAAATATTTCATATCCCAACCATCACCCTTTAATTCCGCCATATTGTTTTTTCGTCTCTATGATTTGGTGTTCTTATTTCAGGGGATGTAATGGTAGAAATCCACTTCGCTGAGTTCCAAAATTAATTAATTAATTAATTAACCAAAATAAAAATAGTTCCCTTTGTAAGTAATTTTCAGAGATTATTCATAAGTCTTGATAAAAGTTTTTCCTTTACTTTGTTCTGCAGTGTATTTTTTTCAGGATCCTTAAATCATTACTCCAATCATTGCACATTTTATATTTTATTACAACTGCCCAATTTTTGAAGAATTTATTTTACTCATTTTTTGAAAGAAAGATATCCACCCACGCTCAGCATTTGCCAAAATAAATAGTGGGCATCCTGCCCTGGATTCCAACCATTTCTGGTTGAGCACTAATCGTGTTGCCTTCTCAGATCAAGAGCAGGTTATCTTATTACTTAGTCTCATAAATAGCATGTAAAGGATTTTCACCCAGAAGATCTTCTTGGATGAAATGCAACCGTTTCCTCCCCTACTACTCCTCTTAATATAGAATCTACTCCAGCCGGCACCATACAAATTCCTATTCTAGTTTCTAGATGCATTCTTTCTGCCTTGTATTTTCTGAATCGGAGATGCCAACTGGAAAACACAGTGAGAAACCACAGCACAGTGACAAAAATCCAGTTTCCTGACTGTTACAAAATAAACCACACCTCTGAGAGGTCGTCTTAGCTCTTTTAAGGGGGCTGTTACATAACATTTTTTCCTGTCTGATTTCTGAATCAATGGAAATTAGACATCACATTCAAGCATACTGAGAAAACTCACTTCTTTTATAATAAAATTGGCAGAGAATTTGGACTTAGGTTTGCAGCTACGTGGGCTTGCCATTATTTATTCCTGAATTTGACACCCCTATCCTGTTTCCTGCAGAGAGGGCCAACTCAAGCCTTCCCCTGTTGGTGCCATCTCCATAAGACCTAAGGCTGGTAGAAGGACAGAACTTGTGTTTCCCATGGGGAGGACTGAAGAAGGGGAACTTACACTGTAACATTCTGAAGCTGGTACCTCCTAGAAACAGAAAGAGAACAGGGAAAACGTTCCTACCTGAGCAGGGAAACGTTGTGCATCTGGTACCACAGAAGTGCCTGGAACACCATTTGTACACTTTAGTTCCCTTCAACAGGTTAAATAGTGGATGGAATTTTCTCTCAGATTCTGAGATCAGGTTGGTAAGTTTTTAAAACAGCATGTCATCTTTCTCCTGTGCCTAGCAGACTTTATTAGGAATTCAAGAAGGTTATTGGGAGGGAAACCAGCCTGGCTCTTTTTTTTTTTTTTTTTTCTTTCATACATCTTATTTTCCCAGATTTTCTACAAGGAACATATCGGTTAGAATCAGAAAATAATAACAATTAATAAACGAGTAATACATAAATGTTGACTTTAAAAATAGCATTTACTCTTAAGTTCAGAAAGTTCCCTTGTATACGGTATGCTATTTTCACATGTATTTTTCTACTCAGGCTGTCATAACAGAATACTACATCCTGAGTGGCTTGAACAACAGACATTTATTTTCTCACATTTCAGGAGGGGAGAAATCCATATCCAGGTGCTAGTGAATTTGATTTATGGTGAGGGCTATTTTCCTTGATTGTAAATAGCCACCTTCTGGCTGTGTTCTCTCCTAGACTCTCTTCTGTGCTCTCATAGAAGCAGAGAGACCTCTAGCATCTCTCCTTCTTAGAAGAACACCAGTCCTTGGGTTGACTAAGGTTGTACCTTTATGATCTCATTTAACCTAATTACCTTCCTAAAGGCCCTACTTTCAAATACAGTCATACTATGGGTTTGGGCTTCAACATATGAATTTTAGAGGGAAGCAATGAAGTCCATAACATTGCAATACTAATTTACTTTGAGATCTTGAGGAAAAAGCTTTATCAAGTAAGCATTCTGCCCAGTCTTGTGTAAGTAAACATAAATTTCACCACACATAATCCAAATTAGTGTTTTTCTTAGGTTCACACATTTTCTACCCTCCTAGCCTTAGAAATTGGGCTCTGTTGCTAGTTAGGGGACCAAGACTCTCTCTTTTCCAAACCTGGGTGTATGTAGGTCAGGTCGAAGATGGGTTACTTGGGTACCTGTTTAGCCTTCATATAAACATTTGAATGTAGCCATTTAAGTTCATTTAAAGTGATAATTTTTAATTGAAATATAATGGATATATAACATTATATTAGTTTCAGATGTACAACCTAATGATTCTATATTTGTATATATTGCAAAATAATCACTACAATAAGTCTAGTTAATATCCACTACCACACATAGTTACAACTTATTTTGCTCATAATAAGAACTTTTAAGATCTACTCTCTTATCAACTTTTGAATATACAAACAATATTAATAACTGTCATCACCATGTTGTACGTTACATCCCCAGGACTTATTTTGTAACTGGAAGTTTGCACCTTTCGACCACCTTCACACATTCCACCCTTTGGCCCCCCCTCCAGCAACCACCAGTCTGTTCTTTGTAACTATGAGCTAGTTTGTTTATTTGTTTTAGATTCCACATGTAAGTGACATCACATGGTATTTGTCTTTCTCTGTCTGACTTATTTCACTTAGCATATTGCCCCCCAAGTCCATTCATGTTATTGCAAGAGACAATATTTCCTTCTTTTTTGACAGCTGAGTACAATATTCTATTATATACATATATATATTATGTTATATATATTATATTTTTTAATTTACCCATCAAGTATTTTTTATTAACTATGGGCAACCAGTTGTTACAGGGGATATAAGGATAGATAAGGCGTACTCCTACCCGAAAGGCAGAATATTGAGAAGAAATTACACATTTATGCAAATAATTTTAACACAAGGCAATTATTACTATATATACTAAATGAAGGAGTTCCTAAAGACTTCTGGAGTCTTGGAGATTCCAATGTATTGAGTATCTAATACAATGATTTACAAAGAATAGTCATGCAGTATTTGGAGACTGAACAAACAAGGAATAAGGAAGTAGATGGCTCAAAAACAGTAGAATGTAATTTTTATGGGTCTGGTCTCTGGAGTTTAACTGCTAAGAACCCCATGCCTTTTTATAAAGGGGGGCCCTGTAATCCTTTGGACAAGATAGATAGAGACAGATAAAGAAAAGACTCTTTTTCCAACTTAACACAACTGCTGAGCATTTATTAAAGAGAAAAGATTCAGATAAAGAGAGAGAGAGAGAGAGAGAGGGATTCAGATATGTTGAAATTGAGAGACAAGAGCATAGCGAATGAGTATGAGAGCATGCCAGGAGAAAGGGCAAGGAAATAAGCAAGTTTGGCAGAGATTGAGAGGGAATAATTTAAAGTGTATGAAGGGAACCAAAAAGAACATCATGAGTGCCAGAGAAAGAGATAGTGTCAGAAGGAGCTTGTCAAGCTGGGAAATCACTGACTTAGACAACTGGCAAAGCACGAGAATCCTTGTAAGAGTTTCTTTACAGTGGATGGAAATGAAGCCTCATCCAAAAGTTAAGAAAAAAATGCATGAGACAGCTGAGGTCATAAATTTAAATTGCCTTTGTAAGAAGTTTGTTAATGAAAGAAAGGAGGAAGGGGACATATAATATAGCTTATCTGTAAACTGACAGAAAGCAGCCCTCCTGAATAGATCTCTCTTGGAATAGCCACTTGTATTTTCTGCATTTTTTTTTTTGTATAAAATTTGTCTGTATTGAGAAAATTTTCTTGAGAGTAACAAAGAGCAAGACATGTACCCAGTCAAGATAATGAAAAATTGATGCTTTATTTGTAGACTCCATGATTCAACAGATACAGTGCTCATTGACACAATTCGATGCCAGGAATCTGACAAATCCATGAAAGACTGATTTATTACAGAGATGAGCCCTTTCTTATTTTTATCAATCATTTTCAATTTTACTCCCAGTGTTTTCTGTCATAGTCCAACAAGGAAAGCTGGTCTCATGTATGACACAACATGACTTTTCTTGATCTCTTTTTTGAACCAAATTATTCTGAGCCATGGGGACTGAGCGTGTTTTATCTCCATTGTCCGTTTGGGATGAGCAAAGAAAATGAGTTTCGTTTGACAGAGAGTAAGAATATAAGACACAAACAGAACCCCATGAAGAGGGACATTAGCCATTTTATTGATCTCTCTTTTTTTTTTAATGGAGTGGCTGTGGATGTGACCTAGCAATAGAATTGCAGTATGCACGTGAACTTGACCTACTGTTTAGTGTAAGCATACACACTGTAACAGATGTTTTCCATGCATTTATTGTTGAATTCAGTACTTGGAATACCATCTTTTCTCCCACTTCGCAGGTGAAGTTTAAGTAAACTATCCAAGCATTCAAAGGTAATGAATAGAAAAATTAGGATTGAAGCAGGATCTGTTCAAAATGAAAGCCTTCTCATTACATCTTGTTATTTTTTTTTTTCTTCATAGAAGAACTGCCTTTTAAAGGGTTCATGGATCATTTAAGCATTTTCCAAAACAATTGTTTTGGAAACAAAACAATGTTTGCTGTTTTTAATAAACTTTCCTGAATATTTTTATGAGGAACTCTGAGGGCTTTTATTAAAATAGGAATTTTCATTATAATTGAACACATGCCTTGAGGCTCCTGGGAAATACTTTGTCAGTTCTCTAGGAACCGCTGAGGTTCTGTTTTGAAGTAAGTATAATACCAATCTATTTTTCTTTATTTAATTTTGTGATTGCCAGTATCTACAATACCTTACATGAAGAAATTGAAAATTCTCGGCAGCCTATAGCTTTGACAATATGTTCTTACCACTCTACTAAAGAGTGAACCTTTCCATGGTGGCTTCCATATGTTGGCAATCTTGTTGAGACTGTGTTCTTGACTGATGAAGAAAAAATAATCTCTCCACAGTCCATTCCTATAATAACTTTTGTTCTGAGTCTGCAGTCTGCTCACAATGTTCCAGCAGGTGTCTTTCTCTGATTACCCTAGTAGAGATTCCTGGAGTTAGCCATAACCCACCCGCGTTGGGTCCCAACTCCAGCCCCTCAGCCCCACCTACTTTATAATACCTGACAGAGTGCATGGTGCGTGGACTGCATGTACTTGATATGGAAGTGAACTGAAGCAGTGTGATGTTAAGACAACTGTGTACACAGGCAATACAAGAATTCATCAGCAAGTAAGTCACACTAAACTTAACCTCTGACCCATTTGGCTAGGAACACTATTCATTTTACATTGAAGCTTATGATTTTCTGCTTTCACATTGTCTGTTTCCTTTTATTTATTCTTTCCCCTCCATTTCCCCCTTTCTTCTCATTTTTCTTTTCTTTCTTCTTTTCTTACTTCTCTTCATCTCATCCTTCAATAATGTAAAATCTCCCACCTCGTACTGAACACTCATTTTATTAATTTTATGTCACTCCCTTTATACCTTTGAAATATGAGAATTTCCCAGCTTTGAGGATGAGGATACCTTGCTCCAACATTTAAGGAGCTTACTCAAGTTAACACAGCTCATAAGTGACAGAGTCATTTAAACCCTGAATCAAAATCGTGTTTCCACAGATATGAAAGAACATGAAAGTGGTTTCTCTCCCCCATAAAATTGGCTGAATGGTGATCTCTGCCAGTGTGGGCTCTCAGAGTTTCTTTATGGCTTCAGGCTATTCTTTCTCTATTTTCCTATTTAGTTGAATAATACTGCTGGGTCAGAAAGACTGAAAATTTCCCTCTGGCTCATTAGGTATGAAGAATAAAAACAGATCATGGATGCTTATTCCCCCTTGGCACAAATATATCAATACAAACATGTTCCCATAGAAATACCAAGGACCTGCAGTAAAATAATCCTAAGGAATATCATTTTGTCTTTACTTCATTACTCCTTTTGTATCAAATGGTCTGTGGATGGAATTCTGCATCCAGTTGGCAGATATCCTGACCTTTAAATTCATCCCGAAGACTCTGAAAAAGAACTATGGATGTATGACAAATTAATTCAATAAATACTTATTATGTGCCATATGACTCTGTCTTTTCTATTTACTTCCACTAACATTGTCTGGAAAAATATTAAGTCTTGCAAAATAATATGTAAATGCATATATAAAAATGTTGATCTCCCAAATCTGCAACTACTTCAATAGTTTTATAAGCCTCTTAGTCTTTGTATTAAATAATATTTTGTTCAAAATCCCTAGAGTAATTTGTATTTTCCTGATCAAACTCTGAGTGATTGAATATATGGTGCCAGAAATAGGGAGTTGCCTAAGAAAACATAGCTCTTTGAGGCTGTGGCTTGGTGGGTGGAAAGGATATGGATGTTTTGGGACTGGAAAGATGGTGAAAACATTTCATTGTGACAAACCAACTTGTTCTAAGGCATGAACTGGTAATGCAGAATATTAGCAATGTGTGTTTGTAGTTATTGACTCTGTAAAGTATGTACAAGTGAAATTAATTTGGGAAAGGATCAGCTGATTTGCAAGCAACAATAAAAAAGAATAGTCCAGAAATTTAAGACCTCGAGTTGGGGGGGAAAAAAAAGCCAACTTCTAGACTTAAAACAGCAGGGAACAAAGATGAGAACGGCTTTGAGCAACAAAGACCAAGTAGAATCCAGTGTTGCAGAAAGTTTAGATGAAGGGTGTAGTCTTCTCACTAGATGTTGCTAGTTTTATGTTACCATTTAGTTTAGAGGGAGAGAGAGGTGGAGAGGCAGGATGCTGTGGATGAAGAAGAGGAAGTTTAAAAACTATGCTTAGAAGAAGAGTTTAGATGTGCTTCCCAGTACATGGAACCAACTAAAAGTCTTCCCCCACCCACTTTTTTATTGACCAGTTCATCTGGGCTGTAAAGTAAGAGAACAATAAACTTGTATGATGTTAAACCACTGACATTTGGGATTTTTCATTAAATAAGTTAGATTATCATAACTAAACAGTAGGAGCAATGTGTTTTTATTGTTGTTTTCTATAAAGATAATTTCTGGAGTTAGTTTTATGATATTTAAATGACAAATATTATGGATACACACCAGTCCATTTCATCCCCAAACTTAAGCAAAAATGAGAAATGAGAAAAAATAAGAAAACTAACACTTGCTTCTAAGTTCATGAATACATCAATGGAACGAATGAATAAATCAAGCAAGGTCATGATATACTCATTTTCTGGACCTGCATATACATGTTCCAAGGGGAAAGTGATATATATATGTCGGCTAATCATATCACGCAACTGAAAATGTGTGAAGTTGATTATCTTTGGCAACAAACTGGCTCGAACTTAAAGCCTGGTTCCAAAAAATACTAGGTTTCTGACCTTGGCAAATTTAGTTAACCTGTTTCTCCTTTTCGTCATCTTGTAAATGTGCATAATATTTAGAATGTAGAATAGTTGTGAGAAATAATGCCATGGAAAATATGAAGAAACACACTTCATTCTTGTCACTTAGTAGGTGGTCAATACCTGCTGGATCTCTTCCTTTCCCTCCTTTATCTTTATGTATCACCAAGCGTGAAACAGATAATGGATGGCATCAATTAGGGAAGACTTCTTCAGGACATTACTAATAGGAGTCATACATCAAAACAGTAGGCCTTTGAGGTTTGCGACTATTTGCTGAAGCTGTCCCTACTTTAATTTTTAAGACAGTGACTTCAGAGCTTTCTAACATAACAAAGATTGTATTTACTTTGAAATTCATGCAGTGCTTTGATTATAAAAGCAAGCTGACAAAATTGTGCATTTAGAATAATTACATCTTTACAAAATCCTCCAAAGTCCTTTGTGTCCATGTGTTTCTAACTAGAAAGTAAAAATTCTGTGAACCTTTAGTAGCATGTTTATGTGCGTGTGTGTGTGTGTGTGTGTGTGTGTGTGTGTGTGTCTATCTGCTTGCAAATTATTCAAGACCTGAACAAAAGCTGAAAATAAGTTTGCAGCACAGCAACTTTGGAATTTAATGAACAATGTTTTGCCTCTCACTCTCCCCATATGTACTGTGCTCACTCAACCTACATTCTACTCATACTGAGGACTCTTCTTTCCCTCCCCTTGTTCCCCAACCCCCCTTTCTCACAGTCTCCTACCCACTTTTCAGACTAGGTTTGCTTTTCTCCTCTACTAGCCTCCTCTTATGATTTCTACCTTGATTACCTGTATTTGGTCCTACCTATTGCTGCAGCGAGACACACAACTGGCCTCTATACGTGTAGTTCGGATCCCAAGGGTCCATGTCCACAGCACAAAATCCTCGCTCCGTAGAGGATGTTGATATGGAGAGGAACAAGCCAAATTGAAAACTGTAGGAGAAAGGTGAACTCCAATACCATGGAAAGGAGCTACACACACCAATTTTGAAGGTTCAAAGAGCGAGTTTGAAATTGGAGTCAAAAGTGATCAGACAAATAATGTAGAAAGATACAGAAATTCCTTGTGTGATGCTGGAGAAAGAAAAATTCCAGATTGGGCAAGCTGACTTAGACTGCCCTACAGAGACTGTTCTCTTTGCATTTGTAAGACTTCACTGTGTCTTTTCATAGATTAATTAGGATGTCAGCCTACATGGCCTGAAGAATTATATGTTGGTGGTTGAAGAACAATGTTCTAGGTCTTGCTTCACAATTTATTACCGGTGTTATCTTACTCAGGCTGCTGAACTGCTTCTAAGCCTCGACCTAATAAGAGTACAGGAGGTCAAGTAATGCTCATCTCATGGAAGGACAGGAAATTCAGTGAGATAATGCATTAGGAAAGGTTTGCAAACTCAAAAGTACAAAAAAAAAAGATACTAGAGAATAGTATCTCTGCTATAAAATTGAGCACCAATAGAATGATATTTACTAGCTCTACTATAGATATGAAACACTAGTTTTTCAACCTATAATAAGTGAGTTTTTTCAATGGGAAGAATTCATATAACATGTTACTAAGCCATGCTTTAAAGTATAGGTCCACTGCTTGAAATAAGTCAAGCAGAGAAAGACAATTATCATATGATTTCTCTCATCTATGGAACATAAGAACTAGGAAGATCGGTAGGAGAAGAAAGGAATAAAGAAAAGGGGGGTAATCAGAAGGGGGAATGAAGCATGGAGACTATGGACTATGAGAAACAAACTGCGGGCTTTAGAGGGGAGGGGGGTGGGGGAATGGGATAGGCTGGTGATGGGTAGTAAGGAGGGCACGTATTGCATGGTGCACTGGGTGTTATACACAACGAATGAATCATCGAACTTTACATCAAAAACCAGGGATGTACTGTATGGTGACTAACATAATATAATAAAAAAATATTTAAAAAAATAAATAAAGTATAGGTCCAAGGGTACATTAGATATTCAACACACCTGATGTTCAACAAATGATTATTTTTCTCTCTGAACAAATTTACTAAACTCTTGGTGCTCTTATGCCTCTTATAAGAAGCAGAAACCTTCATAAAAAACTAATGAAGTACTGTGTGGTGACTAACATAACATAATTTTAAAAAATAGTCATTTCTCAGAACAATGCTAAGTTAACAAGGTAAATGATGTGATTTATTAATGTAAGAAATAAGTGAATTAAAACCCTGGCTTTGTCACTCACAAAAATTTTGAATAAGTTGCCTATCTCCTCTATGGCTCAGTTTCTTCACCTGTAGAATGGGGATCAGAGTAGGTTGCGAAGACTAAGAGGTTGTTCAAAAGATCAAATGACTTAAGGTACATAAGGAAGTAACACAGTGCTTTTCTTGGCACAAAATAGGTGATGAATACATGCTGCTTCCTTCTGTCTTTTGTAGGGTTGTTCCTTCCTGGAAGGATGTGCACATGGATGCCCTCACTATCCAGTTGTTGATGGGCTGTCTCTTTCTGGGACCATCTCATGTTTTAAGGATTATAGATATAGAAGGGGTATTTCACAGCGGGTAGTTGGAGACGGGGGTTTGTTTTTTGTTTTTTTTTTTTTAAGTTAATGTATTTTATAAGAACAATAGCCTTGGTTTTCTCTGCTTGATAATTCTTTCACCACCAGCCTACCTACAGATGAAAGGGCTTTCTCTATTTCATAGCAAGAAGAAGGCTGTTTGATGTCGTTTTGAAAAGTTTTAAAGAAGAAGATGGAAGGAAATCTAGAAATAAAATAACAGAAGCTGGCTCTTAGGAACTTCAGAGTAGAACAATACTGTATTTCTGTTCACAGGAAACTTCCCCATTCAAATGCACTCACTTTTCATAAAGCGCCTCCTCAATTTCAGCCCAAACACTGAAAACTGAGCCTATTAAATCAGAACAAAAACACTTTTGAAAACATCTTTGGAAAAATACAATTTTGGCACAAAGAGATGAGAATCAAGAGGGATGAAAAAATCAGAATGGAATTCAGTACCAGAGAGGCAAGCTCTCAGGTAGTTAGTTATTTGTGAAACTTGCAAAGCAGCAATCAAAGGGGGAAGACTACACCCGTCAGCACGCATTGTTCTGGAGTGGCCCTGATTCACTCTTTCAAACATGTAAAGGGTCAAGCAATTATAGGGGCCCAGGATCCTATTTTATGGACAAGGGAGGACATGGACTTGACTGTCATTAAGGTATTTGTGGAAGTCCTTCTTCATTCCTCTCGACTTTTTCAAGTCCTCCCCCTTCTCTGTGGTCTCTTTGCAGGCCTTGTTGAGTCTATAAAGCATTCCCTGATCACTATGCCTGACTGTGTTTCCTCCCTCTTCCAAAGTCTGGGAAGAAGTGCTCTGCCCAGTTAAAGTTAGGCTATTGGCTCTGGAAGCCACATTGCCTGGACTGGATCTTAGCTCTGGCCCTCACTACTTACATATTCTTGGGCCAGGTTATTTAATTTCTCTGAGTCTATTTTATCATCTATAGAATGGGGTTATTGCTAGTATACTACTATCTAATTTATAAGAGTTAAATGAGTTAAGGACTGCAACACTTTCAAAGAGTGCCAGGAATGTGGTTAGTACTCTGTAGTGAGTTATTGTTTATTAACACGACCATTCCCCAACATTAATTTGAAACCAGAGCTGAGGGCTCTTTCATAAATGCAGATCTGTCTTAGCCATCTCATGCTACAATTCTTCAGTGATTCAACTCACCTTCAGAAGAAAGCCCAGACTTCTTAGCATGATGTGGTGCTTGAAGAATAACACACTTTACTAGAAAGATTTCTACACCATCACTCTGAAGAGTATGTTACCTCACATGACAAATGGCCGTCTGCAGATGTGATCACAGGGACAGACTCAGATTATTCTGGATTACCCAGTCTGAGCCAGTGTGTCCTTGAAAGCGGACAACCTTTCCCAGCTAAGGTTAGAGAGAGAGAGACTCTGACTGACAGTGGAAGAAGGGTCAGAGAGGAGCAACACTGAGCTGCAAGGGTGGAGGAAATGGGGCTGTGAACCCAGAAGCACAGGCTGTATCTGGAAGCTGGAGAAGGCAGGAGACAAATTCTCCCATACAGCCTCCAGAAAGACATGTTGCCCTGCAGACATCTTGCATTTCACCCAAGGAACCTCCCATCAACCTTCTGGTCTACAGAATCGTAAGATAAATTTTTGTGTTGTTTTAAGCCACTCCATTTGTAATAATTTGTTATGGCTGACATAGCAAATCAGTACACGTGATATGCAAAACCTTCTGGTTGGGCTTTTGCCTTCCTCTATGCCTACTTCAGGCCCTGAAGAATAATGTGGGAGGGAAGGAGGGTCCAAGGCCAATGGCCAACCTTCTATGGGTATGGGCAAGATTCATGTGTGTATACTGGCATTTTTCCAAGAAAGAGACAAAGTAATTATCAGGAGAAGGGGTAGATGTTTGACGCAGAGTGAAGGGAATGTGAAGGCAAGAGGAAGGTATGATAGACAGAACTCTAAGAACTCCGTCAATATCCCTACGCCTGT